>NC_137050.1:29106086-29491086 GCF_032717465.1 Coenobita brevimanus
ATTTCGCTGCTGTAATTTCTTCATTCATTCTCATTACCTTCCTGACACAGTCCACTCATTTTTCCATAACCAGCACATCCACACCACCATATCCACCTGCCCTTCCCTGCCAAAAGATCTTATATCTATACTCCCTCCTGGCAATCATTCTGACTGATCCTCTTCTATCTCCTGTACACCTCCTACTCATTGCCTTGACCGCTTACCCCTCACTACTCTTAAAACTCATTCCAAGAAGCTACTCTGATCCCCTTTGTCTTGGGTGATTTAGTACCATCAGGCGTCTGCGTTTTCTTATTTTTTGCCATTAAAATGAGAGAGAGAGAGAGAGAGAGAGAGAGAGAGAGACACACACACACACACACACACACACACACACACACACACACACACACACACACACACACACACACACACACACACACACACACACACACACACACACACACACACACACACACACACACACACACACACACACACACACACACACATATATACCCACCCACCGACACCAACACCCACCCAACTACCCAACCAATATCACACCCACACCCACCCACATAAACCCACACCAGCATCCACACCCACACTCACAATATCACCCACCCACACCCATGCTCACTCAAACCCACACCCAATCCCACATTTGCGCCTACACCCACCCCCACCCCCACCCCCACCTACCTTGACACCCACCAACCCACACCCACACTCACAATATCACCCATCCACACCCATGCTCACTCAAACCCACACCCAATCCCACATTTGCGCCTACACCCACCCCCACCCCCACCCCCACCTACCTTGACACCCACCAACCCACACCCACACCCACTAAAGCACATTCACGCCCACACCCACCCACACGCACCCATACCCACACGTACCCACATTCCCACCTGCACCGACACCCACCAACCCACAGCAACACCCACACCCACTCATACACACCCGCACCTACTCACCCACACCCACCCACTCACCGACACCCACCCAAGCCCACACTTACATCCACACCCACCTACCCACATCCACCCCCACCCCCACCCTCCCACCCACACATCCAACTAAGCAACCACGACCACATCCACACCCACGCACTGAAACGCACACCAACATCCACACCCACAAACCCACACACCCACACCCACAAACCCACACACCCACACCCACAACCACATCCATACCCATCCATCAACACCCAAACCCACAACCACATCCATACCCATCCATCAACACCCAAACCCACACCCAGACCCACTCACTCACACCAACATCCATACCCACACCCACCCACCCACTTCCAACTACCCACTCACTACCACACCAACACCCACATCCATGCTCACACCCATTCCCATCCACGCTCACCCTCACCCACATCCAACTACCACACCCACCCAAACCCACACCCGCATTCACACCCACAAACCAAGACACCCACACCCTCAGCTACTCATCAACACCCAAACCCACAACCACACCCGCGCCTACACCCACGCGCACTCACCCACACCCACACCTACTCATACTCACACCCATTCACACCCACACCTGCAACGACACCTACCAACCCACACCCATACCTACACCCACACCCACTAAAGCACACTCATCCACACCCACCCACCCACACCCACACTTGCAACAACACCCACGAACTGCAAGGAAACATCAGTTCACTGCAGGGGATGGCCCTGCAGGGACAGTTGCTTGCCTGTGGTTGATGGGCTTGCATGGTCAAACATACACTGGTTGATCAGCAACAGCAACCACACCTTTGTCTCATCCACTGTACCAGTACTGGGAAAATTGCATCTCATCCTTGTTTGCAAATTCAGTATGCCTTTCAGTAAAACACATGATGGTTTAAAGGTTTAGTAGCTTCATGTAGAGTAAGTCTTATGCCTCCTACACATAGGTTTAGTTCTATAAAAAAAAAAAAAAAAATGGTTGGTGTTTTTCTGATCATGTAATGCCACAAGAAGAGTAGGCTTGTTGTTTTCCCTAAATTTTTCAGTACGGTACCCTAACCCAGGACTCTTGCACCTCATAAGGGATAATTTGGAGCTGGTTGTGCCATTTATCAGTAACATCTTTCCATTCTTGAACATGACCATTATTTTTTCCACCACTCATCCCACAGCTCACCCAGCATTGCCAAGCCTTTCCACGTTGGCCACCTGTGCTCCACCATCATCGGCACATCCTGGCCTGCCTCCACTCAGCCCTGGGCCACCATGTCAACTGCATTAACCACCTGGGTGACTGCGCCACACAGTTTGGTCTCCTCCATTATGGGTAAGACTCAGGCACAACTTTACTCCTTCAGTACATTTTTTGTCTTGCATCTTTCATGCAGTTTTATTCAGCTCAGGGGAGACTTTTGGACTGGGCAGGTTATTAACTTGTTCAGGACCAGAGGGCTTTTCCAGACTGTATGATTTTTTTTTTTTTAATGCAAGAACGAACCAAAAGCCAGAAGCCTGCAAGATTGTAAGAGTGTTCCCTCCAAGAGAGAGAGAGAAAAAAACAAGTTAACAGAGAGCCAAAATCAAGATCCATTTGTTTCAAGATGCTTGGACAAACTGTGTTTGAAAGACTGGAGGTCATAGGCAGTAGGAAATACAGACAGAGGAAGATACTTCCAGAGTTGTGAGGTCATAGCTAGAATAATAGAAATATGATGGAGAATGAATTGGTGATGTGGGTTGGATAAGGAGAGTGGCTCTGAGGTGATGTATAGGCTACATGTGGACAGAGTGCTGGAAGGTAGAGTGAGAAGGAGAGCATGAACCCCTGCCACACTGATTGCTTGTAAGATAGGTTACCTCCTCTGAATCATTGTTTTATAGCCAGTGTAAACTGTACCTCATACGAGACTTGCAGCTGGGCCCGTGCACACCTTCATTGTACCTTATATGAAGTTTGTAGTTTAGCAAGGGTTAATCCCTTTCAGTATGGTGATAGGATTTTTTGTATAGATGATTTACAGTTCTGTATGTCTATCTGTCTATCTATCAATAGCCCAATGCCCTAATCCCGGAAAGGATGGTCCCATATGAAATGCCTCCAAGTTGCTCTGTCACCCACCATTTGACTGCCCTCCTCCCTAGCTCACTCCCCCCTCCCTTATATACCTCTCAACTTCATCCCTCCACCTCATCCTTGGTCTCTCCCTCCCTCCATCACACCTGCATACACTCTCTTAGTCATTCAGTCTCCATTCTCTCCATATGTCCAGACCACCTCAATGTATTTCTTAGTGTAGTATGGTGATAGGATTTTTTAGAGATGATTTACAATTTTGTATGTGCTTCCACATTTAAGGTAGCTAGTTCATAGTGCATTTTCCTTCATGTATATTATATCTTTTATTTCTTTTAATGCAAGGAAGTAGGAACCAAAGGCTTGAAGTGGGCAAAATTGTTCCCTCCAAGAAAAATGAAAACAAGATACCAGTAATAGACCAGTTCAAGATGCCTTCATTATATACTAAATTTCATCCTAGTTTACTCCACTTACCATTAGACAAAACTGTTACTGATGTAAAGTAGTAGCATTTCACTATAGTATTGTACATTCCTATAATTTCCCTTAAAACAAGACAGTGCATCTGGTATGCTTCCAACTTTTTGTTTTTTTTACTGATGTGTTCATAAGTGAGATGTATAAATATCCCCACCATGTTATATTTCAGAAATGATGCACAAAACCTGAGAGTGACCTGGAGGAAGATGCCATCAGGAAGCTCTACAGTGTTATGTTTGGGCCAACCAGCAGGCCAAGGCAGACCTCCTGGTTGAGGTACGGGAGGTGATAATGCTGAACCGGGTGCAGTCAGTGAGTGAGCACCAGGTCTGTCATGTCAGTTTGTTTAGCAGCTCGTCACATTATCTGTATGGTACCAGGTATCTATATTTAACTCTCTCATGGCTGTGGATGTCTAGTATTCTATCCCTCATCCCATACCACTCTCAAAACCAATTTCTTTTGATTCTCTCTGAGTTCCTTGCTGCAGCCATTTAGTTTTTACTGGTTTTCACTTTTCCCGTTGCAGTATAATATTGACTTGGTGAAATATTATTAGCCCATTTAATATGTTGAAGTGGTAGGTGGTGGCGACCATCATCCACTCACTTGATGTAGTGCTGACTACTTCTTCCATAGCCTTTATCATTCTTTTTCTGTCCCTCCCCTCTCTTCCTATTTCTCCCATCTTTCCTGTCACTTCTTATTGCTTTTCTTTCCTTTACAGATGGCTTTACATTGAGTGACAAACCAAATGGTTTCCTGTAAGCCAAGAAACCATTAAATTTACAACGCTGGGTGGTAACCACATAACCAAACCATACGTGCTCCCTACGTGTCAACAAGTGGGTTGGTGGAGGGTTAGTGCCCCTCCCCATGAAACAAACAACTCAAAGTCAAATGGCCACCTTCTTACGGGATTATGGCGTCTGGCAATAGATAGATAGATAGAATATGTTGACCTCCATCTTTTTGTACTCCTGTTTCTGTTTGATGGTTTGATTCAGTTTAGGAGTGATATTGCAGGCTGGAGGGATTGAACATATCCTTTGTTAATTGTTTCACTCCTAAAGATTTTTTAAGGTGACTAAAACCATACCATAGTTGCGTGAGTGAACTAAAAGAAAATAGCATATTGAAGGAGTTCTATTTGTCTGTCTATCTATCTATCTATAGCCAGATGCCACAATCCAGTAAGGGGTGGCTGTTTGTCTTTGAGCTCATTGTTTTACGGAGAGGGGCACTAACCCTCCACCAACCCACTTGTTGACACGTGGGGAAAACGTATAGGTTAGTTATGTGGTTACCACCCAGCGTTGTAAATGGTTTCCTGGCTTACAGGGAACCATTAGGCTTGTCACTCAGTGTAAAGCCACCTAAAAAGGAAAGAAGAGTAATAAAAAGTGACAAGAAAAATGGAAGAAATAGGAAGGGAGAAGGACAGTCATAGAAAAAGAATGATAAGGGTGAAGAAGTAGGCAGCATCGCATCAAGTGAGTGGATGGTGGTAAGAAATAGGAAGAGAGGAGGACAGACACAGAGAAAGAATGACAAAGGTAAAGGAAGAAGAAGGCAGCACTACATCAAGTGAGTGAATGGTGGTGAGAAATAGGAAGAGAGGAGGACAGACACAGAGAAAGAATGACAAAGGTAAAGGAAGAAGAAGGCAGCACTACATCAAGTGAGTGAATGGTGGCAAGAAATAGGAAGAGAGGAGGGCAGACACAGACAAAGAATGATGAAGGTGAAGGAGTTAATGGTGATGAAATGAGTAATCAGATGAACTAAAGTGCTTCTGTTCCTGCAGAGACAAGGGCCAGTGTGAGGACAAGTGGTGATGACATGGCTGAGAAGGTGGCTCTCTCCTCCGTCATCGTAAAACAAAAAAATAAAGGAGTACAAAAAGGTAATATAAAAATATCAGCAAACATGCATGATCAATGAGGAAGTAAGAATTGATTTAGGGAAGGTAAAAAGTATGTTTTTTTTAAAGTATAAGAAAAACCAAAGCAAAATAAAGGTAACAGTGAAAAAGATGTCAGGAAAATAGAGTATAAAGAGAGAGAGAAAAGAAAAAAAAACAAATAGGAGGAAAAAGGAGAAAAATGGAGAAAAAAGTGAAGGGAAGCAGGGAAAGACAAAACAGGGAGAAAAATAGAGACAGGAGGAGGAAAGGTAGAAAAATTAGAAGATTAATAGAGAGAGAATATCCTCCATCATCATCAGGGACCCAAACAGCAGCGGCAGTGGGATTATGTCTTCTTGTAAAGCTCAGCAGGTTAATACAGTACACAAGTTAATACACAGCAGGTTAGTACACACAGTTCTCAAGGAGTGTATGTGTCTGCAGGTTAATACTGGCTTAACAAAGTAACTCAGACTGTTGGTCTCCATTTAATACTGGGGAACAGTGGTGTCAAAAAGTTATATCAGTTGTGCCAGTGCTTCGGTTGTTTCCCATGCTATTAAAGTTAACATGTCCAGTGAAGTTATGGCGTGAAAGCATCTGGGTAATTTCTGCCCTACCCCGTCACTACTCAGCTTCATTGTGGCTGCAGATATCATCAAGAGGATTAGTGGGAACTGCCAGAGACTGAGGACCTGAGGCCTAGTACATCGTGAAATTTAGATGAATTCAGTGAGATAGTAAGGAATATGTACAATACATAGTCAGGGAATGGTGGTGGTGGAGTCTGCTGTACTCAGATATACATTAGCCTTTAACCATAACTGTACACTTCACAAGAAAATTTAGAGTGAAGTTATGCTGGGTTAATTGACTTTGTTGCTTTTGTGGTGAATATTTTTGTTTTACTACAGTATACAGCGGAAGAAAAAAAAAATCTTCATTAGTGTCTGAAGTATGACTCAAGCCTTTTTTTATTGTTACCACCAGACAATTGTGTTTAGCTTGAGAGAAACCTGATGGAGTGGAAGAGTTTAAACCTGATGGAGTGGAAGAGTTTAATGGTTGCTGCTTAACACACATCATCTGCCTCAGTGTTGATTGTGTAGTCATTTACCATAGTCGTAAATTTGTTCAGGTCATAAGTTTGATATTACCAGTGGACTTGCAGAGACACAGAGACATGGGAGTGAAGCTGCAGTACGTCCACTGTCGCCTGGTGAGCCTGGAGAGGGAGTGTGGCCTGGTGCTTAACCCTGATCTCACCCCCACCCCCACCCTCCTCACAGACACCCCAGTGGCATTGCCTGTACAAGACTTGGCAGGTTAGCACTAGAAATAGATAACCTAGACTTACCTAACATATCCTATCCAGTCCAAACATTAGCTAACCTAATCTCACCTTTATAACCCTATCCCACTCTGTGCTAACCTGTTGAATATAATCTGGTCCATCCTACCGTAATTTAACCCAGAGCTTCCTAATCTCTTGTAACCCAGATCATGTATGTTTTAATATTATGTACTCTAATAACCTCATCTGACATATATGAATCTAACCTAAGCTTTATCCTAACATTAATTCGTACAGAAAATGGGGTGGGAAGGATCCAGATGCAAGAAAATAGAGTAATGAAAGTAGAACTGTCAACAAAAACAAAGTAAATATGTTTTCTTACCCTAAAAGCTTTCCTGAGTTGCCTAACAGTACTTTAAATATTGCATGAACAGTTCCTCTGCTAGGGATAAAACCAAATTGTCTCTTATTAATGTTAAGTCTCCTTGCTCATGCAGGCCAAAATTTTCTCCTACAGCCACCTCGATTAAGAGCATCACCCTTCCCCTCGTAAACATTCACAGTATCACTGCTACATCACCAGATGCTTTCAGCATTTCATCTGCTACACCATACACACCCACAGTTTTCCCTGTTACCATTTTACCAGTTGCATTAGTGCAGTGTTAAGATGTGTCATTGGTGAAATAGCATCAGATTCAGTTAGTCATTATGCCATGCTTCCTCTTAAATGCATGCCCATACCGAGGCTGGCCATGGTAGTGCTGATAATATGTTCTGTGGATTGGAAGCTATAGCAGGTATCTACCTATCTACCTACCTGTCTGTGTACTCTCTGATGCCTAAGTCCTATAAGGGATGGCTATAAACAAGGTACCCAAACTAGCTCATTACTTTTTGCAATTGCTGGAAACTGTAGGGAAGGACTAGCTGATGATGAATTTAATAGGTCATTTTTAAGTGGCCACTGCCATATCCCATTCTTGCAGGTTTGACAAGGTGTTGGTGGAGATGTACCAAGAACTGGAGCTGTGTGTCCATGTCAGCTACCTAGCTTCATTCTGTGGTATGTCAGTTATGTGTTCATTTTGTGCATGCTGTTCATCTACAACAGTGTTTTCCCCATACTCTGCTTTCTATTTCCTTGCTTTCAGAACAATCTCTCACCTCATCTTGCCTTAGGTCAGAAAGAGAGGTCAGGATTATAAATGAAGATGATGATGAGGATGAGGATGATAATGATAAGGAGCTGATGAGGAGCATATGATGATGATGGTGATGAACCCTTCAGTACAAGTGCAGTATGTAAGCACATACATTGAGTTTTCCCCTCTCAAAACATCAGCAGCTGCAAGACCCCAAAGCAATTATTTTTCTCATATCTCTAGCAACACAAAAGGTCTCCTCAAGCTGAACATTTTCTGATAATAGAGGGAATACCATAGAAAGGACCATCATTTAGACCATCATATCAAAAGAATTTAAATTGTTGAAGTTACAGGTCTCTTTTAAACTCTGTAAAATGCAAGAGCTAATCATTACACCTGGTCCTTCATATATGCAAAAGGTGAACTCTGGAACTGTCTTCCTCCATCTGTATTTCCTACAGTCTATGGCCTCCAGTCTCTCGAACACATTGTGCCTAGTTGTCTTGCAATGAATGGATCTCGAATTTGGCTCTCTATCATAATTTTTCGTGGAGGAAACAATCTTCCAGGCTTTTGGTTCCTTCTTCCTTACATAAAAAAAAAAAAAAAAAGTGGCATCAGTAAGAATGTAATATAGGGAATTTTCATGTATCAGAATGTTTTAAAAGAGTTCCCAAAGCTGAATAAAATTGTATGGCAGAGCTAGTATGTAGTGTGGAAGGATCATCATATGAGGCCCCTAACAACATAGTGTACTGAACGCCTCATGTTGAAAACGGAGAAAAACGCAGTTAAAGTTGCGTAACTTTCAAAACGCCATAACTTTGGAACTAGTGAATATTTTTTAGTGCTTTTTTTTTGTATTTTAGCTTGAAGTTCATACTTTCATGTCATGCTAATCTTGGTAGAAGAGAAATTAATAGCATTCTGAAAGATACAACAATAGCTGCATTTTTCTCTAGTGTGGTTATTGAGACAAAACGTGTTCTCAGCAAGCATTTGTAACAATCAGACCAACCAAAGATATCAGTGGGAAATGTTTACAGAAGCAAAATAGATGTATATAATACTATTTTCAGAAATAAAAAACCATTATAAAAAAAAGAAATCTTTCATTTTAGCCCACATTTCTGGCCTCCTTGCTCTTTTTCTGTTATGAGAAGGACCAGCAGCTTTTTGCTCACTACTAGAGTCACTCATGTTCTCGAGATAATGAGAAAAAACACTAAAACAGCTCTGGAAACAGCCAGTTAATCCAGGCAGTCGTTCTAGGCCGGCTGGTAAACAAAAAAACTGCGTCACGTTGCGACAGATTCCCAGATCACAGTTGCCAATATCTTGCTGAGCTCTCTGACTTGCCCATTTTCTGTACATTATGGCTAACTTACCCTTAAAATCATCCAATTCTATGCTGAAATATTCCATTATGTTAGAATAATGGTACAATAAATTAATAATGCTATAAAAAAAAAAATGCATGACTGTGAGCATAAAGAAATGCTAGTATCTAGGACCACCAGACAGCACGTTGTTGGGAGGCACTTGGTACATGCTGTGACCAGCATGAAGGCTTGTTGACGCACTGAGGTGAAGCGGGCAGTGAGACCATGTTACAGAAAGGGAATTTGGACCCTAATTCTAGTTGCTTTCTGTACCTCATGGTTGCTTTCCAGATCAAAGAGGAATTGGGCTACATGTGGTATACTTAACTCAGTTTCGCTTGCAGTGGCGCTCGGTACACTATGTTATTAGGGGCCTCATATACAGTTGTAGAGTTGTTATGGGCTGGTAAAGTTATAAGGTGGTGTGGAGGAGGGCAGGCCAGAGATAAGACACTTAGGGTGAAACAGAAGACAGATGAGGTAGACAGTGGTATGGTGTAGGTTTGGTTATTCGATGGTTGCAGACAAATCCACTTGACCAGTTCAGTGGCAGTTGGCAGGCCTTCAGTCCACCACTCCAAATGTATTTCCTACTGTCTTCCTTTGTCAGTATTTCCTATTGTCTTCCTCTGCCTGTATGTCCTACTGTTTTCCTCTGTCTGTATTTCCTACTGTCTTCCTCTGTCTGTATTTCCTGCTGTCCTCCACTGTCTTCATTTCCTACTGTCTTCCTCTATATATCCTACTATATTCCTCTATATATCCTACTATATTCCTCTTTCTGTATTTCCTACTGTCTTCCTGTGTCTGTATTTCCTGTTGTCTTCCTCTGTGTTTTTCCTACTGTCTTGATCTGTATATATTTCCTACTGTCTTCCTCTGTCTGTACATCTTACTGTCTACCTCTGTCTATATTTTCTACTGTCTTCCCCTGTCTTTATTTCTAACTGTCATCCTCTGTCTTTATTTCCTATTGTCTTCCCCTGTATTTATTTCTAACTGTCTTCCCCAGTCTGTATTTCCTACTGTCTTCCTGTCTGTATTTTCTACTGTCTGTCCTTCAAATGTAGGGCCAGCAATAACCAAGCCACTAAGTTTACAAGGGCTGGCTGTTGATGATATTGTGTTTCCCATCCAAAGTGGCACCAGCAACAGGGCCTTGAAGCAGCTGCCAGTCCAGTCCATGCCCCAGAATGTTGGCTAGGCCAGGCTGGTGCTGTTTGTGGCAGTGGGACATACAAACTGGCTGCTGGTGTGATTATCTTGGAAGTCATGCCACTCAGGGAGATATGATGAACACTGCCACTTCTCCCCTATGCTCATTTTTTAAGGTTAGTCTTCAGTTGGCCCTTGCCAGCAGTGTCCAACATCAGCCTATCTACATATCTATCTATAGCCCGTAATCCAACAAAGGGAGGCCGCAGACAAAATGCCTCCAAGTCGCTCTGTAACCCACCATTTGATTGCCCTCCCTCCAACTCACTCCCCACACCCAGCATCAGTAAGGATGTAATAAGCTGGTTTTGGCACTCAGTTGAACTCCAGTCTTCACTAAATATTTCCTGCACCATGGCCAGTTTAGTATGGTGGTTAAAAGGCGGCATGGTTTAATTGAATTGATTTAAATGTTGGAAGTGAGCAGCCTAGCCTCGGGTACCTACACTCCTCTTGGGGCAAAGGAGGATCGGAGTGTACCAAGAAATAATTTCGTCATTACTGATTAATTAACTGATTACTGAGAATACTGTAGTGGTAATAGTAGTAGCAGTAGTAATAGTAGTAGTAATAATTGTGATGGTTGTAGTAGTAGTA
The DNA here is from genome assembly GCF_032717465.1 of Coenobita brevimanus. Classification (NCBI taxonomy): domain Eukaryota; kingdom Metazoa; phylum Arthropoda; class Malacostraca; order Decapoda; family Coenobitidae; genus Coenobita; species Coenobita brevimanus. The sequence continues at coordinate 29,117,169 of NC_137050.1, forward strand.
ATAGTAGTAGTAGCTGTTGTGATGGTTGTAGCCGTAGTCGTATAGAGAGACATTGATGTTTAATTTACACAGGCATGTTGGAGTCTTTATAAACGATACAAACAGCTAGGTGTTGATATTGTATGAGGTGTGACAAAAAAGAAATGGGACTTTGGCTGCTAATCACACAATTCATCAGCCACACAGTAATGAAGTACATCGTAGTGTTGCCCAACATCTCAGCACTGTATGAGAAAAGCAGCACTTCAGTTAACCTATTATCTTTCTTTTCACAGGTGGTTTTGTAGCTCCTGTCAAGTGCCATCTGTCACAGAATGAGCCTTTAGCAAAGGATTAACATCAAGTTCTTGGCTAACTTGGGAAAAACTCCTGCAGAAACCCTTGTCATGCTGGAGGATGTGTATGGAGAGGAAACAACGTCACATTCACTTATCTGTGAGTGGCACAAGAGGTTCAGGATGGGCCAGGATGATGTGGAGGATGACCCAAAACCAGGACGTCCCTCAACAACAAGAAATGATGCCAACATCCAGAAGGTCAAGGAACTGGTGCAGAGTGATCGCAGACTGACGATCAGAATGATGGCTGAGCAACTGGGATTGAATAGGGAGTCAGTGAGGTCCATCTTATTGGAAGATTTGGGCATGCGGAAGATTTGTGCAAAGTTGGTGTCCAAACTGCTCTCCGAGGACCAAAAGACCCGCCACGCGGATGTGTCATGGGACATTTTGGAGCATCACCCTGCCCCATCCCGAACCTCTTGTGCCACTCATAGACATGTGTACGGGACACTGTTTTCTGTCCCCACACATCCTTCAGCATGGCAAGGGTTTCTGCAGGAGTTTTTCCCAAGTTAGCCAAGAACTTGATGTTAATCCTTTGCTCAAGGCTCATTCTGTGACAGATGGCACTTGACAGGAGCTACAAAACCACCTGTGAAAAGAAAGATAATAGGTTAACTGAAGTGCTGCTTTTCTCATACAGTGCTGAGATGATGGGCAACACTATGATATACTTCATTACTGTGTGGCTGATGAATTGTGTGATTAGCAGCCAGTGTCCCGTTTCATTTTTGTCACACCTCGTATGTTTGTATCATTTCTAAAGGCACCAACATGCCTCTATAAACAATACAAACAGAGAGGTGTTGATATCGTATGTTTATATCATTTATAAAGGCTCCAACATGCCTTTATAAACGATAAAACAGAGAGGTGTTAATATCGTATGTTTGTGTTGTTTATAAAGACCCCAACATGCCTTTATATATGATACAAACAGAGAGGGGTTGATATCATATCCTCACATAATTAGTGCAGATTTAAAGACAGTTTTATTAAAGCATGAAATAATATTATGGAAATTGGCTGTTTGGATTTGGTAATGTGTACTGTATTGTAAATGAGCTTTTTTTTCCTGTAGAACAGTAATGCCACTCAGGGATGAGTGAGGCTGGTCACTCTCATCTTAAATGTCAGGACCAACTTGCCTAGCCCCAGGGTCCTACACTTCTCATGGGGCAAAGTAGGACTGGATGATGAATGAATGAATGAGAACAGTAATGAATGGATGAGAATGAATGACTGATTGAAAAAACAGTAATGAGAAGCCGCACAATCTGTTGCATAACACAAGCACAGTGGCTGCCCTGGATGCTGTTACCTTCAGCTGGATGTGGGTCTTCCAGTCTGCCTCAACGTTTTTCTTTAAAGTGTGTGTATGTGTGTGTGTGTTCTTACCTAATTGTATCTTTACAGGAATGAGTCAGGCTCATACTGTTCTGTGTATTAAACCATTTTTAACATACATGTCCATAAATTTGTGAATAGTTTTGGCACACACTATTTCATTTGGTAGTTCATTCCACTGATCAATTGCCCTATTTGGGAAACTAAATTTCCTTGTGTCTTTATCACCTCTCTTTTTACATACATGTAGTTTTTTGCAGTGTTCTCTTGTTGATGCTTCCCCATAGGTTATATATTCATTTATGTCTATTTTCTCTTTCCCTGAGATGCATTTATATAGCATGATCATGTCTCGTCTTTACCTTCTCTCCTGTAGTGTTGGTAGATTCAGTTTTTCTAGTCTTTCTACGTAGCTTAGATCCCTTAAGCTTGGTACTCATCTTGTAGCTTCCCTTTTTACTTTTTCAGTCTTATCTGTGTGTTGTTTGAGATGAGGATTCCAGACTACTGATGCATACTCCAGGGTTGATCTGATGAATGATGTTATTATCTTTCTCAGTGTGTCTTCATTTATATATGTGAATGCTATTCTCATATTAGTAAGCAGTGTATACATGTTATGCACCTTCTCACTGATGTGGTTTTCTGGAGATAGTTTGTTATTGATAATCACTCCTAGGTCCTTCTCCCTTTCTGATATGTGTAGGGTTGACCTTCCTAACTTATAATCCCAATCTAATCTTTTCTCACTTTTGCCACACTTAATTACATGACACTTGTCCACATTAATTTTCATTTGCCATTTATTGCTCCATTGTGTGTGTGTGGGAGGGGGGGGGGGAAGAAGAAACCAGAGGCCAGTGACTCTCTATGTTGTAGGAATGGCTCTGTTCCATTGGCTGAAATCTATGTAGTATTAACTCAGAATTTTCCACCCACAGAAGTTCAGGCCCCTGGATCTGCTGCCCAAGAAGACCCGTGCCATCTGATGCAGCTTGACAGCAGATGAAGCGCCTCACACCAAAGATATCTATCTATCTATCTATCTATTGCCAGACGCCACAATCCCATAAGGGATGGCCATTTGACTTTGAGTTATTTGTTTTACGGGGAGGGGCACTAACCCTCCACCAACCCACTCGCTGAAACATAGGGAGCACGTATGGTTTGGTTATATGGTTACCACCCAGTGTTGTAAATGGTTTCTTGGCTTACAGGAAACCATTTGGCTTGTCACTCAATGTAAAGCCACCTGTAAAGGAAAGAAAAACAATAAGAAGCGACAGGAAAGATGGGAGAAATGGGAAGAGAAGAGGGCAGACACAGAAAAAGAAGGATACAGGCTAAAGAAGAAGTAGGCAGCGCTACATCAAATGTGTGGATGATGGTCGCCACCACCTACCACACACCTAAGATATCAAAGAGGCGAATTTCCCACCCCGAAGGTATGCCGTCAAGGCATAAATGAATGTCGGAATGTCTATTCTTTAACCCCCACTGAACTGTTTTTAATTCCCCCTGAAGAGTTAGATGACTGCAACTGTGTGAGAACGTTAGATGTCTGAGCAATTGTGTGAGAATGTCAGTTGACTGCAGTTGTGTAAGAATGGTAAGGAATGTTTAATTATGTATCTCTTGTAATTTTTTATCCCACAGTGAAAAATAAATTGTCCATAATATGCAACATGTTTTAGTACCCACAGTCATACCGCAAGCGGCTTTTGCAGACTTAACACATCTCTGTGATTCATTCTCATTGCATCTCAGCATCCTTTTGTATGCACCTAATAATGAATACAGTGATGTAGGAGAATACTGAGTAGCAAAAAGGAAGCTAAATCACTAACAAAAAGGAGCTTCAGTGCCTACCATACAACTTATAATGTGGCCTCATGTAGGTTGTGCCATCCACTTGTGCAATAGTTTTTCTTTGCTATTTACATCTTGCGCTTATTGATTAGTCACTTACAGGAGCAGCCTAACATGGACTAACCTACCTTAAGTTTTCCCTTCATATGCTTTTTGTTTTTCCAATTTCTTGCAGTTACCCTTTCATGTTTTTTGTTTATGTTTTGTTCAGCCAGTCTTCTGCAGTTAAACTTGCATGTTCGTGGTTACGTTCTTTGTTCTTGCTGGTTTTTGTAGCTACACTTCCATGTTCTTTATGTGCTGTGTTCTGTCAGTGTCATATTGTGTGTTTATGTGCATTTTTCTGCCTACCTTATACTGTTGTGTTCTTTATGTGCTTTGCTCTGTGTTTTTGTCTGCCAACTATCTTCAGTTATCCTCAGTTATGTTCTTCTCTTGACTCAGTGCTTAGCCAGAGTTTTAAATCATGGCATACACTCTAGTCAGTTAAGGCAGCTCCCTAACACCTCTTACCAAGCATTTCAATTTTTCTCTTCCTCCTCTTTCTCTTCCAAGTCCTCCTCTTCCTGTTCTTCTTTTTCTTTCAGTTCCTCTTCTCTTTCCTTTTCCTCATTTTCTTCTTCTTTTCTTTCATATCTCCCTTTTCCTCTTCCTCTTGCTGTACCTCCCTTTCCTCTTCTCTCTTGTCATCATGTTCTTCCTCTTGTCCTTTCCTTTCTTCTTCCTCTTCTTGTTCCTCTTTCCCTTTCCCCTCTTCTTTCTCCTCCTCTTCCTCCTTTTTCAGTTCATCCTTTTCTTTTTCCTTTTCCACTTTTCCTCCTCCTCCTATCTTGTTCTTCCTGTTCCTTCTCATCCTCTTTTCCCTCTTCTTCCTCTTCCTCTTCCCTTCTTCCTCTTCCCATTCTTCTTCTTTCTCTTCCTCTATTCCCTCTTCTTCATCTGCCTTTTCTCTCTCCCTCCTTCGTCTTCCTCTTCCCCTTCTTCCTATACCTCTTCCTCTTCTTCCTCATTCTTTCTCTTCCTCTTTCTCTTTTCCTTACCCATCCTTCCTCCTCTGCCTCCTTCTCCTCCTCCTCCTCTTCTTTCTCCTCTTCCTCTTCTTCCTCCTTCCTCTTCTTTCTTTCTTTTTTCATTTTCTATTTTCGTCTTTCTACTTTCTTCTGTTTTATTCTTTCTCCTTTCTTCCATTTCCTCTTTCTCCTTTCTTCTATTTTCTCATTTTTCTTCTTTCCCCCTTCGTCTTTCTTTTTTCTTCTTTGTCTCATTTCTTCGTTCTTTCTCCTTTCTTTCTTCCAATTCTTTCTTCCATTTCTTTTTTCTCCTTCCATTTCTTTTTTCTCCTTCCTTGAGTTGAATTTTTTTTTTAGGATTTTTTTTTTTTTTAGATATAGTGGCGTGACATTGCATAAAACTCCTGACCTATTGCGGACAGTAAATGTTGGCTATATATTACAGGCTATAAGGGATACATAACTGCCTTTCTCGCTGAAGAAATAATAGCACAGCTGGAGCGGATGTCCAGGCCTTACGAGCCCTACGTCAATCAGCTATAGATGCCGCTGCAGGGTGGGCCACGGATCATGGCTTTAAATTCTCCCCCACGAAATCCTGTGCTATAACTTTTACGAGCCGTCATTCAATCCCTCAACCCCCTCTTACACTATATGGTACTCCCCTGCCATACCGATTATCAGCCCCTATCCTTTGCCATATCCTTGACTCTCGACTGACTTGGTCCCCGCATCTCACTTCCCTTAAGACCTCTGCTTCCCTCAGACTTCGATTATTACAAACTCTCAGCCATATGTCCTGGGGTGCAGACCGTACACCTGTGCTCCGGCTCCATACAGTCTTAGTTTTGTCGAAGACTGATTATGGCTGTCAGGTTTATGCATCTGCCTCATCTGCCTCCCTTCGGCGCCTAGATTCTGTTCACCATCATGGTTTACGTCTGGCGTTGGGTGCTTTTCGCTCCACCCCGGTTACGAGCCTACTGTATATGTCGAGTCGGGTATGTCCACTCTATCCTCCAGACGTGACAAGTTGACTCTCCGTTACCACATTCTCCTTCTTCAACACCCATCTGCAGGTTTCCCTTCCTCTGTTACGCACCTCTTCCCTCCTTTTCCGCCCTCGTTAGCTTCATCTTTTCCTCGTAGGGTCTCCAATTTATTTCCATCCCTTTTTTTCCCTGCTATTTCAGTTCTCCCTCTGCGAGATTCTATGTTCCCGCCTTGGCTTCTTCCTCGCCCTAATGTCTGTGATGTCCTGCTCTCTTGTCCAAAGTCCTGTTCCACCCCAAAGGAACTCTATCATCTTTTTATGGACCACATGCATTGTCACTCCTCAGCGACCCCAGTGTACACAGACGGCTCTAAGTCTTCTGTGGGCTCGGGTTTTGCTGCTCTTTTCCCAGACCATACCTATCAGATCCGCCTTCCACCAGTCGCAAGTATTTTCACTGCTGAACTGCAGGCCATTTTACTGGCCCTTCGTGTTATATACTGATCAAGGTTACACACTTTTGTTATTTTCACAGATTCACTTAGTGCAATACAGTCTACATAGTATTCAGTCTCTCCCGGCCAGCAACCGGCTAGTGCTGAAGATACAGGAATGGTTGTTCCACATTAACACCAGACTGAAGTCTGTCTCCTTCTGTTGGGTCCCAAGCCATGCTGGGATACCGGATAATGAGAGGGTTGACTGCCTGGCACGTACAGCTGTCACCTCTCGCTCTGTCACACCTCTCGCTCTGTCACACCTCATCCTATCCCGGCAACTGATTATTTCCCAATTGTTACCCGTCTCCTTGGCCAGCGGTGGCAAGCAGAATGGACGTCTACAACTGACAACAAACTCCGTTACATCACACATACTGTCACTCCCTGGCAGTCGTCCTCCCATCGCAACAGGCGTTGGGAAACAGCCCTGGCCCGTCTGCGCCTTGGCCACACGCGGATCACACATGGCTTTCTGATGTCAGGAGGCACTCCTCCGACCTGTCAATGTTGCCAGGTTCCACTCACGGTCCACCATCTTTTGCTTGACTGCCCTCGGTTCCACGCCGTACGCAGACGGACTCTCCCGTTCCTTTACTCCCTTGGACGTCCCCCTACCTTAGCCGATCTTCTTGGTGAATCCCCTGTGTTTTCCATCACACACCTCATGCGCTTCCTATCTCAAACCCGTATCTTACCTCACATTTAGTGTCTACCCCGCCTTCCCCTCTACCTTTATTCCACCATAGCACACCCGTCATTTTTTATGCAGCGGTTTTAGTGCCATATACTCCTCTTGGGCTTGGTGCCAGTCCTTATTACTTACTTACTGTCATCTACAACTACACACACACACACACACACACACACACACACACACACACACACACACACACACACACCACCACCACCACCACCACCAGCTCTTCGTAATGCCACCACCCCCAACACAAGCCTAAACACTCGAGTAATTAACACGTGTCCCAGCCCCGGTTTCACGTCATTAGCCAACAGCAAAAATCACACGATCAGACAATTACTGGCCAAACTTTAAAGAAAGAGAGAGAGAGAGAGAACAATCTGTAGGACCTGAGATGGAAAGCTATGGGTTAGAATTGCTCGCTGCCGCAACTTGAACCTAGCTGTAATTCTGAATCCTGTAGTGTCATCACCTTTTTTTTGTAAATAACAGAAGAGATGTGGATGTGATAGGAAGCGTTATGAGGAACATACTGAGGTGGTTTGGCCATGTGGAGAGGATGGAGGGTGAAAGACTGACGAAGAGAGTGTATGTGAGTGAGGTGGAGGGGGGAAGAGGGAGGGGGAGGCAGAGGAAGAGATGGGGGGATGGAGGAGAGAGGTATGAGACACGGGGTGAAAGCTGGGAGTATGGAGGGTGAGAGACTAACTAGGAGAGTGTACGTGAATGAGGTGGAGGGTGGAGAGGGAGGCGGAGACCGAGGAGGAGATGGTGGAATGGAGGAGAGCGATAGGATAGGGCCTATGAGAGAGAGCGGGGGATGTAACTTGGGAGTATGGAGGGTGAGAGACTAACTAGGAGTATATGTGAGTGAGATGGAGGGGGAGAGGGAGGGAGAGACCAAAGAAGAGATGGAGGGATGGAGTAGAGAGGTACATAAACGGGGGGGTGTAAGATGGGGGGAGGGTAGCGACATGGCAGGGGACAGGGTGACATAGAGACGATTTGTATGTGGCCACTCCTTACGCAAATGAAGGCGTCTGACTATAGATGGATATATAGATAGGAATAATACTAAAGGTAAACATTAATCAGCATAATAAAAACAAGTAATTTATCTCGACCTAGAGAAGCTTCGAATCCCGTCAGTCAGCCTCTAACCGTGAGAGGGGAAGGACGCTCGAGCTGTGTGTCTATTCTGTGTTGATAGTGTTTCAACAGCTTGCCCATCTTGCCGAGATGAACAAAGGTGAGGCAGGATATTGTTCATCAGTTCTTTGATACTGCCTGTTCTTTCAGTTGAACCATCTATCAATCTACAGTATTGCCACACGCCGTAATTACGTAAGGGGTGGCCACAACCTAATCGCCTCCTTGTCGATCTGTCCCCCACCAGTTCACTGCCCTGCTCCGAGCTCACACCGCCCTCTCTCATATACCTCTCCACTCTATCGGAGAGCGACGAACCATGGAAATGTGTGGACGTCCAGATCCCGTTCCTGCTGCAACCTCTCCTGCTGTTGCTCACGACCCGTTGAGGGGGGCAGACAGCAGGCCTCGGCCTTCTACGACCCAGATGAAGATCAGAGGTGCTGTGGTTTGGTTTAACGTTCGGGCGGGGTACGGTTTTATCAAACGCCACGATGCTGGTGTTGATATTTTCGTGCACCGTCAGGCGATTGCTAAACCAAATCCACGGCATCTCCAGCGCTCCCTAGGCGATGGCGAGACGGTGGAGTTTGTCCTCTTTGGACCGCCCAAGGGTCCTGAGGCTAGGGACGTCACCGGACCGGGAGGGGCTGCCGTGCAGGGCTCTGCCTATGCCGGCGGCATCCCACGGTTTGGCGGCACCAGCCCAGGGATCAGGGGTGTTCAGGGGAGGTAAGCACCGTCGTCGAGATGTGCATCGCGACGGTGAAGGCTTTTTGTGGGAGTGATAAGGGGGCTTTGCGTGTTCTCCTTCCAAAGATCTTCAAGGAGAATGGGCTGCCCAACCTTATCATCCCCGAGTGCTTCGTCCGTGATGTACATACAGTCCCTCGCCGACGGGAGCGCCAGGCTCGTAAGCCTCGTCCAGCTATTCCTCGCCAGACTCCGAGGAAGAGGCTTAGGCTGGAGGCCCCCCTCAACCGAAGGACGACCTCTCATGTTGACGACCCGGCCCCGGCCCCGGCTAACGATACGGCTACGACCACGGCGGAAGTACACCAGCAGCCAGCAATGTCTGAGGAGGAGCGGGACTCGTCTGCCACCGCCTCCATGGCCGAGGAAGCGTCGACCGGCTCCTCGGCCGAGGAGGAAGTCGGGGAGTCCACTACTCCTCAGACAGAGGGCGGCACCCCATCTCGCCCTCCTATTATCGACATTAAGGATCGGCTAGACGTAGCCTCCTATAGACACCTTCTGCCTCTCAGCGCTCACACCCGATCGTACCAGCTCGGAGCAACAACATATACCACCCTCTACGATCTGCTCCGGGCTGACGATCGGGGTGAGAACATAAGACCTGTGCTGATTGTCAGGGAGGAGGAGGTGCGTCTAGCCGATCTTAGAGCATTTTATCACATGCTCCCACCTCTGCCGGCCCCCTAGATCGGCGGTGTGCGCGGTGAGAGGGTGACCAGTACTTTCATCGTAAAACTCGGCTGGCCTAATACCCCGAATAGAGGGTGATGGCCATTAAGCCAAAAACAAACAAAACAAACAAAAACCACTCTATCCTTCCATCTCATCCTTGGCCTCGCCCTCCATCTCCGCCCCTCCACCTCACATACACTCTTCTCGTCAGTCTCACTCTCTCCATCCTCTCCACATGGCCAAACCACCTTAATGTGTTTCTCCTAACCAATCTTTATTCGTGTGAAAAGTGGTGTGGAAACACTAAGTTATCTGAGAGGAATGTGGAGCTACGTGGAGAGACAGACAGGCTGACAGGGTTGCCGCTCCGTGGAAATCGTCTGCTAATGTGGAAAAACAAATAAGCGACGGACCTGCACGTGGGAAAAATTACACGCTACTCATTTACAGAGCCGAGGAGAGGAGGGGGGGGGGTGTCAGCTGGGGATAATGCCATAGCCCGCGCCCTCCAAGATAGTGTTAAGGTGGGAAGGAGAGGCAGAGAGGGAGGGAAGGAGAGGCAGAGAGGGTGGAAAGGAGAGGCAGAGAGGGAGAGAAGGAGAGGCAGAGAGGGTGGGAAGGAGAGGGAGAGAGGGAGGGAGAGGGGGGGAGAGATTGAGAAGGAGGGATGAGGGAGGGAGGGAGGGATGTGAGGCAGGAGGGAGGAGAGAGAAGAGGGAGGGAGTACAAAGGAATACAAAGAACAGCAAACAGCAACAGACCTTATGATCCTTTCGAGGTTTTTTGTTACAGAGTAGACTATGACTACGAGATCTAATTCTACATGCTGATGGATAAGGATAGTAAAGCAAGAAGGAGGAAATTACAACATAGCATATTTCACTGTATAACCACATTGAGTTCTAAAGCAAATATGTAAAAACAAGTAGGAATAGTTCTATGTAAACAGTAAAACAAAGCTGTGCATAACACTTACCGTACAGAGTTGTGTATTACTGTATCTTTAAGCCATATTGGACATGTGGAGAGAATGGAGAATGAATGACTGACTAAGAGGATGTATGTAGGTGAAGTGGAGGGAGGGAGAGGGAGGGGGAAGACCGAGGATGAGGTGGAGGGATGGAGTTGAGAGGTAAATGAGAGGGGGTGTGAGCTGGGAGCAGGGCAATGAAATGGCGGGGGACAGGGCGACATGGAGGCGATTTGTTTGCGGCCACCTCTTGCGGGATTAAGGCGTCTGGCAATAGATAGATAGATAGATAAGGATGTGAAGAACCGCTCACCCTCCATCTTCTTATGTAACAACTTCCTATAGACATATCAATCCATCAGAAATGCATCTACATAAACAAACACATACTAAATAGTTTTCCTCGCTGTCTTTACATATACTATAATTTCCTTGTATTTATTATCGTTGTTTTATAGAGGGAGGGGAAGGTGGTATATCTCACTAGGATCCTTTGGGCAGTCCTTCATTTATGCAACAGGTCAACTCTGGAACTGTCTCCCTCTGCCTGTATTTCCTACTTCCTATGATCTCCAGTCTTTCAGACGCAGTGTGTCCAGGCATCTCAAATAAACGGATCTAGAATTTGGCTCTCCTTTGTATTTTTTTTTTTCTTGGAAGGAACGGTTTTGCGGGCTCCTGGCCTTTGGTTCCTTCTTCCTTGCATAAAAAAGAAATGAGAGGAGCATGTAGAGTTATATGGAGAGACAGACTGACAAATGAGAAAGTGAAGGAGCGTTGTGGTGTGGATGTGGATGTGATAGGACACGTTAGGAGAAACACACTGAGGTGGTTTGGCCATGTGGAGAGGATGGAGAGTGAGAGACTGACGAGGAGAATGTATGTTAGTGAGGTGGATGTGGAGTTACATGGAGAGACAGACTGACAAATGAGGAAGTGATGGAGCGTTGTGGTGTGGATGTGGATGTGATAGGAAGCGTTAGAAGAAACACACTGAGGTGGTTTGGCTATGTGGAGAGGATAGAGAGTGAGAGACTGACGAGGAGAGTGTATATGAGTGAAGTGGAGGGGGAGAGAGGGAGGGGGAGGCCAAGGATGAGATGAAAGGATGGAGTGGAGAGGTATATGAGAGAGGGGATGTGAGCTGGGAGCAGGGCAGTGAAATGGCGGGGGACAGGACGACATGGAGGCGATTTGTTTATGGCCACTCCTTGCAGGATTGAGGCGTCTGGCAATAGATAGATAGATAGACAGTTATTCGTCCTATCTATCTATCGCCAGTCTCCAGAATCCCGTATCTATCCATCTATCTGTCTATCTATCGCCAGACGCCATAATTCATTACCTATCAGTCTATCGCCAGACGCCATAATCCCGTATCTATCCATCTATCTATCTATCACCAGACGCTAAAATCCCCTATCTATCCATCTGTCTATCTATCGCCAGACGCCATAATCCCATATCTATCTATATATCTATCTATCGCCAGACGGTATAATCCCTCATCTATCTATATATTTATCTATCTATATATCGCCAGACGCCATAATTCCGTATCTATCTATCTATCTATCGCCAGACGCCTTAATCCCTTACCTATCTATCTATCTATCGCCAGACGCCATAATCCGACAAGGGGTGGCCGTTTGTCTCTTGAGTTAGTTGTTTTACGAGGAGGGGCACTAACCCTCCGCCAACCTACTTGTTGACACTTAAGGAACACGTATAGGTTGGTTATATGGTTACCACCCAGCGTTGTAAATGGTTTCCTGGCTTACAAGAAACCATTAGGTTTGTCACTCAATGTAAAGCCACCTGAAAAGGAAAGAGGAGTAACAAAAAGTGACAGGAAAGATGGGAGAAATAGGAAGAGAGGAGGACAGACACAGAAAAAGAATGATAAAGGCGAGGGAAGAAGTAGGCAGCACTACATCAAGTGAGTGGATGCTGGTGAGAAATAGAAAGAGAGGAGAGCAGACACAGAAAAAGAATGATAGAGGTAAAGGAAGAAGTAGGCAGTACTACATCAAGTGAGTGGATGATGGTCGCCACCTTGGAATCATATCCATTAATCCTTGAAGTAGTCGGCCACCTCCGATATTTTGCTCAGTTGCCGCTGTGTTGGTCTCTTCATTACCGTATGTGTTGTGTCTTTGGCCTTCTCATGTTTACATTGAGTGCGGTAGGTTCCCCGTGCTCCATCACCTGTATGGTTTTGCTGAGTGACATGTCTTGGTGGTGTGGGGTAGCCAGATAATGTCACTCATCATATCATCAGTCACACCTTGCCTCGGTGTTCTTTTGGCCCCTTGCACTGGTACCCTAAATGCACCAGTGAAGGGTGTTGCCAGGACTGACGTGTGCACGGGTGCTTAGCGTCACCCGCGTTGGATGGCTGCCACAGACGCTGCCCCTCCCTGACACTATGTTTATTATCATATCCTCTCAGTGGCAACACTTCCACAATGGCTGGAGTGTCGTACCATGAGCTCTGACCCCCTGTTGTGGTTGTAGGTGAACCTCTAGGTCACCCCAGTCCTCTGTGATCAACCCAGTCACCTCCAGCCCCGTGTGTGCATTGCCTTACATGGCCGTGCACAGTAAACACCTCGAGTGTTGCAAGGATCTCCTGACTGAATGGCTACATCAGACTGGTAGTGTTTGGTGAGAACTAAATCACTTTTACTGTTGTGTGGCATCTACAGTACAAGTGCCATGTCCAGGCCAGTTGTACGGTACTATCATCGCTTCGTTTTTCGTCTCGTTTCGTTTATAAACGCTCCAACCTGTTTGCATGCATTGCCTTAGTCACCTACTGGCTGCTCTCCATGACGCTCGATCTCTGGCAGCCTCCCTATTCAGTCCCTTATCCATGAGGTCGCACCCAATGACTTCGCTCCGGTTTTTTTTTTTTTTTTTATTCGGTCTGCTTCTCGCATCCCTAACTCTAATGTTCACATTTCTCACTTTCTGCACCCAACTGTCATCCCCCATCCTCTCCACATGCCCAAACCATCTCAATCTACCCTTCTTCATCACATCAATACACTCCAGTCCCATCCATTCTCCCAAACCATCTCAATCTATCCCTCCTCATTACCACACCAATACACTCCACTCCCATCCTTCCTACCAAACCATCTCAATCTACCCCTCCTCATCACACCACCAGTACACTCCAGTCCAATCCTACCTCTCAACTCTTCCGTCACAAACTTAGCCCCCTCTCCTCCCCCAGGCCTCACACTCAGGGACGCACTGCACATCCACCTAATCATTGTCATTTCTGTACGTTTGAGTCTATGAATATCCTCTCTCTTTACTGCCCAGGTCTCACTACCATACAGCATTACACTCCTAACACAGGCCACATACAAAGACCCCTTAGCACGTAGGGAGAGCCCTCTCAGTGTCAGGAGAGGCAACAGCTTCCTGAACTTCTTCCAACCACTGCTCACTCTAGCCACAGAGCTGCTCCAGCCCCACCTCCAGCACATAACATGTGTCCCAGATAACAAAACTCTTCCACACACTCAAAAGACTCACCAGAAAGTTCAGTCCTTTCACGCTTCACAATCTCCACATAATAATAATGATAATGATAATGATAATCATCATTATCATCATCATCATCATCATCATCATCATCCAGACCTCCTTTACCACCCTACGGCAGGGTGAGAAGTAGCAACGTCCAGACAACCTAAGTTTGCCCAGTTCAATGGACCACGCTTCCATTCACTCATTAGTCAAGCCCCCGGAATCCTGGCTCCATCAGATAAACCAAAAAAACTTTCACCACGTTCTGTAGCTTCTCATATACCTATCTGATACAATGAATTAGAACGCTGTCACGTTAAAATGGGGTGCCAAATTCCTGGTTATGCACTTCTCACAACATTCATCCAGCCAGGCTCACCGACTTCCATACCTCTCATCCCAGCACACTCATCCACCATATCTCTCCACCTTCTCCTTGGCCTACCTCTCCTCCTCCTTCCTTCAAATTAGCTCAGATATACCTTTTTCACCACTCTATTGTTATCCATTCTCTCCACATGACCATATCATCTCAGTACACTCTCTTCGATTCTGGTGTCCACCGACTTCCTCACTCCACATCTTCCGCGAATCGTTATTTCGTATCCTATCCACTCTCTGTACTCCACATACATTCCTCAGCAGTCCCATCTCCACTGCTCTCACTCTTGACTTTTCATTTTCATGCCACACCATGCATCATCAGCATACAAGAAATTTGAGATATTCCATCCATCACCATTCATTACCAACGCCATCCTTGTCCCTATTACTCGTGTTTTCACTTCTCTCATCACCCCATCCATATATATATATATATATATTGAACAACCATGGGGACGTAACACAACCTTGTCGCACGCCCACACTGATCGTGAACCATTCGCTTAGATGCCCATTAACCCTTACACATGCTTCACTACCATCATCATCATCATCATCATCATCATCATCATCATAATGCTGCTGCTGATGATTATGGTGCTGCTGCTGCTGCTGATGATGATGATGATTTTTTTTTTGTCGACAGATAGACGTACGGAACTCTGAAAGAATTCCACAGCAAGCCATGAGGAAAGCCAGAGGAAAACCAGTCAGCCAGCCAGTCAGTAAGCCAGTCAGCCATCACTTACCTGCGTTAAAAGCTAAGTAATATTTCGCCTGTTAGATTAGATAGATAGATAGATTGATAGATAGATGGATAGATAGATGGATGAATAGAGTGATAGGTAGATGGATAAATAGATAGATGGATGGAGGGATGGGTGGATAGATAGATGGATGGATGGATGGATGGATGGATTGATAAGTAGATGGATAAATAGATAGACGGATGGAGGGATGAGTGGATAGGTAGATGGACAGATAGATAGATAGATAGACAGATAGATTGATGGAGGGATGATTGGATAGATAGATGGACAGATAGATAGATAGATAGACAGATAGATGGATGGATGGATAGATAGATAGACACGCAACTTCACACTGCCACACTACAGTCTAACACACATACTACACTTCACACACACACACACACACACACACACACACACACACACACACACACACACACACATAGGCACACACACACACACGCGCACCGGTAATGCTTACCTAATGAATGTGAGATTAACAAGGAGACTCATATGGGTGAGGTGGAGGAGGAGAGAGGAAGGGGGAGACCGAGGATTAGATGGAGAGGTGGAGTAGAAAGGCATATGAGAGAGGGCTGGTGTAAGTTGGGGGGAGGGCATTGAAATGGCCGGGGACAGGGCGACATGGAGGTGATTTGTTTGTGGCCACCCCTTACAGGATGAAGGCGTGTGGCTAGGGAGAGAGAGAGAGAGAGAGAGAGAGAGAGAGAGAGAGAGAGAGAGAGAGAGAGAGAGAGACGCCAAAAGACCTGTGTGTATCAGAGTTCATAATCAAAATATCATCCACGTCTATCTATCTATTTATCTAACTGTAAGCTTACCTAAATCTACCGGACCAAAACTAATCTACGTTTACTGACTACCCTTCCCTACACTACCGTACACTACCCTACCCTACCCTACCCTACACTACCCTACCCTACACTACCCTACCCTACCCTACCCTACCCTACCCTACCCTACCTTACCCTAGACTACCCTACCATACATTACCCTACCCTACCCTACAGTACTCCACCCTGCCCAACCCTACACTACCCTACCGTATTCCTCCCTGCCCTACCCTACCGTACTCCTCCCTGCCCTACCCCAAGGTCTAGTGACGTCACGCGGCACCTGAGCCCACCACTCCAGCAGGGTTAAGATTTATGCCCCAGGGTGAAACGTCCAATAGATCGGGGTTTCATTTACAACTTGCAACCTGGGGGTGGGATAGGTAGAATAGGACTGACAAACAACAGCTTGCAAACTACATCCGTTTTTCGTTACTACACACACACACACACACACACACACACACACACACACACACACACACACACAGATGAATGGACTCAGTGATGTTCGGAAATATTAATGCACACACGCAATTGCGTAGGTGGAAATGTAATTTTCTCTCTCTCTCTCTCTCTCTCTCTCTCTCACACACACACACACACACACACACACACACACACACACACACACACACACACACACACACATAGCTGCACTTCCACACAGCCATACGTCCACAAAGTCTCCAAAGTCACATGCAGTAGAATATGACACAGAAGACTGGTTGATTTGATTATTAACCCAACGAATCATTGGTCACATTTTCATTTCATTCTTACTATCTCAAGACGATTTTATTTAACATAACAAAGATCTGTGGCAGTGAAGGTTAACTAAGATATTATTCCTTTCGCAGGGGTGACGAGCTGCCAGTAACAGGAGCAGCCAACAGAGAGCTATGTGGCATTTCTTTACTGCAGTGTGTCACCATATCCCGCCCCACACCACCACACATCCCCGCTAGTCCCTCTCTACTCACCAGTCTTCGAAACTACCTAACATTGTCTTTCCAAAGCCACGAAGTGTAGATGTTGATACAAATAAACGTGAAATACAATTATGCCTGAGTTTCTCTCCTCATCTGAGCATGACATCAAATAACTGGTATTTTATGTAATTACCCTTTTTAATATTAACTAACAGTAAACTCCCAGCCCAAAACCAGTCAAGATAGAGAGTTCCCAGCTCCTACATCACTTCAAAATCTCTTTACCTAAAATCTCGTGGCCAGTGTCATGCAAGATTTTCGCATAATACTCTGTACATAGAGCGAATAACTTGCTAGTTTATGGAACACAGGAGTCTGCCACAACTCTCCATTTGGGGAAAAGAATGGTTAAAGGAAAAAACGTAGACAGAGGCGAATGGGAGAAGGCTGTGGTATTAGACTAATGAGGGTACTGTTGATATTTTCACTGCCTTTTTTTCTCATGTACAGAGTGAAACTAAAGCTTTATTAATCCTTAGATACGCACATCATTGTTAACTGACGTGATCTGGTACGAGTATGGCTGAAAACAAAATATGTAATCAGAAAAGCGGCCAGAAAAAAAAAAAAAAACGTTGCTTCTGCTGCTAGTGGATGTTATTACAGCCAACCGAGAAAGCTCGATGAAGCTATGTGTTTGGCCAGGTTTATATATCTATCTATCAGTCTGTCTGCCTGACCGCCTGCCTGTCTGCCTTTTCTGCCTCCCTGCCTGCCAGCCTGTCTGTTAGCAAGATTATAAGGAAAAGTCAGCAGATTATCTTATTTCTTTATTTAGATTTTGAGTTTACCATTCTAAACAAACCCTTACGAACTAGGGAACGTTGTCGCTGGAATCCAAGCAGGAAGAGTCAGCGGACAGTGACTAATTGTTCGCAGTTACCCATCCATTTTACTGCTTTCTCTGAATAGGAAGCCCACCCCGACTTAATCTGTTGCGTCACAAAAGGTGCGCGGGGAAGTCAAGCGAGCAGATCATCTCTGTCATTAGATTTTGAGTTAGGTTAGGATGAGGTAATTTTTTTTTTTTTTTTTTATATAGCATTCAGTAAAAGGTCAGGGGTACAAGACAAAGATAAAGGTTCAGTCAGCCGTCATGTCCGAGCGAGAGGCTCATCAATTTCGAAGCATTGTGATGAGCAAGTAATAAATAGTAGCTCAGAGATAGACTCCGTGGAGAGAGTGCATCAGTACATCACGTCTACACGATTATTTGATTTTCTGTTACAATACTCTAGAATCACAGGTGTTTATTGATAAAGTGGACTGGCGTTTGAATCGACTGTGAGGCACGAGAGTTGTTGGCGTCACTTCATAAGGTGGTGGATAGATTTTGCTGGATTTTCTCGCCATTGTCCTCCTGCCTGTGATCTCGCCTTGTTCCCGCTGCACCCTCCAAAGGTATGCTGTTTGGCTTTTTCTTTACTCGCGGCTCACGACCCTGAGGTTGTCATTATCGTACCCTGGCAACTTACCATTCAAAAGCGCGACCGATTTCGTATCATATTATGCACGAATCAATATAATAAGGATGAATATATTATACACGAATATTATTATACACGAACATATTATACACGAATCACATGCGTCTCATATAATATCAACCTCAGAGGCGTGCGCCACGACTATAATTCTGTACTCGTTTTACTCTAACTTGGCTCAAATTTTCCATCCCTCCAACCTGAATGCCGAGTTGTAGCAATAGATTAATGCTAGAAAACGTAAGTCACAAAAAAGTGGTATGGAAAGGAAGCCGTTGCGTTGTCCGTCTCTTCCAATGATCCATGTGAAGTAAGCTGCAAAAGGACGAAAATTTGGGCCACTTAACAATGAAAAAATAATATACTACGTGTTACAATGATAATCTAGGACGTTGTGGACAGTTGAGAAGTTTGCGGTTTGCAATAGAGGGACAGGAAGACAGAGAAACAGACAGGCAGAAGACAGACAGATACAAGGCAAGGAGACACAAAGGTGAGACGAAGCGTGGCATTATTATTAGTGTAGATGACTACAGAGCACATTGCATTTGTGCCCTAACTTTAAAAGCATGTCTTCTCATGCAGAGGTTCTTTGACGAGTAGTGAACTAACAGACAGACTGAAACACACACACACACACACACACACACACACACACACACACACACACACACACACACACACACACACACACACACACACACACACAAATACTCTCTAATGGAACATAATGGTTGGGAAATGTGTTTATGTAACTTTGGTGTGGGACGTTGCCATCGGAACACGCAGGCACCTCCTGCCAGACAAGCAAAGATTTTCTTAACGAAATATATTTGCATAAAGCTGGTTAATATCCTTTTGTACACACACACACACACACACACACACACACACACACACACACACACACACACACACACACACACAAATACTCTCTAATGGATCATGTTGGTTGGGAAATGTGTTTATGTAACTTTGGCGTGGGAGGTTGCCATGGTAACACACAGGCACCTCACACCAGTCATGCAAAGATTTTCTTAACTATATATTTTTGCATAAAGCTGGTTAATATCCTTTTGTACACACACACACACACACACACACACACACACACACACACACACACACACACACACACACACACGCATACACACACACAAATACTCTCTAATGGATCATGTTGGTTGGGAAATGTGTTTATGTAACTTTGGCGTGGAAGGTTGCCATGGTAACACACAGGCACCTTACACCAGTCATGCAAAGATTTTCTTAACGATATATTTTTGCATAAAGCTGTTTAATATCCTTTTGTACACACACACACACACACACACACACACACACACACACACACACACACACACACACATTTACTAATATGCATACCCAAACCACCATTCACACAGGTTCGATATGGCCTCGGCCATCCTTCCACACGCAGTATGCCTCCCTGACGGACACACAAGATCTCTTCCGTACACAGACAACTCAACACACACACACACACACACACACACACACACACACACACACAAATACACGGACACAGATACAAAGACAAACTAACACAGTACCACACCAGTATCCCACCATACCTCCAGACACACAGCCATAGCTCTGCACGACCTCGCCTCCAAGGACACACGCCAACCCTGCACACAAACACCCACTCCGCTACATATCCAAACCTCCACACGTAGCCCTACCTCCACGTACGTAACCCCAACCTCACCTCCACACACGTAGTACCACCTCGGCATAAGTAGCCCCATCTCCACTCATTCGTACACTGTGACATCTTGACACTGTCGATGTCTCTATATATACATATCCATAACCCGACACAAAAAGCTTTTTTTTTTTTTTTTTAATATACATAGCCATACCTTCTTATATACAGAGCTATCCCTGGACACATAAGGCCACACCGTCCCACACAGTACTGCTCTTACACACATGCAGATCCACCTTAGACAAAGGTGTCGTGCTCCCCTTACTTGCTTTACTCTTTATCTATTCTTCTCCTATGGAAGACTAAGTTCCGTTACGTTAAGTCCAAATCAGGTTAGTCAGATTTAATCAAGTTTCATTAGGTAGCGCTGGATAGGTACAAGTGGGGAGCCAGACATAACAACACATCAAGTAATCACAAGTCCATTTAAGGCCGGCGCTATGTGGGAGCGTCTCGTTCCTTATTAAGAGGAAGGGATTCTAGGGTTACTCAAAATTAATTTTCTTTTCTCCGTTTATATACAAACTATGTACAATTTTTACACTAAGTCAAAAGCAACAACTTATTTACTTTTCTCTCGATGTCTGTTGATTCTCCATGGCCTCTTGACTTTCCTCAATGTACCTTAAACATCTTCTAAAGGTACGATTAGCCTTAATGGCCATCTCATTTTTATAGTTATCCAGATCATAGCAGATCGGTTCCTTTTCCACGACATCATACGGGACACCAGGGTCCCTTAGGAACATGAGGTAGAATGGGGATTCCTTTAACACTCTGTGATACGCTGTGTTATATGCCCATGTGGCAAAGCACAACATTGAATCCCATATTGTGGATTATCCTCTACTAAACTCCTTAGGTATTTCATTATCGTGGCATTGACTCTCTCAATCACCCCATTGGCAGACGGGTGATACGCTGTTGTTGTTGTCTTTTTCGTCTTTAGCAACTCAGCTATTCCTTTAAGAGTTGCATTAACAAACTCTGTTCCTTGGTCTGTGACCATCCAGCGTGGTGCTCCATGAACACACACGACATATTTAACGAATGCTCTGGCAACCTCATCAGCAGTCTTCGTGCGAAGCGGGACGGCGATCAAATATCGTGTCATCACATCTATCACTGCCATAATATATTTATATCCCTCTTCACTTGGATTTATAGAGCCGATCAGGTCCATATGAATTCTCTCAAAAGGTACTCCTACTCTAGGGTATCGCTGCAACGGCGACGGGGCGTCCCCCGACTGCTTGAAGCGGTTGCAAGTAAGGCACGCCTTGCAATAATTCTCAACATCTGTATTCATCCGTGGCCACCAACTAAATCGCTTTAGTCTTTCTAAAGTTACTTTGATTCCCCCATGACCTACAGTCGGTAATTTATGAGCTACACGGCTGGATTAAGCATGTGGGAGGCCCGGGGCCCGCTTGGAAGGGAGGCCCCCTTTCCAACTCCCCCAATGGCATACACCACAGACTGGTAACCTAAATCCTAATATATAAATAGGACACTTTTAGTTAGGAAATACTGAACGGGGACTATTCATCCAATGCTGTAATATGTAATGCATAAACACGAAATGAAATGAACACAAGTTGCTCTGGTGGGAGGCCCCCTCTTGGTGGGTGGCCCAGGGCCCGGGCCCCTTGGCCCCCTCCCCCCTTAATCCGGCGGTGATGAGCTATCTCTAAAGCACTCTGTTTGCATTCATCAGGAGTTACAACTTGCATTAGGCTCTCATCATAGTCATTTGTACCGAAGTGATAGAGTAATCCATCCTCAACCATGAACTCACTAGTACTAACTCCTAGTGCTCTATGTGCATCTTTAATTTCTTCTCTAGTCACTTCTACTTCTCCATCTCGTACACATTGAAGATACTGTTCCTTCATTCTTTTATACAGTGGATGCGCATCCTGTCTGGGTCTCACTACCAACTCTCTCCATCTTATTATATCTCTTTCTTTATCTTCATCGATCCTGGATATCTGATAATCCTCTTTCTCGCACTCACTATCATCATCATCATCCTTGGTTCTCTCTCTTATCTTTGGTTTTGTACCCGTAACTGCGAGAACTCTGTCCTCCGACAACACTTGGCCTCGAAGTCTAGATAAGGCGTCTGCTACAACATTATCCTTGTCGGGTATATAGGTTATCTTAATGTTATACTCGGCAACCAAAAGTTGCCACCTAGCAATTCTTCCACTAGGGCTGGTTGCGTTCAGCAGCCAGACCAGGGGTCTATGATCCACACGAACTCCACCACGTATCCCAGTATTAAGCTACTGTTTACCTGGAGACCATATACTATAGCCAAAACATCTCTCTCTATAGTGCTATATTTCACCTCAGCAGAGTTTAACCGTCTGCTAAAGTAGGTGATAGGCCGTAAATGACCTGCGTCGTCTTCCTGCTGTAATACTCCTCCTATAGCAGAAGAAGAAGCGTCTGTAGTCAGCACATATTTCTTTGTGAAGTCTGGAAACTGCAAAGTCACTCCTTCGAGCAACTCTTGTTTCAGTGTTTGAAACGCAGTCTCTGCTTCAACACTTCATTGTATCGGAGTGTTATCTCTCTTTTTATTCTTTCTACCACCTGTCAATTTAGTGAGTGGTCCAGCCTTCTCAGCGTAACCCTGAATATACCGTCGGCAGTAATTAGTCATTTCGAGGAAGGATTGCAATTCACAGACGGTTTTGGGAGTGGCTGTATCACGAATAGCATTCACCCTTTGGGGTTGTGGTTTTATTCCTTTGGCACTCACAACATGTCCCAAATAGTCCACTTCTGATTTTAAAAAATGACACATGGACAACCTTAGAGAAAGATTTACATCACTCAATCTTCCCAGCACTGTATCTAAATTCTTTAAATGTTCCTCTCAAGTCTCGCCCTGAATGATTATGTCATCCAGGTACACATGTGTGATGGAGCCCGTAAGCCCAATTAACACATGGTTAATCACTCTCTGAAACGCAGCTGTTGCTTCTTTAAGTCCAAAGGGAAGCACATTGTACTCCCAGTGACCTTCACGAGAGGAAAAGGCTGTCTTTTCCTTACAATCCTCTGATAATGGTATCTGATGGTACCCCTGACGGAGGTCCAAACAGATGAAATAACGACTCACACACACACACACACACACACACACACACACACACACACACACACACACACACACACACACACACACACACACACATTATACGTGTACACAGAACAGGCGAAACTTGGAATGTGACATCCGTAGACTTTCAGGCAGCAAAATTTCTTAGCGAATTTATAGCCGGTCGAAAGTTAGGTTAGGTCACTTTGGGCAGGGTTTGGTCTGATTAGGTAATTTTTTGTTGGGTTGGGTTCACTTCGACTAGATATAGACTGATTAGGTTAGATTGCTTTAGAATACGTCGGTTTTGATAGGTTTTGGGTTGGGTTTTATTTGGTTAGGTCAGGCTGGGTTAGATTAGGTTGGATTAGGTCATTTTAGGCTTGACTGGGTTGGGTTAGGTCGGGTATGGTATGGTTAAGTGAGACTGGATAGGATTAGGTAGGGTTAGATGCGGTTAGGCTGCTTCAAAATAGGTTATGTTAAGTATGGGGAGGTTACGTGAGATTGTGAGGTTAAATACAATTAGACTGGGTTAGGTGAGGTTAAGCTAGATTACGTTGGGTTGATTTAAGTTGGATTAGGTCATTCGAGGTTAGGCAGGGTTCAGTTCGAGCAAATATTGATAATTTAGGTGAGACTGGGCTAAATTAAATCGGTTTAGATGTGATTAGGTTGGTTTGGGTTAGGTGAAGTTGAAATAGGACAGATATTGGTGGGATTAGTGAGATTAGTACAGATTAGATATGGTTAGGAGGGATTTCACTAGCACCGGCCACCGTAACATTGGCCTCCTGTGGTCAACCTCAGTTTTCCTTTCACTTTTCCCTGTAGATTTCTTTCCTCGACTCAGTATATGGACCAGGTTAATGTCCCTCACATTGGGAAGCCTTAAGTCTTACAAGGTTAGGCACGCAACACAGAAGCACAAATGGTGATGGGTGTCTGTAGTGAGAGTGATACGTAAATGTGTTAAAATGATTCATCCCGTCAGTCTGCAATATGAACCGACAAGGTGATCACATATGCAAGTATGTCCGTGAGCAAAAGGCCTCCAACACCTATCTGCCAGTTGAGGCAATGGAAGGGTGCCACATGAACTAGTTTCTTGTGATAGCAATATGAAACACACAAGAGAAAGGTATCAGAAGGAACGAAACTCTCATTTGACAAGAGTGAGAAATACGGAAAGTAGGACGCAAGGCTAACAGAGACTTTTGACTCCACATGAAAATACTTAATATCAGGATTCTCTTTAAATGGCCGCCTTGGTTTGAGTTACCCTAAAAACAGATCACGAGACAAAAACGCTTTCACTGAGCGACCGTGGATCTCCAGCTGAAAGTATATTGATGGTTAAATAGTAGTGATATGTACGTTGGTCTGCTGTAACATCACATATTAGTTCTGTAGTGTGTTTTTATGAGCAAAGTGCAAACACCAGTAGATTACATGACCTCCCTCCCTTTCCTTGCGCGCGCACCCCCCCCTACACACATCTACACGCAAGCTAATCAGTTTCCACATCTTAAAGTTGTACAAACCCACCTACGTGCAAGATATACAGGGAAAGTTATTACGAAAATGGTTATGGTCATCATCTTGCTCGTTCATTGGCGAGTTTCCTTAATTGGCCTCTGTGTGTGGTTTATGGCTTCTCTCTAGACTTGAAGGACTTGTATCTCAGTACTTGAAGCTTATTGATTCCTTGTTTTTTATACTGTGATAATTATAGGTCTTTCACAATAACCTGGCCCATTATTTTCGTCCTTCATACATATATCTCCTGGTCCATTTTCTCGTCCTTCATACATACATCTGGCACCCATTTCTGTATTACCTTCACCTTCACTTGGTAGATTTTTGTCCTGTATACCTACTTCTCCCCTTGGGGCTAAGATGCGAATGAATGTGTTTGAATGGATGAGTAAATGGGGAGTGTGTCGTCCTGTCTCGGCTACCTCCCTTTCCTTGGGGGAAGCAGCCTAGGTATATAGATAGATAGATAGATAGATACCTACTTCGACCATCCATTTCTACTGTACACTCACTTTAAGCTGGTCCAAATTTACGTCTTCCATACAAACTTCACTTATCAATCAATCAGTCAGTCAGTCAATCAATCTAACTGTCTACCTGTCTGTCACTAGATGCCTTAATCCCGTCAGGGGTGACCACAAATGAATCACCTCCATGTCACCCTTTCCTCCTCCATATGGCGACCTTCTCTGCAACTCACGCCCCCTTTTCTCACCTCAACCCTTCCTCTCTAACTTCACTCCCCTCCACAGTTTCTCGTATTGAAATAGATAATTTTCTGACCTGAAGTTTCCTTGTCTTGCTTCACTCCTATCCAAAGGCCTCTCGTATTGAACTAGTATTCCTCTCATCTCAAGCCCTCTCCTACTTCTCTCGTCTCCAAAGTCTCTCATATTAAAGGCGATGCACTTTCTTAATATTCTGGTCCACCTCGGTCTCATAAATTGGTCTCGGGTCCTCAAGGCACAATCAAAAGCTGTAGGTGTTTCGTCTGGGCAATAAAACGATTTCTTTGAGACTTCCCTTCCAGTTTATTGGCTGTAAAATCTACCGTTCTTGAGTTTTCGGTGATACAATACATTTTGTGTTCTGGCATGACATGTAAGTTAATTGTGCATCTTTTTTTTTTTTTTTCTTTTGAGAGAGAGAGAGTGGGTCAGTGAGTGTGTGCGTGCGTGCGTCCTTTACCGCAGCATTTTGTAAGTAGAAAATGGAAAACTTTGACCAGTTCCCTTTCGCTACCTCAGTCCATGTAATAAGGTGCTGGAATTTCCTATCAGCAAAAGGCATGGTATCACTTTTCTCTCATGTCATCTCAGTTTATATTTTTATTTTTATATTTTCCTTTTCCCTACTTTCATTTATTCTTTCCCACATTTATATCCTCCACACTCCTACCTTCATTAATTCTTTTCCTCATTGTAATTTCCTTTATCAGGCAAATCACTTAGGATCCTCACAAGCCTGTACTTAGAGCCGGTAGCATCAGTGGTTATAATCATTCCAAGCAGGAAAATTGTACACTTGAAATACACAGCCTCTTCGACTTATGGTCCTCCTCATCACAAAGGGTGAGGCATAAGTCTGTAGGCATATGGAAAGGACACATCTGAGGTTATCCTGTGTGTGTGTGTGTGTGTGTGTGTGTGTGTGTGTGTGTGTGTGTGTGTGTTCGTTATCGTGTTCGTGTTCTTGAGGCAGTTCTGCTTCATCACCAAACTAGCTCCCGTAACATCACTAACCAACACCGATGACTGGCACCTCAAATCACTAGCTTCCTCGACCAGTGCCCAGTTATCAAGCCTCTTCCCCTGTATGTTGCCGAGAGGAGAATTGGGTGATATTTTTATAGCCTCGTGACTGACTTGAGATGGCACAGTACTCGTTACCAACAGTGTATCAGGCGCCTTGGTCATAATTCTTAGTCCTTTCGAAGATATTACATTTAAACGATTCAGAGTAGGTTTAGGATGGACTAACTTGCCTACCTGCTTACCTGCTTGTGTGCCTGCCTGTCTGCCTACCTAATTACCTACCCACTTACCTGTGTGTCCCTGCGTGGCTGCCTGTCTTCCTACCTACCTACCTACCTACCTACCTACCTACCTGTCTACACACACACACACACACACACACACACACACACATACACACACACACACAAAGCAGTTCCAGTCTAGCAGCCGTAGGAGGAGGATCACTGCCGCCTAGTGAGACCTTCCCAGCTATGCCCGACCAAAGCTCTACTGCCACCGCCTACGACCCGCTGAGGGGGGCATCCAGCAGTAGTTCTAGGCCGCCGGGAGCCACGAAGATCACAGGTGCGGTGGTGTGGTTCAACGTGAAGTCTGGGTACGGCTTCATCAAGCGCCGGGACACCGGTGCTGATGTTTTCGTGCACAGTCTCCGGATCGTTGCACCTAACCCCCGACACTTTCGGCGCTCTCTTGGCGAGGGTAAGGCTGTGGAGTTTCGGCTCCGTCAGTCACCCAAGGGTCCCGAGGCTACGGATGTCACTGGGCCGGGGGGTGCTGCTGTGCAGGGCTCTGCCCATGCACGGCGGCGCCCCACGGCCCAGAGGCGCCAGTCTCGTGATCCTGGGTGTTCTGGGGAGACTAATCTCCTGGTCTCGATGTGCGTCGCTACGGCACAGGCTTTTTGTGGGGGTGACAAGGCTCTGTTGCACGTTCTCCTCCCTCAGATCTTTGAGGAGAACGGGCTACCAAGACTTGTCATCCCCCAGAGCTTTGTCGGAGACGCACATTCAGCCCCTCGCCCAGATCGTCGTCCCAGGCGGCCTCCTGCGCAGCCCAAGTCCCGGCCACCTCCACCTCGGCCCCGCCGTACACCGCGCAAACGGCTGTGCCTGGACGGACCCCTCAACAGGGCGACTGGCTCGTCTGTCTCTCCCCCTAGCGACCCGGCACCGATCACGGCCATGGAGCTGGACACCATCACCACCGTTTCTGAGATCCACGCCTTGCCGTCTGCAGCTGAGGGAGAAAGGGCTGCCGTCCCCGTTTCGCCTAACCACCGCGACGTCGAGGGCCCTTCCCCCCCCCGTTTTTCCACCTGCTGCTGAGGGAGTGGATCTCACAACTTCCACCACCGATCCGCCGCCTGCAAGCCTCTCACCTGCCCTTGTTCTGCCATCCTCTGCTGAGTCCGACGATGCTCGTGAGCTCCTCGCCGCCAGGTTCGAACGCGGCTTAACTCTAGCTCTCAGCCGGGTCCTTCAAGACTCCCCTTTAGGCGTTCCACCTCGCCTTAGGGACTCGGGGGAGCTAGAGTTGTACGAGGATATAGATCACGACTCCGAGTATACCGACATCTCGGACTCTGATGAGCAGCCTTGAGGTGCTTCTTTGCCCAGCCGTTCTTCTCCACCGACCATCGCACCTTCCCCTGCACCTGCCGCCTTCCTCTCGTCCTTCAGCCTGCTGTTCCCGCTCCCCCTCGTCCTTCAGCCTGCTGTTCCCGCTTTGCTCTGAATCGAGAGCTTGATTCCGCCATTTCCCTGACGGGCTCTCTGTTTGCCCGTGCCCCTACATGTGCGGGGCGAATATCAACACACACACACACACACACACAAAGGCTAGGGAGACATGTTTAAGGCTATTTAGTGATGAGAGGAACCCCGTGATAAAACTAGCAAGGTTTTGTTTGGTGTGTCCTGCCCTCTGTTTCTCCAACCCACAAACCTGTTTATTTATTTCCATATTAAGACAAACCCCCCATTTACCATATAATTATCGAAGTTCCTATTTATTCTCTTAGTTATTATTTATCTTCTATCTTAATTATCCATAGACTACCCCAAAGGTGTCTCATTATTACCATACTAATCAGATCCACCTCTTTCTCAGACACTCTTTCTCAGTGTAATTATTTCTAGACTATCCAAACACCAATTTATTCTCAAGCTCAGCTAAACCCACCTTTATGTGTTAGGATTATGTTTTTCCTTTTTAATATTAACTTGCCTTATTGTGAAACGTTTGGTGGTTATATAAGTGAAGACAAAGGATTAAGTAAGCAGTCCTAAACTCTGGTTGAGACAGAGAACGTTGATAAGGCAAAAGAATGATCATAAATGTATGTCGACCCAGCATCCTAGCCGTCAATTCTCCAAGTCTAGAGAGAGGGCCGAGGGAGCGCAGTGGTGAATGGAGTCAGTGTGGACCGCGAGTGAGCTAAGAGAGGACGGACGCCCCTGTCACTCCCTCCAGGGACAGAGTGTCGCGGCTGTGTTAGTGGTTCGGTTCCTTACTCTCCTGCAGAAGTCTCACCTCGAAGCCTCCTTCCCCTCGTTCACAAGTCTCAAAAGCCTCCTTGAGCACCTACAGCAGTATTTTTCCCCTCCTGCAAAAGTCTCAAAAGCTTCCTTGAGCACCTACAAGTCTCATTCAGTGGCCTACTCCTCCTCCAGAAGTCTCAAAAACCTCTTTCACCCCCCTGAAGAAGTCTCACCCAGTCCCCTTCCCTCCTGCAGAGGTCCCAGCTCAAAGCCTTATGGTTTACATGCAGTGTATTTTTCTGGAATAGAACAGTGAATTTACCTAACATTTTCTGAGTGTCGATGATCCTGTTAGCTCCGTGATAATGAGGGACGGCATCATTGCTTAGGACGATTGTGTGATACCATTCCGGCAGAAGTAACTAAAACTCCATTAGTATATTTCTTTACAACGAAGCATCTTTAGGCTGGTTGAGAAGGTTGCAGAGAACCTTCAAGACACAGGAGGTTCACCTGAAAGGATAAATACGATTCCGGCAGATATAAGGACAAGACAATTTTTTTCGCTACGACAAGAGTACAAGCCTTCAAGCTGGTTGAGAAGGTAGCAGAGAACCTTCCAAATAGAGAAGGTTCAAGTCCAAGGATGATGGTGGAAGAGGTGAGACTTGGCGACGGAGGTAAGACTGAGGGAGATGGTGGCGGTGGCGGGGGTCTACAGGCAGGCCAGTGGAGCGCCGACCCCGAGACTGGGCTGGTGACACTGACGGAGGCGGCTCTGGCCAGGCTAATCAACGCTGGCCCCATTGACAAGTGGTCTCAACTCGACCCACAGCCAATTGCAAGGTAGTGTGCTTTGAAATTGTCGATGATGGTATGATGATGGTGATGATGATGATGATATAATGATGATGTGGACCTATAGCAATGTGGTATTAAGTCGACCCATAGCTAGTTGCAAGGTATTTGGCCATAGCACTTTAATCTGGTCGTGTGTATGATGATGATAATGACTGATGATTTGATTCTGCACAGCCATGACCAAGAGTTCATCGGAATTTCTCAGCCAGCATTGCGTCGTATCTTGCGTATTTCTCTTTCCTCCCCAGAGACAGGGAATATCCTTCCTTCCCATACTCTTTTCTTGTGTACTTCATATTGCTATCACATAGAAATAGTTCATGTAACGCCCCACTTTGCCACAACCGGTAGGGAATGTGGGCAAACTTTGGCTGTCCCGTACCACACCACTCTGAGATTTTAACCTTCCTGTATTGCAACGTAGTATATTGATGATGTGAGCTTAAAGCAAGGTACTGTGTTAGTACTGTCCTTGGGTGATGATGGGAACGGTGAGACTTGCACGGAACCACTTTGATTTTGCTAGTACTGGCCAGAACTACTGATGATAAGGGTTCGTTATTGCTTGTGTTAGTTCTTGGTGATGACGGCAACCTGTTGCAAGGCAAAAAAGTCAACTTTTCTCCTCGGTCTGTAACTTTAAAAGGTAGTAAAGGAGAGATGACTGAGATAGCGTGATCGAGTTATAGTGTCCAGTCACTAGGCGTACAACGTATACGAGAGGGCAAGGGTAAATTTGTGGCCCTTATTATCTGCAGCATTTGTCGTTGTTTTGGCAGATATCTGGTACCACTGGAAAACAGCTTTCACCACAGTTTAAATATGTGAAGCAGAGAGATTTAAGGTAACTATAAATTAAACTTTTAAAAATAACTCGTAAAAAGTACCCTAGTGGTGCAGGTGGCCGGCCTTCTCCCGGCTATTTGTCTTTACTTGGCACGGACGAGTACATCATATTATCTGGCTGGTGGAGAGAGAGAGAGAGAGAGAGAGAGAGAGAGAGAGAGAGAGAGAAGGCTCCTTTTCTCACATCGTAAAGTGGAAGGTAATCTCTGTCTCTCCTTATACCCTAGATAGATTGAAAGATAGATAGATGAGCAAAGATTAGTTTGCCCCTTCTACCCTAGAGCAATATAGTCTCCGTCACAACCATTCCGAGAACATCACTTCAATTTTCCTTCTTGTTACCGCCAGACGATTTTATTCAGCTTAGGAAGGATGACCTCGAATAAAAGCTTTTCGCGGTCACCTACATTCCAGTTCACGGTACTCTGAATGACAGTTGTAGCGTACGAGCCAAAATCCACCATCATTAGTCTACAGTATAGCCCTTGTTACGGTATATTTCCCTGGTGTGCTTGTAAGTGTGATGTCGCCTTTTGTTTCATATTACAGGTTGCAGTGTAGACTTCGGAGCTCCCTTTTCTCAGCGATTTATTGCGTGTATTGCACCTCGGCCTCTTACTGGATGTTATTAGGAAAGTTGTTGTTTGTTTCTCGCTTTTTTCAGTTGGAATAATCCCTTCAGTAGGAGAGGCTTTATGTTAGAAAATAAAGCAGCGTAAAAAACGTAAATTCTGGTTAAAGAGGATCATGACCATTGTATTGTAATTGGGAACGCGAAGGGGAAGTCAAGTACTGTCCTATGATTTGACGGTAATTAAAGGGACACCTGTAATTAAAGGTGATTAGCCCACATCCCTCACTGCAGGTACGGAAAGGTGAGACGTGTCCTATCCTCATCAGGTATTTCAAAAATTGTCGTAACCAATAGGGAGCTTGTCTTAACATTTGCGCTTTCAATTTTAATACTGAATCCTGGCTGCAGCATCCAGGTGACGTCCTGTTTATTCTTGTTGTTACCAGACGATTTTATTCAGCATAGGAAAGGTCTGTCGTACTGGAGGGGTCATCTCTTCCTGTTCTATAAGTCTGTCCTGTGTTGAATAAAACTGGAAGAAAATATTAAGGAATGAAGAAGGCATCCCCAGGGTCAGAGAGTTGATCAAGCAGACCTAAGTGTGTGTGTGTGTGTGTGTGTGTGTGTGTGTGTGTGTGTGTGTGTGTGTGTGTGTGTTTGTGTGTGTGTGTGTGTGTGTCTTTTTCTCGCTGCCATGGACTCACCTAGGTATTCCACTGAGGCAAACATCATACCCTTATACTTAGCAGAGGGAACATATCGCGGTCAGGGGGTTCATCTGTCCATCCTCGAGTTTGGCATCAGTTGGGATTCGGAATAATCTTTTTAGTCGCGTATTCTCGTCAGGTAAGTAAGCTCCCTAACACCTTTTCCATACCGGTTTATTTTTGCTTGCATCTCATTAATAATTCCTTGCATGTTATTTTTGCCTTCCATGATGGTGTTTAAAAGATATACGCAATATACAGGAGAGTAGTAAGGCACACTATGGAAAATAATTCGCTATGGATAAGGTGTCAGGGAGTCACCTTAACCGACGAGAATACAGGCCTTAATCCCATCAGTCTGAGCATTATTTCCTTCACTACTGCAGACAGAGTGGCACAAAAAAGAAGATATGGAATGTTGTGGTGGCGCTGTGGATATGCTGGTGTTTTTAGAGAGAATGGAGAATGCGAGACTGACTAGGAGAGTATGTGAGTGGGGTGAAGGTGGAGGGGGTGTGGGAGAAACCGATGATGAGATGGAGGGGTCGGGTGGAGCGGTAGATGAGTGAGGGGGGTGTAAACTGGAAAGAAGGAAGCGGGATGGCAAAGGATAGAATGACCTGGAGACGATAGATTTGTAGCCACCCTTTCCTAGATTCAGGTATCTTACTATAATACTCGAAGACAAATTAGAAGAGGCCTGGTCTAAGCTGAATGAAAACGTGTGGGTGATAAGATACCGATGCCGAGAAACGTTTGTATATAGAAAGGATTAATGGGGGCCTTGTAACAAATTTACAGATACCGAATAACGTTTGCATATAGATGGGATTAATAGAGACTTTCTGGTCGATATACCGACACTGAAAAACGCTTGCATATAGAAGGGGTTAATGGAGACTTTCTAACCACGTATTCAGCGTAGGTCAGACGGGTTCACCTGACAGCACCCCTCCACCTCGCTCTCTTCTGCCCAGCGAGAATAAAACGGAAAAGACGTGATCCTATCGTATCTGGGAGTTCGGGGAGGTGCCAGATTCAGTCACGTTGTTACTACACGTGAGAATTTCCCGCTACTGAATGAAATCTTCCCGGGTTAATGCCTTGAATCCCGGTGATGTCCATTCTTTTTTTTAAGTTTATTCTTGTTATTATAGTCTGTTTGTTTTCATCTGACGGAACCAGACCACTCCCACAAAGAGAATGCTAAGTCGTGGTTGCGTGAAATTCAGTGGGCCTCAGTTAAGAGATAGAAATGAGTCTCCTTGGTTACTAGTCAAATCTGCTCTCCAGCACGAATGCATAAAAAAATACCCCGCCGAATTGAAAGAGTTAAATTTGTTATCACGGAAAAGGAAAAAAAAAGTTTATAAGAGATAGTTTTCCACCGTTTAGCCGCAGTTCCTTCTTCCATGCTTAAAAAAAAAAAAAAAAAAAAAAAATTGTCCCTCGGCTGAATAAAATCGTCTGGCGTTGGTCGTAGAAACTGGTTAACTCCTTCAGTCCGATGACACAGTTTTATTTTAATTCTGTCTGTCTATTTCTGTCTCTCTGTCTGTCTCTGTCTCTGTCTGTCTGTCTCTCTCTCTCTCAAGACGATTTTAAACTTGGAAAAGACCCTTAGTGGCGAAGGGGTTAATGAAGGCTAGATATAACCCCTCCAGTTCGACAAATCCCCTTTAAGCTGGATAAAATCGTCTGGAGATTGCACGAATAAGATTACAGTACTCGTAGTGAAAGGGTTGTGTACTACGTTAGCCACACCGCACACCCTCACTCCTCGAATTCTAGGACTGAATGAAACGAGGTACACTTAAGAGACATAAAAGTTCTGCCTGGTATTCTGCTGCTCCCACTTAACACTTAGAGAGAGAGAGAGAGAGAGAGAGAGAGAGAGAGAGGGTGTGTGTGGGGGGGAAATCCGTCACTTTCCTGTATTGTATCAGAGGGAATGATTGGGGGGAGAAGCATACGAAGCCTCTCCCAGTTTAGGAATATTAGGCAACAGAGGGAAGTAAAAAGTAGAAGAGGTGAGGTGAAATATTGGGTGAAGTTTTTGTGTCTGGCTGTATAGTACTGTTACACAACTACACTTTCACACACACACACACACACACACACACACACACACACACACACACCTCAACCCCAGTGCCCTTTTATGCTCAGAGACCCGTACTTAGGCTATGGTGTCATGTGTTTACTTCTTTCCAGAGCTGAAAATATTGTCTGAGTATTAACCCTCTTATTCCCTGACATTATATTATTCTAGCTATTTCCAGACGATTTGATTTAGTTAAGAGAGTCAGCTTGAAGTGGCAGGTCTTGATATAACCCTTAAGAAAGCCACGACATGCCAAGACCGGCACAACAGCTGAGCAGAGAAAAAATAATGATGCTCTGTTCTTGTCTAGCGGAAAAGTTTTGGGTGTTTTTCGGCTATACTTGGCTCTATGGGAAAAGAGAGAGAGAGAGAGAGAGAGAGAGAGAGAGAGAGAGAGAGAGTTCAATAGCTGGAAAGGAGACAATGCTTTGGTGTTCCTCAAAGCAGGGCAATTGTACAAGCCATACTGGGCAAGAGTTTTACTTATTGATACCAAATTTTAGATGAAGTATTGTGTTCTCACTCGATTCGACCACTTAAGAAAAGTATCCTATCCTTGTGTGTGTGTGTGTGTGTGTGTGAGAGAGAGAGAGAGAGAGAGAGAGAGAGAGAGAGAGAGAGAGAGAGAGTACGAGGATGCAGACAGAAATAGGAACAAAACACATCCAGTCACTTAAACCTCAGACAGAGTACCAAGTGGAAGGGACTCAAGTTTTAGGCCACATTACAAAACACAGACCAAAGCAATGTACAGGAAAAAGCACCACTGGGCCAGAAAAACAATATACGAAAAACAATAGGGCCTTAAAAACAAAAGACAACAAGGAGGGCAGGAGATCAGGCTGTGTTGATTGCCTTGATGGTCTCCTCTATCTGACAGAGCGTTGGACACTACGGGAGTCATTTCTGGACAGGAGGCAGGAAGGAGGGCGGGAGGGAGGGCTGTTATGTACTGCCTCTTCCATTCAACACAACACTAGCAGTTGGACCTAATTATCTACGGGAGGATTCTCTCTCTCTCTCTCTCTCTCTCGTTTTTTATCTGTACTACATTAGAAGGACGCATCGTGCCTATTGTGTACCCAATTTTTTAACACGAGAGAGAGAGAGAGAGAGAGAGAGAGAGAGAGAGAGAGAGAGAGAGAGAGAGAGAGAAAGTGTAAATTTTTCCCTGTAGTACACATCTCAGACACTCCTAAATTAACACACACACAAACACACAAACTTATGTACACAGAACAGGCGAAACTTGGAATGTGACATCCGTAGACTTTCAGGCAGCAAAATTT
Source organism: Coenobita brevimanus (assembly GCF_032717465.1). Taxonomy (NCBI): domain Eukaryota; kingdom Metazoa; phylum Arthropoda; class Malacostraca; order Decapoda; family Coenobitidae; genus Coenobita; species Coenobita brevimanus. The sequence goes on from NC_137050.1 coordinate 29,152,484, forward strand.
CTTAGCGAATTTATAGCCGATCGAAAGTTAGGTTAGGTCACTTTGGGCAGGGTTTGGTCTGATTAGGTAATTTTTGGTTGGGTTGGCTTCAGTTCGACTAGATATAGACGAATTAGGTTAGATTGCTTTAGAATACGTTGGTTTTGATAGGTTTTGGGTTGGGTTTTATTTGGCTGGGTTAGGCTGGGTTAGGTTCGGTTGGATTAGGTAATTTTAGGCTTGACTGGGTTGGATTAGGTCGGGTATGGTATGGTTAAGTGAGACTGGATAGGATTAGGTAGGGTTAGATGCGGTTAGGCTGCGTCAGAATTGGTTAGGTTAGGTATGAGGAGGTTACGTGAGATTGTGAGGTTAAATACAATTAGACTGGGTTAGGTGAGGTTAAGTTAGATTAGGTTGGGATAATTTGGGTTGGATTAGGTCATTCGAGGTTAGGCAGGGTTCAGTTCGAGCAAATATAGGTAGGTTAGTTGAGACTGGGTTAAATTAAATTGATTTATGCATTACGGTCTATTGTTGGTCCGTCCTTCCAAAGTCAAATACCACAGGAGGTGGGCGTGGTTTTGTGTGTGTGTGTGTGTGTGTGTGTGTGTGTGTGTGTGTGTGCTCGCTTCGTGTTTCGTCTTTTTTATATATTTTGTGTGTGCCTTCTGTGACTGAAACTTTGTGTTTGTATGTTTCACTTCTCGTGTGACTGAGGGTGGACTGCTTAAGAAAAGCCCCCGTTATAGTTATGATTGCCTCTTCCTCAGTATAGCATAATTATGTTTTTAGTTTATTTAGCTTTCTCTGGACGATTGTATAAAAGCTTCGTGGAAAATACTAAAACTAGAAAGATGGCAGTAGATACAGCCTTGTGTACCAGATATTTTTTTTATATCCGAATATATCCGAATTTTAGCCATTATGCAGTTATTGGTGATCTTATTGGTGATTTTTGGAGGAGGATATTTTTGCTTTAGCTTTTGAATAGTCTCTAATAATAATGGACCCATTTTAAGTTAGCATTTCTTACTCAAAATTTGCATTATAATCTCATAATACTCTGTAAGTTAGCATTTCTTACTCAAAATTTGCATTATAATCTCATAATACTCTGTACTTGTATCTCCATAACGGGTGGGAAACCCTGTGCATGCATTACGTCAAGGTATTTCATATTTAAATGGTGTAAAAGTGCTCTTTGCAGGGAGTTCTTGTTTTATGTTGCATTTTTAACATCTTTGGGTGCCGGTGAGGGATGCCTTCGTGTGGTGGCATCAGTATAACCAGGCAGCTCAACTGCTTGGTCATATAAATGTCCCTCAAGTACGTCCCTATCCCTGAAAAGTGGATTGTGAACTTTAGTGCCTTACCGTTACTCCCCATCCTTCATGTATGCAGCAGGTCAACTTTGGAACTGTCATCCCTTGTCCGAATTTCCCACCGCCTATGCAGTTTGTCCAGGCATCTCAGAATGAACGGATCTTTATTTTGTCTCTGTTATTTTGTTTTTGTTTAAAGGGAATAATTCTGGGGGGTTCCTGGCCTTTGGATCCTTCTTCCTTGCATACAAATAAAATCCACCAGGTTCACCTTTCACATAAGCCGGGGGTCACAGCAATTAACAAAGTTCTTTTTGGTTGAAGTACACACCAATTTATAGTAAAAGAATTATTTATAATAGTTCCATTGTTTCTTCCAATTTGTGTAGCAGTTTTATGGAGCGCTGCCTGGTGGTCTAGTGGATTTGACACCCCAGTTAGGGTCCCAGCAGCCCCAGTGGTAAAGTTCATTTTGATTTAAGTACACACACATTAATTGATTTTTTTTGCAATAGTCCCATTGTTTCTTATAATTTACTATATCAGTGTCATGGAGTGCTGCCTGGTGGTCTAGTGGGTTAAGGCCTTCCAAAGATCTGTAAAAGTTGAAATCCAAGGTGTGGTTGGTGCCTGTTGCCTGCACTGAGGGACTAGACTCTTTTTACTCTAACTTAGCTAAACACTGCCATCTCTCCATCTCACATGCTGTGGCAATAGAGCAGCACTTGAATATGGCTCAGGTCACGAAGAAGTGCTATGGAAAGGACACAGAGAGCAGTGGCATTGTCTTTTTCAAACACTGACCCGCATGGTATAAGCTGCATAAGGACAAAACTCTGGACCAAGTTAGAGTGAAAAGAGTATAGTAAGGACTGGAGAATGGAGTACAGTAGAATACAATGTATAGGAGCATGAAAATAGGTTGGGACAAGTCTTTTTGGTTTTCAGTACCAGTTGTATGGAAAAAAAATTATATCTATGGGAATTTTTAAAAGCCGGTTAATACCAGTCTTATGAAAAAAGCCTTTACCATTAGCAGTTTGTCTTATATTTCCCGTTGCACTTATATGGAAAAAGTTGTGAGATTTTGGCCCCTAATTCCCTGTGCTAGATTTATGGAAGTTATATTTTAGTAGGCATCTAGTTATTTAAAAAGTTCTGTTGGCAAAGTTTTAATACTTCGGTAAACATTTAGCAATTTACTCAGTTTTGGTAAACATTTAGCAATTTACTCAGTTTTATGGAAAGTTTTACTCATTTACAATGGCATGTGTGTGGAATAAGTGGTAATATTTTTGGTAATTTACAGAAGCATGAAGATGGAAAGGTTTTGATATTTTGGCAGAGTTTCTAGGTTATATTACTAGCGTCATAGGGAATATATATATGTTAAAATAAATATGTGTTATTGTGGAATAGATAGCGATGTAATGAGAACTAACTGCACTTTATGTACACTTTGCTCCTGTGTAAGTACAGATTTTTGTATGTCAGGCGAGAGGTCTTTTTGTCATCCCTTGTCTCTCCCTTTTTTTCTTTTTCCCCACCTCTTCCCTACCTTCTTAAAGCTTGTAATTTCCCTCACGTAGCACTGTTAAAGTCTCAGACCGTGTCAGCACCAAATGTTTACCGACAGGCTGGTGCTGGTAGGAAATTTGTCTCGTTGTAACCCACTGTAACCGCAGGCAGTTAAGAATAGACTCGAAAAGTTTTGAAATACAGGATGTGAAAGCAATTGGATGATAGAGGGATGGGAATGGTCACCCTGGCAACACAGACACTAGACTATATTACTGCTATACATGTTCTATAGTGATTTATTCTGCACATCACACCTCAGTATCTGCTTGTATGATATGGACACAAATAATTCGGTGTCAAAATGATATTAATGTCATGGAAGAGAATACTAAACTGAAAGACGAGATATATATCGCTAAGGAAGAGGTGCGAGGGAAGAGGGTGAGTGTAAGTTGGTGTAGGTGGGAGTGGTCTGACGCTGCATACTGTCAGCAGTGGCCTCGGCTAAACAACTTTCAGAAGCTTTTGTCTTTACTCAGTAACGACCCTCTTTCCACGGCTCACCATCTCCCTCTCATCAGTTCTCCCGCATCTTGTTTCTGCATCTCGTTCTCGCTTTTTTCATTCTTTCCCCAACCACCACACTTTAGCACACTCCTAGTCAGTTTGTCACTTACACTTTGTTCCTGGGCACCCTCTCCTTCTCCTCCCAAACACCCCACTCTGGAAACACGCCTACACCTACCCACTCCCAACTACACCCAGCCATACCCACCATTCCACACCTGTACCCACATTCAACCTATAACTACCCACACCAACCTACATCCACCAATGCCTTCCCACACCGACCTACATCCTCCATACTCACCTACGCCTACCTTTATCCATCTACATTCCCTACACGCGTCCACATGCAACTGTACCCGGCTACACACATTTACACCTACCTACACCAATTCACACCAGTGTCCATCCGCCCACGCCCACCAACAACCACTCACACAAACCCACAAACACCCACATCCATCAACACCCATCCCGGGACTCTTACACCCACTCACACCCATCTACCCACACCCACACTGACATACACCCATCAACTCCCATCTACACCTACCCCTACCCACACCCAAAGCAGTAAATATTTTTAATGTGCGAGTTGAGTCTGCGTTGCCATGGAAACCACTCGTTTTTCCACCAACAGGAGCGACGTCCGTCATCCTCTCTCCTCGGTGGCCAACATAAAAATGACGATATTTCCATTATCTTTTTCGACTGTTTCTTTGGGGCAGGAGGGTGGGTATGTGAATAGTACAATACATACACCACTTATTTATTGCAGACGTTGCGGATAAAGATTATTAAAGCAAAATAATATGCTACACAGTGTTCTCAAGTATAATAAGACCAATATCCTGCCGATTAAATCTTAACTCATTGCAAAATTACTGAGGCTTCTTGTTTTTAGTCAACTTAGAGTTCATGAAGGTTTAATATAATAACGACTATTTTTATGCCATTGGCTCTAATTTTACGACTACTCATATTATAATAGAATCTAATTTCGTAAATCCCTAGCACACTGAGATCTGAGAACTGTGTGGTGTTGTGAAACCTCGAGATGTTGGTTGAACTCACAAATGTCTTTGGTCGAGCTGATTCATTGATTCAATTCAGCAAGATCAGATAACCTCCGTGTTTGAACTACACTCTCATATGACTCTATTTTCACTAAGCCACAACAGCACATCAGTACGGTTAATTACCATATATCATCAGCGACAAATACCTCAAGGAGCGTTAAAAAACAATCCCTGTTCTGGATTTTTCTGCTGAAATGATGAAGCTAGAATTGGCAGTCTTTGGCATCCATGTTGGGCCAGGGAGACCAACGCAACACAGAAATTACAAGAGTGATATCTTTGCGATTTTTTTCATTTAAGAGATAATTTTGTCATATTCCCTGTATACGCAGGGAAACCCCTATGCCCAGTCGGTGAACGTCAGTGTCGCTCTTGGAGGGGTAGGGTGTACATCTGTGTCGGTTAGCCCCTGGCGCCAGGCCGTCTACCTTCACACTGGCATCATCTCCACCTTGCTCCATACCAACATCCCGGGCAACATCTCAGTCACCGTAAGTTAGGTGGAATGTATAGACGCGTGCCGCCCAGCTCCGCGGTGCCTGGCTGTCTGGTTACTCGCAGCATACCAGAGCTACACCAGTCCCGCGTCATGGCAAGTAAGGAATAGTGTTTAGCTGAGGGTGGGGGATGGAGAGGGGATTATTGAGAGAAGCATGTGGAGTTGAAAGGAAAGACATACCAACAAATAAGGAAGTGAAGGAGCGTTGTGGTGTGGATGTGGATGTGACAGAAAGCGTTAGGAGAAATACACAGTTGGTTTGAGCGAGACTAACGAGGAGAGTGTATGTGAGTGAGGTGGAGGGGGGGAGGAGAGGGTGGGGAGGCAGAGGATGAGATGGAGGGATGGGATGGAAGTATGAGAGGGAGAGGGGTGTGAACTAGAGGGGATGGCAGTGAAATGGGGGTGGGGAGGGCAGGGCGATCAGGAGGCGGTGTCTGTGTCCACTGCTTACGAGATAAAAACGTCATGCAATATATAGATAGACAGAAATCATGGTGTAGTGTTAATAATTGTTCTTTATTTTTCATTTTATTTTGTATTAATCTCGTCATCCTTGTACTTATTGTTTTTAATATGCTGCGAAATAACGGGAACTACTGTATCATGTATTAACCTTAGTATCTCTGCCTTATAACATTCAGTTCCTCCTCCTCCTCCTCCTCCTCCTTTTCTTTCCTCTCCTGTCCTCTCCTCTCCTCCTTCTCCTCCTCCTCTTCCATCTTTTTTCCTCTCTTTTTTCCTCTTCCTCCTCTCTCTCCTTTCCTTGTCCTCCTCTCCATTCCACTTTCTCCTCCTTATCATTCCCCACTTCCTCCTTTGTCCTCTTTCCCCTCATTCTCTTTCCCTTGTCATCCTCGTCTTTCTTTTCATCATATCCTCCTGCTCCTCCTCTCCTCCTGCTCCTCCTCTCCTCCTGCTCCTCCTCTCCTCCTGCTCCTCCTCTCCTCCTGCTCCTCCTCTCCTCCTCTCCTCCTCCTCCTCCCTCTCGAAATCGACGAAAAGATAAATTACTGCACACACAAATAAAAACAGCAACACGTGAAGCGAGAGACGTTCTGCCATTGAGCTACGTGAAATAAGCAACAAAATCTGGGCCGAGTAAGAGTGAAATATATATGTACAGTTGGCCGCACTCCCGCGAGGGCCACCTTAGTGTTGTCAACGCTAGCCGAGATAGTAACCGCGAATCATTAGTAGTGAGCTCTGATCGAAGCATTCACAGGACTGAGGGAGGGAGCGGGTTTGAGGTGGGTAGGTGGGTGCCTGTACACGAGAGGCGAGATATGACGATTGTTGAGGCGACAGAAAAGTGTAATATTTATTAAAAGATTTTTTTTTTTTTTCGGTGTTACTTTTGCTATCATGAAAAGTAAAAAGATCGACTTTAAATATTATACTGCAAAACAAAGACAACCGATCAAGATTCATAATTGTAGACTTTAATCGTATTTTATTTTATTGTCGTTTCCAAGCAATGGACGCTGTAAAATACAGACAAAAACTGCCTGAAAATAATGAATCAGAATGCTGTTCATTAATCACATGTAACAAATGTAAGTAACTTCATCCGGAATGTGGCAGCTGCTGACACCACTGGCACATATCAACATCGCCCATATCTAGCGTTACCTAACAAGCAGTTTAAAATCGCATCGTTGCGTCATCGCATCGTGGAGTTATCAGGGCTCCCATTCACCTTCACATGATAGTAAATTAATTATATATATATATATATATATATATATATATATATATATATATAGAGAGAGAGAGAGAGAGAGAGAGAGAGAGAGAGAGAGAGAGAGAGAGAGAGAGCGCGAGAGAGCAAGCGAGCGAGCGAGAGCGAGAGAGAGAGCGAGAGCATAAACTGTGCCACTTTTCACAGCGGTAATAACTTGACAATAAAGGTATTAAAATATATATAATTTGTTACCAGGTATTGTAGATTTATATTATATATAGCTTCCAGCCTTCCACTCATCTGTTTCAGACGTCATCCCTCACCTCTCGTGCATAGGTATCCCCCCACTCTCCTCAAACCCCCTTCCTCCCCCCCAAACTCTCTCTGTACGACTCTCTCTTACTGGCTGTGGATGCTTCGAACGCATCTCTCTACTAGTGTTTCAGAGTAAATATCTTGGCCAGCGTTGACAATGCTGTGGCCCTCGCGGGAGTGCGGCCAGCTGTACCTGTGTTTGCTGTCTATTTGAGAGAGAGAGAGAGAGAGAGAGAGAGAGAGAGAGAGAGAGAGAGAAGGGGGGGAGGAAGTCGAAAAAATTAATACCTTTTTTTTTTTGTCAAAATATCACCACGATTTTTTTATGCAGTTGCAATAAAGGTTAATTGTGTCCAGTCATAACTTAGCAGGATTTGTACTGTGTGTGTGTGTGTGTGTGTGTGTGTGTGTGTGTGTGTGTGTGTGTGTGTGTGTGTTTCTTCAGTTTCCATTATTGCCTTTCGTCCCCCTCTGTGTGTGTGTGTGTGTGTGTGTGTGTGTGTGTGTGTGTGTTTCTTCAGTTTCCATAATTGCCTTTCGTTCCCCTGTGTGTGTGTGTGTGTGTGTTTGTGTGTGTGTGTGTGTGTGTGTGTGTGTGTGTGTGTGTGTGTGAGTATAGGTCCATTGGCAGTGGATCAGTCCAACACTGTGGCTAATATAAACCCACTGGGCATTAAGGTGTGCCATTTACCTGCCCCCGATTGGCACACTGGTGGATTTAACCCCGTCCATTTATTTGCGTTGACTGTACCTTTCTCTCTCTCTCTCTCTCTCTCTATCTATCTATCTATCTCTCTCTCTCTCAGATGATTATACTCAGCAGAGGAGACAAAGGAGGTTTGGGTGTATGGGTGTGAGATGAGCTGAGGTGTTGATTTGGCCACGTAGAGAGGATGGAGTATATGAGACTGACAAGGAGAGTGTGTGTGACTGAGGTGGAGGGAAGAAGGAGGAGCGGCAGACCAACGATGAGGTGGAGTGATGAGGTGGAGACGTATATGAGAAGGGAGTGTGAGTTGGAGAGAATGAGGCCTGTCAGTGGAGGACAGGGTGACACTGAGGTGGCAGATTTGAGTTTCAGTAGGTGTAGATTTGGCCATATAGAAATACAGGTTACTTATCCAAAGTCGCATTATACACACACACACACACACACACACACACACACACACACAAACACACACACACACACACACACACAAACACACACACACAAACACACACACACACACACACACACACACACCGCTGGCTGGTGCAGTGGTAACGTTCCCGCTTGCCAACTGGTGGACGGGAGTTCGCGCCTCGCTCAGGTTGCGAAAAGTTTCACTGACGAAGTGGGTGGTTACTGTCCCCCTTGAGCAAGGGGACGGGTGTGTGCGTGTGTGAAGGTCACAGCCTTGCTCTTAGATCGGACTATATGAGCTCTCAGCTCCCTTCCGGGAGGGTAAAAGCTGACGATCACGACCATCAAGTGATCCTGACCGACCCGGTGAATTACACACACACACAGTACAGGGAACCTTTACAAATGGTAAGAAGCAGACAAGAAACATTCAGATATTATGGATCTACAGTAAGAAGTGTGAACGTCGGGGGTAGGGTTGCGAGAGGCAGACCGAAAAAGACCTGAAACGAGGTCATAGAGTGTAACCTCAGGGATAAGGGACTGAATAGGGAGGCTGCCAGAGATCAAGCAGCGTGGAGAGCCATCATGTGACTAAGGCCGACGCATGCAAGCTTATTAGAGCTTTTATAAAAGATACGATACGATCACAGTACAAAGCAACTGATTAAGCAGGAAATAACTTAGTGTAGAATCCGAATGCAGTATAGATATCGCTGGGAAATAAGCCAGGAAAGATGTGATAAACTGTAAATTAGATAGAAAGAATGGAAAACACAATCCACTGAGTGTCCACATATAGAGCCACATGGAAATTTATATTAGACCACCGCCATTAAGAAATAAAAGGACCTTTTAACATGAGGCAACGTAAGAACAAGAGAGAGAGAGAAAAAAAACAAAAAACAAAAGATAACGGACAGTATAAAGATTCGTCGAAGTTACATAAGGGTCCCCTACATTTTGTGGGAATTTTCTTTATTGCAAGCCCCGCCCCCAATGCGGCGTCTACCAGTCTGCCTCAACCCATTTAAAACCCCCCATGCCCAGTCAGCGACCCTCAGTGTCGCTCTTGGTGTACATCTGCTTCGGTTAGGCCATGGCGCCAGGCCGTCTAACTCTTCATCCGCCTCTCGCTGTGTCACCGCCTCAGTTACCAAATGTTATAGGAGGAGTGTATGCGTGCGCCGCCCAGCTCCGCGGCGCCTGGCTGTCTGGTTACCCACAGGGTACCAATGCACACCAGTCTCGCGTCATGGCAAGTGCTGGAACATGTTCGTGTTTAGCTGAGGGTTCACTTAAGCACCAATAGTTTATTTATTACTGACCCTTTTATTAATCAACTACTTAGCTCACACCCTGCAATTCACTTAAGACTCTAAACCACCCCTACACCCATTATCAAGATCACGGCAACCACGTAATAACCCGCCATCCTCATATCCAGCACCCCCGCCTCAGACCCTGACCCCCCATACTCCCCTTCCTCCACCCCTTCCCTTTCCTTATCCCCCTACCCAAGCCCCCCAGGGCTACAACACCTTACCCTAACACCCGTATCCTACGTCATTATTATTATTATTATGTGGGCCTGACGTTGTGCGGTGAATGCAAGTCCCGCTCTCACTGGTAGGTCTTCCCATGCTTGACTTCCAAGTCCACTGATGATCACGGTCAGTAGGACCTGTAAAAAGGGTCAACTTTTATTTTAGGTATTCTATAGGCCTATCCATAATATTAGGTAAGTCTGTTACCTGTCCCGTAGATCTTAAACTATAGGTTTTTCTTCCTCCTTCGGCATCATCAATCGAATTAGCCACCGCACCTTCTTCTTGCTCTTCGTGCAAGCTCTGCACGCTTTGAATATTTTCCTCTGTTTCCTGCAATTGTGAGGCGTTTCCTTCGTCCGCTCTTTCTACGTCTAAAATATCTCTCAGTTCATATTTTTGCACTTCCTCGGGCTGTAGAGGATCCTCATGGAGGGGATATGCTCTCCGCACATTACCATTCATTGTCTCGTCTACATTATCTTCGTGGGCAAGCCTGACTCTGTCTGTGTGGACTTTCATGACTTTCCCCGTGTTTATGTCTACCAGTTTTACTATCACATCACTAATTTTCCCTTTCACTCTAAAAGGTCCATCGTATAGAGGTTGAAGTTTCTTAGGCTCTCCTGGCTTGGGAATCTTTCGTACATAAACCCTATCTCCTGTACGAATCTCTTTTACTTTTGCTCTCGATGTCTGTTGATTCTCCATGGCCTCTTGACTTTCCTCAATGTACCTTAAACATCTTCTAAAGGTACGATTAGCTTTAATGGCCATCTCATTTTTATAGTTATCCAGATCATAGCAGATCGGTTCCTGTTTTACGACATCATACGGGACACCAGGGTCCCTTAGGAACATGAGGTAGAATGGGGATTCCTTTAACACTCTGTGATACGCTGTGTTATATGCCCATGTGGCAAAGCACAACATTGACTCCCATATTTGTGGATTATCCTCTACTTAACTCCTGTTTGCAAGGCTTTTTACTGCAGATTACATACACCATAAAGGGAGTCGTACACGTCCTGTCTGATTATACAATGACAACCCTCTCAAATCATTCATGGTCTTCTCATAGCCTTCATCAGCCTCTGAACCACGTAGTCTCGTCTGCTTATACTTTATCACTCCTCACAGTCCTCATCAGCCTCCGAACCACCTATCCAAGCCGTATATTACTCTTACCGTGTTCTTTTTATCGTTCTTCTTTGTTTCAATTTTTCTGGCCCCATTCTGCCTTTCTGCTTTTTGTTTCAGTCTCTGCTCTCTTTTTCTCATTCTCTGTTCTTTTTGCTTTTATTCGCTGCTCTTTTTCTTTTCATCCATCCATCATCATCCAATCCTACTTTGCCCCATGAGGAGCGTAGGAGCTCGGGGCTAGGCAGTTGGTCCTGACATTTAAGATGAGAGTGACCAACCTCACTCATCCCTGAGTGGCATTATGTGAGCAATAGACCCGAACCATCCCTTGGATATAAACCTTCACCAGCTCAATCCGATTGGAGCACAATAAATTCGTACCCATTAAACCACCAGGCGCCAAATTTTGGTTATATGGTTACCACCCAGCATAGTAAATGGTTTCCTTGTGTACAGGAAACCATTTGGGTTGTCACTCAGTGTAGAGTCACCCACAGGCAGAAGGACGAGGGAAGAATGAAGGAATGAAAGACAGAAGAGGGAGTGTAAAGTCACCCGTAGGCAGAAAGACGAGGAAAGACTGAAAGAAAGAAAGACAGAAGATTATCGAGGAATATTATACTGACGGGGAAGAGAGAGGGGAGGAAAGTTAACTAAATAAAATTCTTCATGTTTCTCGTGAAACATGAGTTTTCATTTATTTATAATTATCCTCCAAGAGGGAATCTAAAAAATACAAGTTGAAAGATGAGTTTATTATTATCATTATTATTATTATTGTTATTAAAGTGAATGCAGTAAGTGGAGCAGGAAGAGAGCGAGTATTATAAGCTGGAGACAGGCCTTACCCACCTGAGGCAGCGAAAGGGAAGACACGAAGAGAGGGTGTGGCAAGAGAAAGATAAAACGAGAGAGAGAAAGCACAAAAGTATATCGCTATTTTTATCTGAACCTTCAATTTGTGCTATACGTAACAGATATCTAATGCATATATATTTTTAGTAATGATACAGTACTTTATTGCTGATTCTGATTGCTATCGTCCTTACACCTGCTCTCTTTTACACACAAGGCTCCTACAACCCACTCTCAGCTGAATAAAACCTTCTGACCTCAGCAATATAAGGATGGGAGAATATTCCAATAATAACATTGTAAATTATGCCAGTACGATCACTCTCTGTTTCCTATGCTTTACTCTCAGGTGGATCAAAGCGTCTAGGATTAGCTGGGATGGAACACTAGAGTAATCCCTGTCATGAGAGGGTCACCATACCATCTTTTGGCTATAAGAGTAGGTAAGCAACGATTCTAAGCTTGGTAGGACTCGCTGCTTGCCTCTGTCAGTCAGTGGCCGCCGGACGACGAGAGGGAGATTGATTGAACGTCGGCGCTTTCTTGTGGGTACGTGTTAGAATTTGCTGTTATTAGCCATTCAGAGGGTTAAACTAGGACACAAAGATATATTAGTGGCAGCCAGGGAGTGTCATAAGCTAAAGACATGTAAAAAATATGGGTAACAAGTGTATTTGTCGGTGAGACGAAGAAGGTATCAGTGAGTAAAGGAGATGGGAAGGGAAAAGTGCGTTGACTCAATCTCCCGAGGTAAGCGTTAGATTTTGCTGTTTTTAGTCATTAAGGTAATTACATTAGGACACAAGGATATCTTGCTGACAGCCAGGATGTATCATAGGCCAAAGACAAGTAAAAAATAAAGGTAATACACGTCAGTTTGATGAGACAAGGGGGCAGTGTGTAAGGGAAGGGGGCCGTGCAGCATCTCAGTCCTGGCGTCTTAGCACCAGTGAAATGAGTATCGTCCTGTAGATTCTCGTGCCAATCAGATTGGTGGACATGGCTTGTTTCCCCCTTGTCTCTGTGCACGCAGCAGTACAGATCAGAACCTGAATATAAAGTGACTACTGAGGCTTGTATTTTAGGGTGAGAACGTGCTGGCAAAAATAAAGTAAGTTCTGTACTCAAATCTGCTGTAAGTGCATTCACGTACACAGGCATGTGCTCAAAAAAACGCACCAATACAATACACACATACACAGACGCACACCCACGTGCACACATGTACACACCTGCACACACACATATATACATGCATACATACATACATACATACACGGAATGCACGAAGGCGCACTTAATTTACCTATATTTACAAAGTTTATGCTCCTGGAAGGAAGCAAGCACATGGTAGTACAGCTCCGTTCAGAAATTCGTACTACATCCAATGTGGAAGGCGCTAGTCTCGGCCCCTCCTTCCCAGTCGACAGGTTACAGTTTCGAACCTCCCACGAGCAACCAGAGTTTAGCTAGTATCAAAGCAGTGTCATTCGCTCACCGACTGTTAAATGAAATGAGAATTTTATTTTCATACTCGCAGGTATCAGTCAGTCTTACTGCTGATTAAATGATGAAATTATGTTTATATTCGCGTGCCTTAAAAAATATAATACAGTACTAATAGCAGAAATGCACATAACAAAATATAAGAAGTTCGGCTATGAATCAGTGTGATTAGGCGAGCTAGTGAGTTATCACATGTCTTAATCCCTAGACACGGGCATTATTTCAGCTAACCATCTTAGCTCAGTATCTGTGACCTGTTCTACCGCTTCAAAGAAAATCCAAGCAGCTAAAAATAATTTGTATGCAGTCAAGATATTCAAACATTTAAGAAATATCAGAACAGTTAAAACTCATATTCATACTCAAAACCAGATGAAGACTATTGGTGAAGTCTAAGGAATAATGAAAATCATATGTTTTATGATGACGTAGCTTACATGATGTTTCCCCTACATAACTACATAACCGTCGGTCTCTCTCTCTCTCTCTCTCTCTCTCTCTCCACACACACACCAATGTTCATCTGAATTCTCTGCTTGCATCTCTCCCCCATTATGACTGAAACGAGGCACCAGCCTTGCCCCATCCTCCCACCCACTCTGCAATGCAACAGTTAACTAGTAATCTGTCTTTCTTGTATACGACTTTATTTTTTGGAGTGTCTCAGCATGTCTTCTTCCAATGCACAGTGCCCCATTATTTCAAAAACAGTGTGTCCAGGCATCTCAATGGAATGGATATTTGTGTGTTTACGTTTCTTTGGAAGGAACTGACAGAGTTTTGATTTATGGCGGTCACATACAAATCAGTCCTAGTCATTCTAAGTACGAGACTTCAATTCTCATCTCTCGATGTATAGCTGTTGTTGTTGTTGTGTAACTCTGGTCTGTCTGGCCAAGCAAAGCCATGAACCACAGACAAGCAATCGCCTCTGCAGGGCTGTCCCGTGCAGTGATGGGGTGAAACTAGGATATCTGGCCTTGAGGTGCATTTAGTCTCGCTAAGCCACTAGCTTTATAGGCAGCAGTTTAATTAGTACAACAGTTGCCTTTGTAACAATATTTTCATATAAAATTTATTTAAACACAAGTATGCATACTCGTAATGTTATTCCAAACTAGATTTTCGGCATTGATTTTTATTAGCGCCATATTTACTAATAGCGAATACTTTCATACACTGAGGTGGTTTGGCCATGTGGAGTGGATGAAGGGTGAAAGACTGACGAAGAGAGTGTATGTGAGTGAGGTGGAAGGGGGCAGAGGGAGGAGGAGGCCGAGGATGAGATGAGGGGATGGGGTGGAGAGGTATATGAGAGAGGGGGGTGTGAGTTGGGAGCAGGGCAGTGAAATGGCGAGGGACAGGGTGACGTGGAGGCGATTTGTTTGTGGCCACCCCGAAATGGATTGAGGCGTCTGGCAATAGATAGATAGAATAGAATACGTGCATGTTAGAAAGGACGGGAGCCCCTCGAAGAACCACCCAGGCTGAAGATTCTGTTATTGTCGCGGCAGCAGAGCCAACTCCCCTTACGAACGCGGTGCCCATACGGGACAGTCTTCAGTTAGATGTGTCTGCGCTGACTATCAGGCGAAGGCTGCATGACGCTGGTATACACCATAGAATTCCAGCAATGAAGAAACGCCTGACACAACAACACAGAGAGGGGAGGTTAGCCTTTGTTCAACGCTACTTCAGGAGAACCTAGACTTTTGGTCGCGAGTCATGTCCACGGATGAGAAGCGTTTCTCCTCCACCTCGCGTGGTAGGGTTCACTGTTGGAGGAGAAACAACACCAGGTATATGATATTGCCATTTTTATTACTGATAAAATTCCGTACTCTTATTTCCCCCCTCCAGGCTCTGTCTTCGTTGCAGTCATCTGTTTTCTATCACTCTGTTACAGTGATTAACCGATATTCAGACTTTTACGTAAGGAATAGGTCAATACTGAAGCTGCCTTCCGCAGTCTGCATACCCCTCCATCCTTGATTTCCAGTCTTTTAAAGGGAATATGACCAGGCATCTAAAATAATCAGGATCCCTTATTTTTGGTTTTATTCTGTTCATATTGTCCTGGAAAAAGATATGATTCCTTCTACTCTTTGCCTCTGTTTTCTTTGTATAAAGACAGTGCCAAGAAAAAAATGTGATCAGTACTAAATAGTATAAGGTTAGGAGGCCATGTCATCACCTAGTATTGTCTCATGGCTGCAGTAATTTAAAAAAAAAAAGTAAATATATATTTAACATGCAGATACGAGAGGGTCAACATTTGTGATGAGGCACGATCGGGTCACGTTACCTGTAACATCTGGGGATACCTGATCCTACATGGCCTGGGTGACTTGTCCAGCAATGAGGGGCGTTATACTGCTGACCAGGATGTCCATATCCTGGAGGAACGTTTCCAGCCATCTTGACGCGCAAAGGGTTTTCCGTTCCCAGATGAACCTATTATTTTCATGCATGACCGGTGCCCCATCCACACAGCACGTGTAGTACAGCAGTGGTTTCAGAGATAAGACACACTTCAGCTCTTAGATTGGCCCGCCAAAGGGGCCGATCTAAATGTAATAGAACACGTTTGGGCTGAAATGGTTAATACCTGGCAGCCATGACTGACGAGAGGACAAGAAATGAACTCCTCAACCACGTAAACGATCAGTGGGAACTTTGCCGGCGCAACATGATTTCATCAGTGGCCTTGTAAGCTCCATGCCTGACAGGTTGCAAAGCAGTGATTGGGAAAGAGGGAAGATGGACCCGATATTGATATGAAAAGTTAGGCAACTGTTATCATTATAGTAAGGATATGTATATATAGATAGACAGATATAATAGAGATACAATAGAAAGATATAATAGATAGATAGATAGATAGATATAAGATAGAAATAATATAGGTTAGAGATAGAGAGATAGATATTAGATAAATAGATAGAGTACAGATAGATATAATAGACATAGATATAGATAGATAGGTATAATATAGATAGATAGATATAATAAAGATATACATATGATAGACTGCAGATAGTTAGATACGGTATACATAGCTATAGATATAATATAGATAGATGTAGATATAATATAGATAGACAGATATAGATACAATATAGATCATACATATATTTATCTCATCAGCCGTTTGAGTGTCCACTGCAGGACCGGCCTATCCCTACCGAAGTGGGGACGATACAGCCAATGTATCTCTAACAAGTGGCTTAGGCTGTCTAATAGAGATTGTATGTAGGGTGAGAAGTGTTTGTAAGTGTAATTGTTGTGTTAGAGTGGCTTTGGATGTGTTTGTAGTCTGTGAACCAAGTGTAATCGGGCCGCTCAAGTCGGCTGGGTGCAAGCATACTTTAGTATGTGACACTGGTCCAACCACAGCACCCCTTGTTCCGCCAATGCAGTACGTGGCCAGAAGAACGCTCTCAAAGTTTATTACCCTGGCGGGGAGCGAACCCTAGTTCTTCAGTGTACGAAAACGCACACTTTACCACTGTACTAAAGAGGCTCAAATATATATATATATATATATATATATATATATATATCCCGACTTCGGTCGGGATAGGCCGGTCCTGCAGTGGATACTCAAACGGCTGATGATATATATATATATATATATATATATATATATATATAGACTAAAAAAACAGAAATAAAAATGAAATTGTCTATTTTTGTTTGAAAACATCTGTATAATTATCCTTATATATTTTCCACCGCCTACGCGAAGCAAGGTCACTCACACGTAATAAATATAATGTGTTCCTTGGCCTTCCCACACAAACAGGACGGATGAAGTAAGCTATTTCAGTGTCTTTACCTCCATATGCGACTTGTTAATGCGTCGGTGGTGGTGGTCGGTGGTCGCGGCGGCGGCGGTGGTGGTGGATTGTGGGTGGTGGTGGGTGACGGCGGTGGTGATGGGTGGTGGTAGGTGGCGGAGACGGTCGTGATGGTGGCTATTATTGTTATTGTTGTTGTTCTTGTGTGTGTGTGTGTGTGTGTGTGTGTGTGCGTTTGTGTATGCGTGTGTGTGTGCGCGTTTCAGTGGGAGAATAGTCAACTCATAAATTACTTATTGATTCATATCAGACTTCTTCATTTCCCTCTATTTGTGTATTGTAACTTGTTATTTGTATACATATTTTCATCACAACCGCATTTTGTCCACGTATTTCCTTCATTAATATGTAATCATACTTGCCAATATCTATATAAATATCCGTTTCATCTCAAATTTCGCATTCGTCGTGTGACTGAAACTGTTCCGGTATTTGCTGCTCTGTCTGTGGTGGCGAGAGGTTCGGGGTATTAACATGTCGTCCAGAAAGAGCGAACCGAGGCTTGAGCCTTCCACTTTGGGTGTAGTACGAACTTCTGAACGGAGCTGTACATATATATTGATGCACCCACATATGTTTGAATACACACATACTGATTCATGCAGGCATTGTTGCACGTACACGGTGATGCACGTACACACTCTGGCACGAATACACCGATGCACACACATGGATGCACGCACGCATTGATGCATTCAGACACTGATACACGCACACGACAATGTATGCACACACTGATGCACACAGTCACTGATGCATACACACACTGATGAGTACACACACTGATGCACACACAATTATGAATACTCATATGGACACATTTATGAAGGCATCCATTAATACACACACACACACACACACACACACACACACACACACACACACACACACACAGACGATTATACTATATGATACTTATTCATTTTTTATAGACGAAGATAGTCGTCCGTTTGCAGTTCATTTTCCATAGCTCAGTAACAGAATAAGGCAGTACTATGGCCAAGCATGTTTGTCATACCACTTCTTCGTGACTAGCACCATATTCTAGTGTTAACCCCCTGTCACAGCACTTTATTTAAGAAAGAAATTGCAATTTCACGCCAAGTTAGAGTGAACAGGGTATAGCTATGATGACGAAACACATATTTGTCTCTTGGTTTCCAGATCACTGCACGCGCACTCCTCAGGTCACGTCTTCCATAGAACAGACAACAGAGGGACAGACAGCGTAACTGAATGGCAGGCTAGAGGTGGAGTGAGAAGAAGAGGTACACAGAAAACAAGATAGAGATGATACGCGCAGATCCACCGATATCGGAAGGAACAAGGCAATGGATCAGAGTGGAGAAAGGTGAGAGGGGTCCTTATCCTGCAGTGGTGTGTCACAAGCTGATAATGATGATGATGATGATGATGATGATGATGATGATGAAGATGATTGATGATGATGATGATGATGATGATGATGATGATGATGATGATGATGATGAAGATGATTGATGATGATAATGATGATGATGATGATTGATGATGATAATGATGTTGATGCTGATGATGATGATGTAACTCCGTGCAAACTCTAAATCAAGGTTAGATGATGGTGATGAATATGATGATAAAGGTGATGATACTGATATATCTTTTGTACCACATTTTTAACAGTGCTGGGATGATGATGACATGCTGCTGCTGCTGCTGCTGATGATGATGATGATGATGATGATGATGATTATGATGACGAGGATGATGCAGATGATGATTACGACAACGAAGACGACGACGATGATGACAACGACGACGATCTTCAAGTCATTGGCTGAGTCACCTCTCGCTTTCCTTTCTATTTAACTAAGTGTTTTGGTGACTGGACGTGTGTGTGTGTGTGTGTGTGTGTGTGTGTGTGTGTGTGTGTGTGTGCTTATGTTCGTGTATGTATATCTTGGTTGATGATACAATAGTTATTCAAATGGAAGAATTATTTCCACACAGTCATAGTTTTATTTCAAGGGTAAATATTAGGCCAAGAACATAGGACCTTTTACCTATACAGTTACGAGACACTTACGCTGTATTCTGTAAAGCATATTACATCCCATAGATCACATTACAGGGTTTCAGAAGTCACTGATCATCGTCTCTTTATGTATCGTTAGAAAGTGGATGAATATGAGTGAAGTAATACATATATTTTGGTCTTTATTTAAATGGAAGAATTAAGCGCACATATCCTTTTTTTATTTTAAGGATACAACACATGATTATCTACATTTTATCACAGTAGCTCTAGGACCGGCCCTGACCTTCTGCTTCTCACTAACCATTTTCGGATGACAGGTGTTGTACTCATACAGGCTTTAGAGACTATAGCGAAGCCAAGATACGTTCTACCAGCCCCACACATTAAGTCACACACCATCACCCTCTCACACCACACCATACCATACCACCCTCCCACACCGTATCACACCACACCATACCAATCTCTCACACTACACGACACGAAATCACACTCCCACACAACACAGAACCACCCTCCCACACCACAACACACCACACCACACCACAAAAATTCCTCCTCCCACACCACACCACATCACATAAAACCACCCTTCCACACCACACCACACCACTTATAACCACCCTCCCACACCAAACTACACCACACCACACAACCCTCCACACACCACACCACACAACCCTACACAAACCACACCACACAACCCTACACAAACCACACTACACAATCCCCTCCATACCACACTACACCACACAACCTCCCTCTATACCACACTACACCACAAAACCCTCTCACCACACCATACCACACCACACCACACCAAACCAAGGGGATCAAACAAAGGGGTTTGAAGCTCCCGCATCTCGTAATTCTGAGCTTGTTTCCAGGTACCTTCACACACAATCCTCTGGTCACATCTTCCACAGAGCAGGCAACAGATGGACAGGCAGCGTAACTGAATGGCAGGCCAGAGATGGAGTGAGAGGAAGAGGTACACAGGGAACAAGATAGATGAAACTCGCAGATCCACCGATATGGGAAGAGGCTAACAACCAATGTATCAGAGTGGAGAAAGATGAGAGGGGTCCTAATCCTCCAGTGGTAATGTCAGGGCCTGATGATGATGATGATGATGATGATGATATTAATGATGATAAAGATGATATTGATGATGATGATGATGATGATGATGATGATATTAATGATGATAAAGATGATATTGATGATGATGAAGATGTTGATTCTGATGATAATGATGATTTAACTTCAGTACGAGGTAACAGAGTTTTGATTACGGTGATGATGATGATGATGATTACAGTCATGATAACAATTTTAACGAAGATGATGATGATGATGATGATGATTGTAGTTATGATAATGATAATAATGGTAGTAATAATAATAATAATGACAATTATATTAATGATAATGAAGATATTGATGATGATTTTTGTCGGTAGGTGGACGGACGGACGGAACTGCAAGAACTTGGTCAGCAGTCAAAGATCCAAGATTCCCCATCCATCCATCCATCCATCCATCCACCCATCCATCCATCCATCCATCCATCCATCCATCCATCCACCCATCCATCCATCCATCCATCCATCCATCCACCCATCCATCCATCCATCCATCCATCCATCCAGCTTCCCCTGATGTTAAAAGCTAAGTCAAATTTCTGTGTCATACGCCTTTTGGAAACAAGGCAGTATTTTAGGAAGCACGGGAGTCTTCTCAGTGCCCCTTCCTTAGCTATTTATTTTTGCATAGCACGTCTTAACATTTTCTTGTAAGCTATTAAAATCGGCTTCATATCGGCAGAGTTTACATCTCTCTCATAAAAGAGGGTGTTGTGGTGTAATGTGCTGATTAAATCGCTAAGGAAGAGATGTAAAGAATTTCCAAAGCAGTTAACAGTGCGATCCTGGAGGCAGGAAAAAAGAAAAAATGAAGCGAAGTTAACTCATGTTTTCAAGTCAAGAAAAAGATTAATTTTTTTTATATTTTATGGAGAAATTTGTCCAGATTTTCACATTAAGGTGCAGTATATTCCTAGATTTCCACTTTCCTTTTTATTGAGCCAAAAGCGTAATAGTGAAAAAATCTAATGAAAAATCGAATAGTCTCTCTCTTGACCCAGTGCCCACCTACCTACAAGATTCCATTGAAAGCCGATAGCAAGTTTTTGATATATCTTGGCCATAGACAGACAGATAGACAGATAGAAAGACAGACAGACAGACATATAGACAGACAAATAGAAAGACAGACAGATTGAGAGATAGATTGATAGACAGACACAGACACGGGTGAATACATAACCTCCTTCAACTTCACTGGCTGAGGTAACTAGGCACATAAAGTAGTCACCACACAAACATTATCAAACCCTCCAGCATCCCACCACCAGCATCGCACCACCAGCATCCCACCACAGTTTAAGGATTTGAATTTCATAAAATCAGACTTTACTGTTCTACCAGAAGACCCGCCGACATGTCGTAAAAATACCCCCGCTAATACCAATAAACCAGTCCTGTATGAGACAGCCCTAGCATGTATTCAGTAAGGAAGGTGGGTTTTAGCGCCGAAGTGGTGACATGTAGAGGTGTGCGGTACGTAGGAGGACTACTGGGCCTTGAAAGCAGGCTGTGAAGCCTATGCCCAGAGTCGGTCACATGAAAAAAAAACCAGCATCCCACCCCCAGCATCCCACCACCACCAACCCACCCCCAGCATCCCACCACCGGCATCCCACCACCAGTATCCCACCACCAGCATCCCACCACCAGCATCCCACCTACATCATCTCACCACCGGCACACACACACACACACACACAGAAACTTATACTTGTACAAAGAACAGGCGAAACTTGGAATGTGACATCCGTAGACTTTCAGGCAGCAAAATTTCTTGGCGAATTTATGGCCGATCGAAAGTTAGGTTAGGTCACTTTGGGCAGGGTTTGGTCTGATTAGGTAATTTTTGGTTGGGTTGGCTTCAGTTCGACTAGATATAGACGGATTAGGTTAGATTGCTTTAGAATACGTCGGTTTTGATAGGTTTTGGGTTGGGTTTTATTTGGTTGGGTTAGGCTGGGTTAGGTTCGGTTGGATTAGGTCATTTTAGGCTTGACTGGGTTGGGTTAGGTCGGGTATGGTATGGTTAAGTGAGACTGGGTAGGATTAGGTAGGGTTAGATGCGGTTAGGCTGCGTCAGAATTGATTAGGTTAGCTATGGGGAGGTTAGGGGAGATTGTGAGGTTAAGTACAATTAGACTGGGTTAGGTGAGGTTAAGTCAGATTAGGCTGGGATAATTTAGGTTGGATTAGGACATTCGAGGTCAGGCGAAGTTCATTTCGAGCAAATATTTATAGGTTAGGTGAGACTGGGCTAAATTAAATCGATTTAGATATGATTAGGTTGGTTTGGGTTAGGTGAAGTTGAAATACAGAACCACAGGTGTTTATTGATAAAGTGGACTGGCGTTTGAACCGATTATGAGGCACGAGTTTTGTTGACGTCACTTCATAAGCTGGTGGTTAGATTTTGCTGGATTTTCCTGCCATTATCCTCCTGCCTGTGATCTGTCACCTTGTTCCCACTGCACCCACCAAAGCTATGCTGTTTGACTTCATTCTGTACTCTGACTTGGCCTACAATTTCCATCTATCCAACTTGAATACTGAGTTGTAGCAATGGATTAATACTAGAACATGTAAGTCACAAAAAAGTGCCATTGAAGAGAAGCCGTAGCGCTGCACTTTTCTGCCAGTGACCCATGTGAAGTAAGGGGGAAAATGACGAAAATCTGAGTCAAGTTACCCTGAAAAAAAGTAATATAATGCAAGATAGTATGATATTCTAGGAAGTTGTGGACAGTTGAGAGTTGTTTGTGAACTGCAATAAAGGGACAGGCAGACAGACAGACAGACAGATTGAGGACAGACAGATGCAGAGAACGGAGACACGATAGGGGAGAAGAATCCTGACGTTATTATGAGTGTAGTTGACTTCATAGCATACTACATTATTTTTGTACCCTAACTTTAGTAGCATGTTTATGTATAACCAAGGTTCGTTGACAAGTAGTGAACACACACACACACACACACACACACACACACACACACAATACTCTCTAACGGTAGTTGGTGGTGGGGAAATTTGTGTATGTAACTGTGGTGGTGTGGGGAGGTTGCCATGGTAACACACTGGCCCCCGCACACACACACACACACACACACACACACACACACACACACACACACACACACACACACACACACACACACACACACGCACGCAAGCACACGCACACGCATATCTGCACATAGTTGCACTTCCACATATCCACACCTCACAATGTCTCCAAAGTCACATGCAGTAGAATATGGCATAGAAGACCCTGGTTGTGATATGATTACCCCAGTGAATCCTGGATCATACGTCTTTTATTTTATTCTTACTATCTCAAGACGACTTTATTCAATACGATAAATCAGTGGCAGTGACGGTTAACCAAGATATTAATCCATGCGCAGGGATGACGAACGGCCAGTAACAGGAGTAACCAACAGAGACCTATGTGGCATTTCTTTACTGCAGTGTGTCACCATATCCCGCCCCACACCACCACACATCCCCGCCAGTCCCTCTCTACTCACCAGTCTTCGAAACGACCTAACATTGTCTTTCCAAAGCCACGAAGTGTAGATGTTGATACAAATAAAGGTGAAATACAATTATGTCTGAGTTTCTCTCTTGGCACGAGCATGTCATCAAATAAATCACTGGTATCTTGTGTAATTACCGTTTTTTAATATGAGCAGGCTTAAATATTAGCCGTAAATAACAAGTATAATTAGTTAAGCATTCTGTGAAAATGCTCTGAGTATAAAATGAGTTAAATAATGCCACCAGAATTTAAGGACAAACCAAAGAAAAACCCCTGAACTCAGGCATGACTAAAAGCACCCCACATGGCCTTCCTAGCATTGAAGTACTGGATATGTTGGTACTCCACTATCTGTGTTAGTCATGGAGGCTCAGTAGTACCCTTAAGACAAGTTACTACATGAAAATCTGGTTGGAAAACTTTGAAAGCCTAGAAGTGCAGAGATACCAAGAGCTGAGATAATGCTCAAAATGTCGTCTATTGAATTAAAAGGAACCGATCAAGCCAGTCACTGCTCACATGTCGTAACTCTACCGGAAATTTCTAGCCTGAAGGTTCCATACTATTCGTCAATGAAGGCTGGAATGTGATCTCTCAAACTACAGCTACTACTACTACTACTAACAGTAAACTCCCAGCCCAAAAGCAGTCAAGATGGAGAGTTCCCAGCCCCTACATCACTTCAAAATCTCTCTACCTAAAATCTCGTGGCCAGTGACATGCAAGATTATCGCATAATAATCTGTACGTAGAACGAATAACATGCTAGTTTATGGAATACAGGAGGCTGCCACAACTCTCTATTTGGGGAAAAGAATGGTTAGAGGAAAAAACGTAGACAGAGGCGAATGGGAGAAGGCTGTGGTATTAGACTAATGGGGGTACTGTTGATATTTTCACTGTCTTTTTTTCTCATATACAGAGCGAAACTAAAGCTTTATTAATCCTCAGATACGCACGTCATTGTTAACTGACGTGATCTGGTACGAGTATGGCTGAAAACAAAATATGTAATCAGAAAAGCGACCAGAAAAAAAAATCGTTGTTTCTGCTACTAGTGGATGTTATTACAGTCAACCGAGAAAGCCCGATGAAGCTATGTGTTTGGCCAGGTTTATATATCTGTCTATCAGTCTGTCTGCCTACCTGACCGCCTGCCTGTCTGCCTTTTCTGCCTCCCTGACTGCTTGCCTGTCTGCCTTTGTCTGCCTGCCTGTCTATTAGCAAGATTATAAGGAAAAGTCAGCAGATTATCTTATTTCTTTATTTAGATTTTGAATTCACCATTCTATACAAACCCTTACGAACTTGGGGACGTTGTCGCTGGAATCCAAGCAGGAAGAGTCAGCGGACAGTGACTAATTTTTCGCAGTTACCCATCCATTTTACTGCTTTCTCTGAATAGGAAGCCCACCCCGACTTAGTCTGTTGCGTCACAAAAGGTGCGCGGGGAAGTCAAGCGAGCAGATCATCTCTGTCATTAGGCTATGAGTTAGGTTAGGATGAAGTAATTCGTTTTTCTTATAGCATTCAGTTAAAGGTCAGGGGTACAAGACAAGGATAAAGGTTCAGTCAGCCGTCATGTCTGAGTGAGAGGCTCATCAATTTCGAAGCATTGTGATGAACTAGCAATAAACAGAACGTCAGAAGCAGACTCCGTGGAAAGAGTGCATCAGAACATAACATCTACACGATTATTTTGTTTTCAGTTACCACACTTCACAACCACAGGTGGTTAGTGATAAACTGGACGGGCGTTTGAATAAATTGTGTGGCGCGAGTGTTGTTGGCGTCACTTCATAAGCTGGTGGTTAGATTTTGCTGGATATTTCCGCCGTTGTCCTCCTGCCTGTGATCTGTCGCCTTGTTCCCACTGCACCCACTAAAGGTATGCCGTTTGACTTTATTAATTCTGTACCCATTTTACTCTAATTTGGCCTAAAATTTCCATCTCTCGAACTTGAATACTGAGTTGTAGCAATAGATTAATACTAGAATATGTAAATCACAAAAAAGTGCCATTGAAGAGGAGACGTAGCGCTGCCCTTTACTGCCAATGACGCATGTGAAGTAAGCGGCAAAAGGACGAAAATCTGGGTCAAGTTACCCTGAAAAAAAGTAGTATTGTCCAGGATACTATAATATTCTAGGAAGTAGTGGACAGTTGAGAGTTGTTTGTGGTTTGCAATAAAGGGACATTGAGAAAGAAAGACACAGACAGAAGACAGACAGAC
Organism: Coenobita brevimanus; assembly: GCF_032717465.1. Taxonomy (NCBI): domain Eukaryota; kingdom Metazoa; phylum Arthropoda; class Malacostraca; order Decapoda; family Coenobitidae; genus Coenobita; species Coenobita brevimanus. The sequence continues at coordinate 29,178,428 of NC_137050.1, forward strand.
GCAAGGCAAGGAGACAGGAAAGGGAAGAAGCGTGGCGTTCTTTTGAGTGAAGTTGACTTCATAGCACAATATATTTGTGCCGCAGCTTTAATAGCATGTCTTCTTATGTATAACCAAGGTCCTTTGACGAATAGTGAGCTAACACACACACACACACACACACACACACACACACACACACACACACACACACACACACACACACACACACACACACACTGCACACACACCAAACCATACACCCCCCATCTCCAAACCACCCCACACATACAACACATCCACCCACCCTCCCTCCCCCAACACACACTGCAACCACATCAAACCATACACCCCTCATCTCCCTACCACCCAACACACACACCACATCCACACACACACACACACACACACACACACACACACACACACACACACACACACACACACACACACACACACACACACACACTCACTGCAACCACATCAAACGATATACCTCCCACCCACCACACACAGCAATTCACCTACATGCACACACACACACACACACACACACACACACACACACACACACACACACACACACACACTGCAACCACATCAAACCATACACCCCCCACCCCCCACCCCACACACACACAACACATCCACATACACGCAAACACAGACAAACACACACACACACACACACACACACACACACACACACACACACACACACACACACACACACACACACACAGCAACCACATCAAACCATTCACCCCCACCCCCCACACTCCACACACAACACATCCATCCACCCACCCACATACACACACACACACACACACACACACACACACACACACACACACACACACACACACAGCAACCACATGAAACCATTCACGCCCCCCCCCCCACACTCCACACACAACACACCCCTCCACCCACCCACACACACACACCCACCCACCCACCCACACACACACACACACACACACACACACACACACACACACACACACACACACACACACACACACACACACATAGTACTCTCCAGTGGAACTTGCTGGTGAGGAAATGTGTCTATGTAACTGTGATGGTGTCGGGAGGTTGCCATGGTAACACACAGGCACCTCGCACCACACTCACACAACACACACACACACACACACACACACACACACACACACACACACACACGTTATTTTTGGGTAGGGCTGGTAAAGAGAGCTGTATGATCATGAGAGTTAATAGAGACAGCATTAACACTCTCATTGTAATATGACGCACTCTCAGCTGAATGCTATCGCCAAGCAGTACCTGGAATAAAATACTAGAGTTGCCCCTACAATGAGAGGGCCCGGGTACCATCTAGTGGTTGTGAAAGTAGCTGAACAAGTTTTTCGTCTTGGTAGGCGTCGCTACTTGGCTACTTTTGCTAGTGGCCGTATGACAGTGGAAGGACGAGGGTGTGTGTGTGTGTTGCTGTTGCATCATTCCGCTGAGGTAAGTGTTGGATATTTGCTGTTTTTAGCCATTAAGGTGACTACATTAGGACACAAGGATATCGCACTGACAGCCAGGAAGTATCACGGCCCAAAGAAATAATACCTATAAGGCTACTAGACGTAATTCTGATGAGACAAGGGGGATGTTAGTGTGAGGGAGATGAGGAGGCCTTGTAGTCCAGTGCTGCCGTTTTGTGGAAAATCGTCTGCTAATGTGGAAAAACAAATGAACGACGAGCATAGATGTGGGCAGGAGGACGTCATTCCACACTAATTGTTCACGTTATTTTGTAGGAATACGGGGGATTTTGTCATGATTAGAAGGAACTAACATGTATTGTTATTCAGACCCTTCACGGTTAAACCAACGAATATGTAGCGTTTGTCTATATTACTGTCATTTAAAACAAGGAAGAATACGTCGTGGAACAGTCTACCTCTACCCACCCGGCGATATCATAAAAAAATATATGTATATATTATTTACAAGACACGTGCCAATCATTAGCAGTCCACACTTGCTTTGTAATATTAAAGAAATACCGAAACAATGTTGTAAATCGTGTACAGTTGATATACTAGAAAACTTGGATGTGGATAAACTTACTTGTCTCTTGGCTGGTTATTAATCAACATTTGCTGACTTATTAACTCTCTTAATCATTTAACGTCCTTACACTTGAATCATAATAGGTCTGACATCATTAATTATACCCTCTCTTCCAGTATTCACAGTATACCAAATTTTATGGTAGTTATACCAACAATACATCCTCTGTCATCCTGGTTACTAAACGAGACCGTGTGCAATAATAACGTCACAACCAGTGTGCAATTCACGGCAACTCTGCCTTGAACCGCCTCAATGTTGGTGTTTCAGCAACAGTGAAATAGCAGTGTGAGTGTCGTCCTGTTGATTCTCATGCCGATCAGACTGGTGGACTAGGTTTGCCTGCCCCCTTGTCCCTGTCCACCCAACAGTACAGTTTGGGACCTGAATGTAAACTGATAAATGCGATTCAGATTTCAGAGGGACAATGTGATGGAAAAAAAATATTGTATGTAAGTTATTTTGTCCTGAAGCGCATGCACACACACACACACACACACACACACACACACACACACACACACACACACACACACACACACACACACACACACACAGTACTCTCTAATGGAACTTGCTGGTGGGGAAATGTGTGTATGTAACTGTGATGGTGTCGGGAGGTTTCCATGGTAACACACAGGCACCTCGCACCACACACACACACACACACACACACACACACACACACACACACACACACACACACACACACACACACACACACACACATACACTTACGCGTATATTGTGGTGGTGTTCCTTCATTTTACCAAGGCCGAGATAGTCGTTTTTTTGCAGCTTATTTCCTGTAGTTCAGTGAAAGAATTAAACTTACAGCTCTACATCATTTCCATACCACTTCTTCGTGGCTAGCACCATTCTAGTATTAACCCCTTGTCACAACGCAAAATTTAAGAAAGAGATTGCAATTTTACGCCAAGTTAGAGTGAACAGGGTATAGTAGTGATGCTGCAACTCACGTATATTTGTCCTCCTGTTTACAGGTCAGTCCACACGCAGTCCTTAGGTCACGTCTTCCATAGAGCAGGTAACACATGGACAGCCAGCGTAACTAAATGGCAGACCAGAGACGGAGTGAGAGGATGAGGCACACAGAGAACAAGATAGAGATGATACTCGCAGATCCACCGAGCAGGGACGGAACGAGTTAACAACCAAAGGATCGGAGTGGAGACAGGTGAGAGGGGTCCTTATCCTGCAGTGGTGTTTCACAGGCTGATGATGATGATGATGATGATGATGATGATGATGAAGAAGACGGATTTTGCTGCTGATGATGTTGATGCTGCTGCTGATAGTGATGTTGATGCAAACTCTAGAATATGGTTAGATGATAGTGATGTATTTGATGATAATGGTGATGATATTGATATAACTTCTGTACTACATTTTTTACAGTGTTGGGATGGTGATGTCATGCTGCTGCTGCTGACGATGATGATGATGGTGATGACGACGACGAGGAAGATGATGATGGTGATGATTACGACAACGAAGACGACGACGACGATGAAGACGACGACGATGATGATGACGACGATCTTCAAGTCATTGGCTGAGTCACCTCTCCCTTTCCTTTCTGTTTAACTTCGTGTTTTGGTGACTGGGGATGTGTGTGTGTGTGTGTGTGTGTGTGTGTGTGTGTGTGTGTGTGGGTGTGGGTGGGTGGGTGTGTGTGTGCTTGCTTCTGTTCGTGTATGTATATCTTGGTTGATGATACCATAGTTATTCAAATGGCAGAATTATTTCCACACATTCATAGTTTTATTTCAAGGGTAAATATTAGGCCAAGAACATAAGACCTTTTACCTATACAATTAAGAGACACTTACGCAATATTCTGAAAAGCTTATTACATCCTATAGACCACAGCACAGGGTTCCATAAGTCACTGATCACCGTCTCTTTATGTATCGTTAGGAAGTGGATGAATATGAGTGAAGTAATACATATATTTTGGTCTTTATATAAAGGTAAGAATTAACCTCACATATTCTTTTTTATTTTAAGGATACAACACATGATTATCTACATTTTATCACAGTAGCTCTAGGACCGGCCCTGCCCGTCTGCTTCTCACTAACCATTTTCGGATGAGAGATGTTGTACTCATATAGGCTTTAGAGATTATAGTGAAGCCAAGTCACGTTCTACCAGCCCCACACATTAAGTCACACACCATCACCCTCTCACACCACACCATACCATACCATACCACCCTCCCACACCGTATCACACCACACCATACCAGTCTCTCGCACTACACGACACGAAATCACACTCACACACCACACAAAATCACCCTCCCACACCGCACCACAAAAAATCCTCCTCCCACACAACACCACACCACACCACACCACACAAAATTATCCTCCCACACCACACCACACATAACCACCCTCCCACACCACACCACACTACAAAAAAATCCTCCTCCCACATCACACCACACATAACCACCCTTCCACACCACACCACACCACACAAAACCACCCTCCCACACCACAACACACCACAAAAAAATCCTCCTCCTACACCACACCACAGAAAATCACCCTCCCACACCACAACAAACATAACCACCCTCCCACACCACACCTCACCACACAAAGCCACCCTGCCACACCACACCACACATAACCACCCTCATACACCACACAACCCTCACCACACAACCCTCCCCACACAACCCTCCCCACACCACACCACAACCCCCCCCCACCACACCACACCACACCACACCATGGAGATTAACCTAAGGTGCCTGAACCTCGCGCATCTAGTAATTCTGAGCTTGTTTCCAGGCAACTCCACACACACACACACCTCAGGTCACGTCTTTCACAGAAGAGACAACAGAAGGACAGCGAGCGTAACTGAATGGCAAGCCAGAGATGGAGTGAGAAGAAGAGGTGCACAGAGAACAAGATGGAGAGATCATATGATGCAGATCTACCGAGCAATAACGGAACAGGCTAACAATCAATGGATCAGAGTGGAGAAAGGTGAGAGGGTCCTTATCATGCAGTGGTGTGTCACAGGCTGATGGTGATGATATTGATGGTGATAATGATGTTGATACTGATGGTGGTGATGCTTTAACATCTCAACGTATGAGGTTACAGAATGCACAGTGAGGCTGCATAGTCAGGAAATGGAAGAATATGAGTGCATTTAAGTATTTATGTAATATGATGAATATGGATGGATGATTAGAGGATGAAGTGACAGAAATGATACATCAGGGAAGGAGGGTTGCTTGCTCTCTAAAAAGTAGTGATTAGGAAGAGGGAACTGAGGATGAAAGTGTTAAAAAAAAGGGCACTGCATGCTGTGATTCCCACTTTAAAGTATGGAAGTGAAGCTTGGATCTTATTGAAAGGACGCAAGTCAAGAGTGAGAGCGGTGGAAATGAGCTACTTGAGAGGAGCATGTGGAGTTTCTTAGAGAGACAGACAGACAAATGGGCAGATGAAGGAGCGTTGTGATGCCGATGTGGATGAGACTGAAAGCGTTAAGAGAAACACTTCGAGATGGTTTGGCCATGTGGAGAGGATGGCGAATAAGAAAATGACCAGAAGAGTGCACTTGGAAGGGTAGAGTTGGAAGGGTAGAGGGGGCGGCGCACACCGACGATGAGATGGAGAGAAAGAGTAGAAACATATGACTGGGATACTTGAGCTAAATGGTAGAGGACAGTACATCATGAAGGCGATTTGCTTGTGGTCACCCCTTACGGGATTAAGGCGTCTGGCTATAGATACACAGATATAGATAGAAATGTAGGTGATGATGATAATATGATGATGATGATGATGATGATGATGATGAGGAGGAGGAGGAGAATGGTAATGATAATGAGAATGACGGTGTAAATAATGATGATGATGATGATGATGGTGGTAATGAGGACGACAACTACGATGATGATGATTATGATTATGATTATGATGATGATGATATTGATGATGATTTTTGTCGGCAGGTGGAAGGACGAAACAGCAGGAACTCTACCATCGGTCCAAGCATCCACGATTCCACATCCACCCATCCGTCCATCCATCCATCCATCTCGCTTGATGTTAAAAGCTAAGTCTATTTAACTTTAGTATCAATTGCTTCTTCATAAGCTTTCCAGCTGTCTGAACAGATCAGCAGTAGTTTTAAAAACTAAAATAACTCGGTTCTGGTGCTCAGTTTGGTACGTTTATTTTCCTTTTATCAGAACTGGCGCGGCAAATTTTGAGAAAAGTCCCTCAAGTAACTCCTATTATTTTTTTTACTAGGTTTCTAATGATGTCCATAGATCTGTTGTGGCTTTAATAGTTTTCTAGACAACGCAGTCTTGGCGCATTTCTCTGCCACCGTATTATACCATGTCATATAGTGTTCTCGCTTGCTTGCTCTCTACGCTCGCTCGGTTGAACAATAAATCACTAAAGAAAAGGTGGTATAAAGCCCCCTAAGCCGCCGTAGTATTACACCCCCGGTATGCAGTTCGTTCCCTGTGGCCTTGTAACTTTGTGTACCCGAAGCGCTTACAAAATAACTTGAAATAATTTTCCTTTCGTAACTAGACTCGTTTCACTTTAACTTGGCCTGAGTTGTTGTTGTTGTTCTTGTTACATCTTAGGCTCCTCTGGATGTGAACCCAGTGTTATATTGAAGGATTGTCTGTGTTGTGGTGGTGTGGTGCAGGAAGTGAGTGGGTGTGCTGTGGTGTGGGGGTGCCACTTTGCAGTATGAGCACAGGGGATTGTATGTGTGTTATATTTTGTGTTAGTATTGTAGCAGGGAAGGTTGGTGTACTCGTGTCTCTGGGTTCGGTAGTGTCTGAAGGGTGTATGGCTGGTGGTGGCACATGAAGGATGCTGTTTGGTGGAAAGTTTTGGCTGGCCGGGGTGTCTGTGTGTTTATGTATGTGTTTGGTATAGAAAGTTTTGGCTGGCCGGGGTGTCTGTGTGTTTATGTATGTGTTTGGTATAGAAAGTTTTGGCTGGCTGGGGTGTGTGTGTGTTTATGTATGTGTTTGGTATAGAAAGTTTTGGCTGGCTGGGGTGTCTGTGTGTTTATGTATGTGTTTGGTATAGAAAGTTTTGGCTGGCTGGGGTGTTTGTGAGTTTGGGAATGTGTCTGGGAAGTGTAGAGTCGAGTGGAGGAGGGGATATGTTGCAAAGATACTCTGTGTAGTGTTGGGCGGTTGTTCGATTTTTTTTGTGGAGAGGATGATGCAGCATAAGGTCACAAAGGTGGGACGGATCTTGAGCTGAAGTGATGAACTGTGTGCCTCTCATATTCACTTGGTCTCTGACTGAAATTAGTTATGCTTCTTGGTGTAGGCTATCAGTACTTGTGGTCTTAGTGTCTTCTGCTATCAAGGTATTGTTTTCTGTTCTTTAAAGCTCCTTCGTGTTTGTGATGGATATGATTACGGCTCAGCTTGTGCGGCAGTAATTCACGGTTGTTTTAATGTATTACTTATAAGTGGAGCATGGAGTTGGGATGTATATGAGAGAGGGTGTGAATTAGGGGGAGTGATGCATAATGACGGGGGACAGAGTGGCATAGAGGCGACTTGTTTGTGGCCACCTCTTACGAGATTAAGTCGTCTGGCTATAGATAGATGGATAGACAGATAGCTTATAGTTTCCATACAGTTGGCCGAGTAGTAGCGATAGTTATCACTAGAATATGATGCTACTCACGAATGAGTGCCGTGGGAAGGATGTTGGGCTGTAGTATTGGCTGTTTCTGCTACTGATCTGCGTGACATTCTCATATGCTTTAAATGAAACTCTGTGTCAAGTTAAAGTGAAAGGCGTGTATGTTTGTGTAGGAGGAACGAGAGACAAGGAGGTATTCTGTGGCCTATTTTCTTTGTGCTTCCTACAAGACACAGTAATAGTTATGACGGGGCATTGATGGCAAGTTTCTGGGTCAGCACACACTTACGGCCTCTCATTATACAAGGTGGTCCATATATTACGCCACCCAGTTCTTGTGTGTTGCGGGCACAGCTCAGTGAACATTACCAGTGTCTACCCTGCATCATTATCTACTTCCCACAGCCCTCTTCAGGCTTAGTTTTATAATATAGGCTTTAATTTAGGTCCATTGATTGCATGGTGGAGAATTCCCATAACCTTTTTTATGCTTAGCTGTATATCATTGTACTGTATAATCTTTTATGTCCACTGATCACACGGCTGAGCAGTAATTTGGTGAAGCGATCAGAATGTCTTAGCTCATCACAAAAGCCGTCCCCACAACACACAAGACTGCAGAGCACAATATACTTATCACCTATATTAAGTCAAAGCCACAGTTAAAAAGGTAATGAAACAAGACAGAAAATTTAAGTTTTCATTATTAATACTTCAGTACAAAATACATTAACAAAGACAGCAATATAAGATATGCATTCAAAAGTAGCATTTGTCCACAGAACATCCTGGACTTGCAAGGCAGATCACACCATCACCACCAGGCTTCTCTCGGCAGGTCAGGGCAGATCACCAGCAGCAGCAGCAAGTAATCTCACGGCTGGGGATGACATGACACCCTGCCGCCGCCGCCGCCGCCACCACCACCACACCACCAGGCATCTCAGAGTAGGGGAAGAAACCACACCACCGTCAGGCTTCTCACGGCAGGGCAGACCAAACTTCAGCAGGGTATGACCAGTGTGGCAAGGAAGCAGCAACAAGGCAGCAGACTCCAGCACGACCTGTGGACCAAATGTGTATTAGTTCAAATCAGTGTTAGCTTTAGTTATTTAATCTTCTATCTATCTCTATCTATTGCCAGACGCCTCAATCCCGTTTGGGGTGGCCACAAACAAATCGCCTCCAAGTCGCCCTGTCCCCCGCCATTTCACTGCCCTGCTCCCAACTCACACCCCCGTCTCTCATATACCTCTCCACCCCATCCCTCCATCTCATCCTCGGCCTCCCCCTTCCTCTTCCCCCCTCCACCTCACTCACATACATTCTCTTCGTCAGTCTTTCACCCTCCATCCTCTCCACATGGCCAAACCACCTCAGTGTGTTCTCCTAACGCTTCCTATCACATCCACATCCACACCACAACGCTCCTTTATATCCTCATTCGTCAGCCTGTCTCTCCATGTGACTCCACAGGCTCCTCTTAAATAACTCATTTTCTCTGCTCTCACTCTTGACTTATGTCCTTCCAACAACGTCCAAGCTTCACTTGCATACGTTAGAGTTGGTATCACAATACTGTCATGTAGTAACTTTTTCACTTCCATGCTCACTTCCCTGTTTCTTATCACTGCTTTCAAAGAACCAGCAACCTTTCTTCCCTGCTGTACCCTTTCAAGCACTTCACCCTCCAAACCTCCATCCTTACTCATCACACCCAAGTACTTAAACGTACTCACATTTTCCAATACCTGACCATCCAACCTCGCTGCACATTCACTGACTTCACCTCTCTCACAGACCATCACTTTACTCTTCCCTACGTTCACCATTAGATTCCGTTTCTTACACACTCTCCCAAACTCATCCACCAATCCTTGTAGCTCTCCTTCGTCTTCACTCAACAACACAGTATCATTTGCAAACAACAGTACAGGGAGTTTCCAAACACTACCCTCTCTCACCAGGGCCACTCCAACATCCACTACCCTACCTTGTACCTCTTTTATTACCCCCATCCATGTACAGATTGAACAACCATGGAGACATGACACATCCCTGTTTCAACCCAACCTTCAAAGCGTGGACTCATTAGACTGCTCAGATTCTGTTGGGAATGGCACACAGTTAGGGAATTATATCACCAATATTTTATCCAAATTTCCCATACAGGGTGTTGCATGAAATGTTTGACAAACTTCAGAAAGCTGTTCTTGGGGCAATTTTGAGTTAAGAATTGCTGCATCAACCTGGGCTAATTTCTCGTCTATTATGCTCAGGTTCTGTAGGGAATGGCAGCAGATTAGAGACTGGTATCGCAAAATTTTATCCCCTGCCACCACCACCAGGCCGTTTATTTTTAAATCCCCTTGTAAAACTGTAGAGATATATCGGCAGGACAGTAAATAGTGATCCTACTCTGGTACTCTGTATGGAATTTCAGAGAGAGAGATGATGATGCCACTGATTCATGGGGTTATCTTTAATTTAACAAGAAACACTTTACTTACCTCTCTATTCAGTTTGCACGAAAATTAATGTTTAAAAGACTGATAATATATTCACGAAATTTTCTTCTTAAAATTTAATAAGTAAATGTTTAATTTGAAGTGTGACGTCACTGTTGCATTATGGTATGGGATTTCAGTTTTAACCACACACTTGAAAGATGAACTGATTTTATTCATGCTTCCGTTTCGTTTCGTTTCGTTTTTAAAGGCTCCAACATGCTTGCATGTGTCGGCCTTGGTCACCTAATGGCGGCTCTCCACGCTGCATGATCCATTGTAGCCTCCCTGTTCAGTCCCTTAACCCTAAGGTCACACTTAATGACCTCGTCCCATGTCTTTCTCGGTCTACCCCTCACAACCCCACCCCCAATATTAACACTTCTCACCTTCCTCACCCAATTATCATCCCCCATCTTCTCCACATGTCCAAACCACCTCAATCTACCTTTCCTCATCACAACACCAATACACTCCAGTCCCATCCTACCTCTCAACTCTTCCATTGTAAACCCAGCCCCTCCAGGCCTTGGACGCAGGGACGCACTGCACATCCACCTAATCATTGTCATTTCTGTACGTCTGAGCCGGCGAATGTCTTCCTCCTTCACTGCCCAGGTCTCACTTCCATACAGCATTACACTCCTAACACATGCTGCATACAAAGACCCCTTAGCACGTAGGGAGAGCCCTCTCAATGTCAGGAGAGGCAAGAGCTCCCTGAACTTCTTCCAACCACTTCTCACCCTAGCCACAGAGCTAGCTCCAGCCCCACCTCCAGCACACAACATGTCTCCCAAATAACAATACTCTTCCACACACTCAAGAGATTCACCAGCAAGTTCAATCCTTTCACGTCTGACGATCTCCACCTGCTCACCCCGGCACGCCGTACACATAAAATCAGCATTATCTCGCAGTCTACCTCTGATACCACTACATCTCTTATGCACCCATTTATCACACACACCGCACAAGATGGAATTACTTCCCACGCCCTTGTGGCAAACTGCACATGGCCACTCTCCCTCGTCTTTGACAGTACCGCCACCAACCCTAGATATCATCACTTTTGTTTTATCTGCATTTACCCTTAAACCCTTTTGCCCCATACCATCTCTCCACTTCCTAAACCTTTCCTCCGCCTTCCTTTCATTCTCTGCAATCAACACCAAATCATCAGCATACAACAACTCCCACGGGAGTCCTTTTCTAAAGTCACGTGAAAGGGCTTCAAGTACCATGATAAACAACATGGGACTCAAGACTGACCCCTGATGCACACCAACATTCACGGAAAACTCATCACTCAAATCTCCATTCACTCTCACCTGAGTGTGAGCACCCACATACATGGCCATAACCACCCTAACCAGCCACTCCTCCAAGCCAAGCTTTCTCATTGCCCACTTCACCACCTCTCTAGGGACTCTGTCAAAGGCCTTTTCCAAATCAACAAAAACAAAATAAAGATCCCTTCTCCTACCAATATATTTTTCCTGAAGCTGTCGAACAATGAATATGGCATCAGTGGTCCCCCTACCTGTCATAAACCCAAACTGCATCTCATCAATATTCACTCTTTCTCTAATCATACCTTCTAAAACTCTCTCCATTACCTTCATTATCTGATATAAAAGCTTTATACCTCTATAATTTCCTCTTTCCAGGGCATCACCCTTCCCTTTATACACATTTACAATTACACTCTTCAGCCAATCATCTGGGACAACACACTCATAAATAATCCTATTTATCAGGTCAGTGACTAAAGTCACCCCTATATCGCCTGAGGCCTTCAACATTTCGGCAGTCAACCCAGACACACCTGCTGCCTTCCCCACCCTCATCCTGCCTATTGCCTCACTCACAGTAGCAGTATCAATCAAAGGCCAAGGGCCAGACACTGGATCTGCTGGCTCCAAACCTTCCCTGTCCCAGTCAAACTCCTCATTCAACAACCGGTTATAATGCTCTCTCCATGCATCTTTAATATCCTCACTGTTCACCACTACCCTTCCTTCATCATTCTTCACACACTGCTCACCTATAATATCCCGATTATCCCTCTTCACCTGACCTGCCACCCTAAATATATTTTTCCTTTCCCCATGATTTAGGTAATCAAGTAATTGTCTCTGTGACTCAGACTTTGCCCTGTATACCTCTCTCCTAGCCCTACGTTTGGCAGCCAAATATTCCTCTTTGCTACCACCCTTCTTCCATTCCGGAAAAGCCTTCTTTTCTCCTTAACTGCAGCTTCTACACCCTCATCCCACCACCAAGTTACTTTATGTCTTGGTGGTCCTCTTGTCCAGCCGCATGTTACATCAGTAACTCTCAAGAAATTGTTCTTGAGGGCTCTGTACTGTTCATTAACGCCTCTGTCTACAGCTCCCTGTTCAGCCACCACTCTCCTCAACTCGCTATAGAAGGCATCCCTTACTACTTGGTTTTTCAGCTTCCATATTTTCCTCCTAGGTACATAAGTCCTCTTTTTCATCACTTGTTCTTTAAGCACCATATCAAAAATCAATAGTTTGTGCTGCTGCACACACTCCTCACTTCCTATAACTTTAACATCCCTCACTAACCTCCTATCGGCCCTCCTAACCAGAAAATAATCTATCTGACTGCTATTTCCCCCAGACTCATACGTAATTAACCTACTGTCTCTTTTCCTAAAATATGTGTTGCACACAATCATGTCCGTTGCCTCCCCAAACTCGAGTACCCTTTCCCCTTCTGCATTCCTTAGACCATATGCACATCCCCCATGCTTCCTTCAGATGATATTCAGCATGGGAGAGACTTTCAACTGGAGGGGTTATATCGTATCATTTATGAAGGTTCCAACATGCTTGCATGCATTGGCTTTGGTCACCTAATGGCGACTTTCCATGCTGCTCGATTGCAGTAGCTCAGTTAGTAGCGCTTGCTCTTCACAACCATAAAGTTGACAGTTCGAGCCCCCACGAAGGTAGCGTATACGAGGTCTCTCCTTGCCCTTCAGAGCTATGTGGTCCATTGGTCCTAGCTGGTTGGGATTAGTCCTCTGGCAACCTCTGTGATCAGCCTCCTATCCTTAATGTCACACTCTGTGACCTTGTTCCAAGCCATTTTCTGTGTCCAGTTGCCATCCTCCATCCTTTCAACATGCCCCATCATTCAATCTACCCCTTCTTATTACAGCACCGATACAATACTCTTCAGTCCTGTTCTTCCTCCATTAATCCCTTTAATACAGTACTATATGTCTGTCTCAAGTTAGATATGATGGTCTGGTGGTAGAAATAGATAGTAAAATGAGAATATAACTACATCTTTTGGATTACAGGGCACAAACTGCTCCAATGATTAGCCTTTATTCTTGCTAATTTAAGACTGTTATTCAGCTTGGGTAAGACTTTTCAAACTGGAAGGGTCACATTACAACCTTCAGGAACCTGTTCAGTAGGAAAGTAATTAAAGGTTGATAGGAGAGCTTTTGGACTGAAGGGGTTAGGGACAGGCTTCATTAAGCCATTCTTGTTACCTTTAAACTATGTTAATCAGCATAGGAGAGACTTTTCAAACTTAGAGTCCCATATGACATTCTTTAACATGTGTAGGAGAGACACTGGATAAAGCCTGATTGGAGATATAGTATATTGAACTGGAAGGACTGCATACCTTACATCCTTCATTAGCCATTGCTGCTACCTTTAAATAAGAATTATCATACTGAAGGTAATTACTAGCAGCCTTCATTAACATATTACTGTACTGTAATTAGGAGAGAGGTTTCATAAGTTGATTGGAAGTCAGGAGACAGCAGGAATATACCATTACTGTTGAGGGGGATGAATTTGTGTGTAGGCTATGATATAGGAAGCATATCTCAGAATATGGATGTACAAGGTTAATCATATCTTGTATAGTACTTACACTTTCAGATTTGATAGCTTTTCCGTTTGTAATCTTTACTGAATGATGCAATCAGTTCATGATTACACATTATATAATCTCAGACTTCATCTGTGTCATTGTAGTTGGCTCACCTTGACAAATTTTAGTCCTTCTGCTGCTTAGTTCCTGTATCTAAGTGGCAGAATAAGACAGTATTATGGTTTTGCATCCTCCCCATAGATCTTCATTGTGATTTGCATGATAATCTAGTCTTTATCTCTAGAAACAGCTCTGCATTCAAGGTGGAGAGATGCCAGGTTTTTGTCAGTTTAGGGTGGACATGTAGTCTATATGGTTTGTCTTTATTGTTTTATGTATTCATTATTATTATTATTATTTTTTACTGTGGATCAAATTTAGCGATTCATCTCTTCCGTTTATAAATCGGTACAACAGATAGGCTTTCATTAGAAGGTATGACCACTGAGTACTGTACTGTCTTCCTGTGCAGTGTATATTTTGTCATTTGTACTCTCATTATAAGTTTCATTAAAGAATTTGTATCATATGTTTAGTTTCTGTGTCACTCAGTGTGTTAAGTTTATGTAATATATGGTTAATCGTTTAAGTCCTACCGTTGGATAGCAGGCTAAGTTCCAGTTTTTACTTTCTCCCTTTATATAAGTAGCAACTGCTCTATATTCTTTCCATAGCACTTGTTCATGATTAGCATTAAACTGCAGGCTTAGGTATTCCAAGTAGCTCAGGAAATTTCGAAACCTCTCCTCCTAAAGCGACATTAATAGGTACATGACAATTTAGTTTAGTCTGTGCATGATAGTTCAATTTCCCATTTTTTGTAACATGTAAAGAAATAAAATACAGTAGAAGTTTTAGCCGGTATACTAACGGGGGCGCGGTGGCATGGTCAGCATGGTGCTGGCCTGCTGATTAGGAGGACCCGGGTTCAACTCCCGGTGTGATAGAGGTTTCTTTAAAATGTGGCTGAGGGAAGTTTGCGTAGCAGGCTTTCCTTGAAACCACAAGGCCCCATACTTACACTTCACCTCACACACACCAAGACACTTACACACTTCAGGTCACACACACTAAGACACTTACACACATACCAAGACACGTACATAGCCACAGCCACCTTCACACAGTAGACACACCACACACACACAGAGAGTGGGTAGGACACAGGCAGACAGAGAGGGACATATACAAAACACAGGGAGTGACAGAGGAGGGGGTTTTATTAAAAATTCCAATTTTGGTATACCTCCTGTGGCAAAATTGATATAGCCCCCCCTTTAATATTTTTTGGATATTTTCATTTAGTGCCCCCCAGGCCCCAGACCCACTCGGCTGAACCAAATTGTCTGGCGTCAGCTGGAACATGATATACCAGAGTTATGCCGGTCTTGTGGGGGGGTTAATGGTGACAGTGTAGTAACTGTCAGGCTCCTATGACTCACTCAGCCGAATAAAATCGTCTGTCAGCTGGAATGAAATACTAGAGTTGTCCCAAGCACCAGAGGGTTAAGAAAAAGCCTTAGATTAACTAAGGCCTTTTCTTAACCCCCTCGGTGATGCTCGGGACAACTCGAGTACCCCATTCCAGCTGACTCAGACGATTTTATTCGACTGAGTGAGTCATAGGAGCCTGACAGTGTCAATACCGTCACCATTAACCCCCTCACGACCGACATAAGTCTAGCATCATGTTCCAGCTGACGCCAGACAATTTGGTTCAGCCGAGAGAGGATCCTAGGATCCTGAGAGACACTATAACATCACAAACAAAATACAAAATGCCTTCCCTCCCTCTTGAAC
Source organism: Coenobita brevimanus (assembly GCF_032717465.1). NCBI lineage: Eukaryota > Metazoa > Arthropoda > Malacostraca > Decapoda > Coenobitidae > Coenobita > Coenobita brevimanus. The sequence continues at coordinate 29,194,437 of NC_137050.1, forward strand.
GTACTATAATTCATTTACATTAAGTATGCTCGCATTTTCGTATTTTTGCAGCTTATTTCATGTATCTTAGTTAAAAGAAAAAATACTACGAGCTCTATATCTTTTCATAGCCCTTCTTCGTGACTAGCATCGTATTCTAGTTATCTATAGTTACAACTAAGCATTCAAGATGGAGGGATCACAACTTTAAGCAATTACAGTAAACAAACAAACAAAAAAAGCAAGTGTCGTCCTCTTGACCTCTCGTCTTCGCAGGAATGCAGCGGTGGCGCCATCTTGTGCGTGGAATGCGTGAAGTGCAGGCTCTTGAGTGGAAGGAGCACGGAGCCACGGGAGGCTTAATAATATTCGCTAGTCAGCCAGTCTAGAAGCCTGGGACATTTGCCTGAAATAATAATAATAATAATAATAATAATAATAATAATAATAATAATAATAGAAATAACAACAAAACCAGTCATATACATAATTCAATATCTTAGTCACTCGATCTGTCCATTCCGCCCCTTGAGTACAAGGACGCATTTCTGTAAGCTATTTTTTCTAACATGGGAGGTTCGATACGTTTGATTGAGCCTATCCATAAGACTCCTAAAGCTGAGTAAATGCCTCTGAAAGTTGCAAAATATAAAACATAAAACGTCTATATGATATAAAAACCTTTGTTCACCTCCGGGACTCGATCTGTGGCGCCTAGAACGAGTGCTGACGTCATGTTTACACTTTGCTACCTTTAGACGATTTCCTGGAGCTTAAAGAAACCCTCTCGGGATGATGGGACAGACACAATAACCCCTTCAGACAGAGAATGACTTAGTTACTTTGTTCTAGGTAACCGGACGATTTTATTCAGCTTAGGAGATCCCCTCGTAGTGAAGGGGTTGATGGTGACTATCTAACCCCTCCAGTACGAAATTTCTTTCCAGAGTTGAAGAAAATCGTCTGGAGGAAGAAAGATGAAAATGGAAAAAAGTGTTAATGTGGACAATGAGTTAGATAAGACTGGTTTGGTTAAGGTAGGGTAGGGATGGGACGGTTGTGGCAGGGTGGGGTAGCGTTGGGTCGGTTATGGCCGGGTGGGGTAAGGTTGGGTTAGTTTTGGCAGGGCAGCGTAGGATTGGGCCGGTATTGGCAGGGTGGGGTAGGACTGGGTCGGTTTTGGCAGGGTGGGGTAGGATTGGGTCGGTTTTGGCAGGGTGGGGTAGGATTGGGTCGGTTTTGGCAGGGTGGGGTAGGATTGGGTCAGTTTTGGCAGGGTGGGGAAGGGTTGGTCGGGTTTGGCAGGGTGGAATAGGACAGGGTTGGTTTTGGCAGGGTGGGGTAGGATCGGGTCGGTTTTGACAGGGTGAGGTTAGATTGGGCTGATTATGCCGAGGTACGGTAGGGATGGGTCGGTCATGGCAGGGTAGAATAGAGGTGGGTCGATTAGGGCAGGCGAGGGTAAGCATGGGTAGGTTATGGTTGCGTTTGGGAGGGTAGGATAGGTTATGGCAGGGTAGGATAGGGCTGGGTGGTGGTGGACTGGGTAGGGTAGGGCTGAATAGGGTAGTGTAGGGCTGGGTAGGGTAGGGTAGGCTGAATCAGGGTAGTGTAGGGTACAGAAGAGAGGTGGGTATAACTGCCGTTTAGTTCCGTCATATCCAGCGCCTATTTCACTCAGTTATACTACACTGTCTCATCAAATTTGGGGCGATCTTCTCTACGATTTTTGTTCTTCTCCGCTTAGTTCAGTCCTTTAGTTCATTCATGACCCTTGGCTTTCCTTTTTTTTTTTTTTTATGAGGTGGAGCGCAGGGGCACGAGGCTAGACCACCATAAGTCCAGAATATTAAAGGGTAGGCCACCAAGCTACGCCCTGGTAACGTCTACACGTCAAAACATCTGTCCATCTCTGGGACTTGAACCGCGGAGCGCTGGACGCAGAGCTCTCGCTTTGCGGATGTCACTTTTACTCTTTGCTAGCTTCTGACGATATCCTACAGCTTCAGAAAACCCTCTTAGGATGACGGGACAGAATCATTTAATCTTTCAAGCCGAGAACAACTTATTTACATTGTCCTAGCTGACCGCATATTTTATTCAGCTTAGGAGATCCCCTGATAGAGATGGGGTTGATGATGGCAGTATTTAACCCTTCCAGTTCGAAATTTCTCTCTACTGTAGAGGTGAAGAAAATCATCCGAAGATAGAGAGAAGAAAACAGGAAAAGTAATGTAGTGGTGAAAGGGCTGTACAAGGGAGGGGAGGTTAAAGTAGGGTAGAGTTGGGTCGGCAATGGCAGGGTAGGGTAGGGTAGGCTGAGGTAGGCTAGTGTAGGGTTGAGAAGAGTAGGGTAGGGTAAACTGAACTGAATAAGTATATACAATAAAATCTGGCGATACAACAACCAGGGTCATATGCCGCCGGACGACAACGAGAATAAAAGCACTCGAAAAGATGAAATACACACACACACACACACACACACACACACACACACACACACACACACACACACACACACACACACAAAATACAATTCATAATTAAAACAAGAAAAACACTAAATCACTAAGAACACTAAAACCACTGTATACTAAATTTAACACGGTAGTGCAGCTGCCTACATCAAGCAAAGGTTTCCCCCTCCACCATAACAAGCATCCTCTCCAAGTACCAACAGAAGACTACAATCCCTCTCCTGCCCGGTGCTCAGAGAGGTAACGATGGCGCAATTCCCCAACAGTGGACACCATCAGCAATAGCCGAAGAGTCAGGGGGACGAAGCATTCCACACAGAAAGTAGGGGGAGAGTCCTCCATTAAAAATCAATGAGAGAACCAGGAATGGCCCATTCGGAGCCACCATAAAGCCGTCTCCCACCTGCATTCAGACCTCGGCAAATGAAGGGGCCCGTTTACCCACAAATATCACACATTTTGTTGGCCCCCACCGCATCCCACCTACTCTGCCAGTGGGAGCAAACAGTGAGTGGTTAGATGAATATCACTGAGCGAGGCAGGGGAGAGGTGAGGATGGGCGAGAGGTAGCAGCCTTTGCCAGAGCGTCAGCATGCTCATTGCCCACAATGGTACAAAACCACAAAGCAGTCCCTAGCAAGCACAGCCATTCTAAAACACTGTAGACAACAAAAGAGGATTGGACGGGAAAACACAAAATGGAGATCGGCAGAGTCGCTAAAAACTGTATAACAAACAGGAGGGAAGCTAAATATCAATTTGACTGCGAGTAAAATAGCAGTAAGTTCTGCGATAAAAGTAGATACGATGGGGGGAAGACTCCTACCACGAATGAAATCGGGAAATATAACACCCAAGCCTGTCCCCTCACGGGATTTCAATCCATCAGTACATACGAGAATCGAGACACTGTGAGAGGAAGCATGTTCTAAAAAAATAGGAAAGAGCCGCCTGTGAGGAAAGAAAGGCCCGCCTCTCAGGAAAGTAAACACACGGTTGCACCCCTGAGAGGAGCCAGGGAGCCATCCTTGGTACACGCACAGGACAAACAAGAAAGGTTGGAACATCCACATCCCCCATGGCAGCCTTCACCCTGTACCCAAACGGATGTGGATAGCGAGGATATGGCGAGGCAGACACTCCCTCCGGAACAGAGCCAACAAAATCTTCCTGAACTTTAGCAAAGACGGTGACACTAAGGACACTAGTTTGAGGCACTCCCTCCTCTTGAGGATATGAGGGAAACAAGGTGGCACCAATACGGAAAAATTCCATAATCAGTAAAGGCAACCTACCACGCAAACCAAGATGGTGACCTGCAATACCTGGCTTGTGAAACGGTAGGACAACAGCCCCCCGCCAAGAAGCAGGAGTGGACGAATCTCTCCAAATTCTATTTATAAGACTCAGGAGGAAGGACATTGCTTCATCATCCAGGTACCTCAGCACTGCATGGGGAATATTATCGACTCCGGAGAAGTGTCATGACAGGGAAAGGGTAGACCAAAGTTTACAACAAGACAAAGGGATGTTGTAAGTCTCTCCGCCCCCAGAACGGATGTCCAACACCTTAATCTCCTCCACCTCCCTAAGCCTGGCAAAAACCGAAGAACGAGTATCCCTACAGGAGACCTCAGCGGTAGGATAGGGTAGGGAACGCTAGGGCAGGGTAGGCTGGGGTAGGGTAGTGTAGGGCAGAGAAAAGTAGGTTAGGATGGGTTGGTTTAGGCTAAAGTAGGACAGAATAGGAGAGGGGTAAAATGTGCCTAGTCCAGGAACGAAAAATGTATCAGTTATCCATGTAACTATAGCGTTTTCTATTTCGGTAGATTATTTTCTTGTCTGCCTAAAGTATCGTGATGTACGAACACTGAGATTAGATATCGAAACTGTAAGATGCGAATTAGTTACAAAGACGGTATTTTGTTTTGGCTAACGTTACATCGCTACGTTCAACTAAGAGCAACTCGGCAGAACTGAACAGTATATGACGTGCTAGATGAACGCTGTGACCGAAAATAAATATATATGTATATATACTTCAGCATACAGTAAGCGATTTTATGTTAACTGAAGAGAAGCCACCACAGCTAATGGGTTAAGTTTACACACACACACACACACACACACACACACACACACACACACACACACACACACACACACACACACGTTGCGAAAAGTTTCACTGACGAAGTGGGTGGTTACTGTCCCCCTTGAGCAAGGGGACTGATGTGTGCGTGTGTGGTCACAGCCTTGCCCTTAGATCGGACTATATGAGCTCTCAGCTCCCTTCCGGGAGGGTAAAAGCTGACGATCACGACCATCAAGTGATCCTGACCGACCCGGTGAATTACACACACACACACACACACACACACACACACACACACACACACACACACACACACACCATTACTTGCAACTGGCTGGCCTATCATACAGCCATATCCTATATTCATGAAGTACAACACATCTTACATTTATGTAGAATGTAAAAAAAAAAAAAAAAAAAAAAAAATGGTTATATAATACAGAACTGGGAAATATGATGATGATGATGATGATGATGATGATGAGAGGGGAGTAAACAGGGTGAGATGAGGAGAATGAGAGAGATGGATGGACATAACAGTGAATGTATTATGTATATTAACCTGACAAATGCCGAAGTAAGCTGGTAAGGGTGAGGTAATATGGAGCCTGACCCTACCGTGACACCATATAATTATTGATTTATCCACCGATAGATCTATCTATCTATCTATAGCCCGACGCCCTAATCCCGCAAAGAGTGGCCGCAGACAAAACGCCTCCAAGTCGCTCTGTCACCCACCATTTGACTACCCTCCCCCCAACTGACCCCCCCCTCATATACCTCTCAACTCCATCCCTCCACCTCATCCTCGGTCTACCCCTCCCTCTCCCTCCCTCCACTTCACCTACATACACCCTCTTCATTCTGTCCTTGACCTCCTCGGCAGGCAGACGTGCTTCCCAGAGCGCTTCATCACACAGTACTTTAACAACTGAGTTGAAACTGATCGGATGCACTACAAAACCAACGTCCCCTGAAAAGGCTAATGCCATGGCCATGAACGAGGGAAGGGAGGCCCCCTTGGGTGACAACGAGGAAGAAATAGATATGGATACCGAGTTTACGGAGGTCATCAGTACAAGAGAGAAGAGAAAGAGGATGATACGCGGCAGCGAGGGGAAGCGAGTGATGAAGAAGAGGACAGAGACAACAAAAAGGTAAAGAATAAGTCGTGTGGGGTAGATGGAGGTGTTACTATACCATGTGATACGGGGAAGGCAGCTGGAGTGCAGCCGACTACACCATGTGGGTCAGGAGCAATGCCTAGCCAGGACCGTGACGAGGCCACCCCAAGGAATAGAGTGAGGCTTCTCTTCCCCACCAACACTGACCTAAATTATCACCAAAAACTACTCTGGACGGTGAAGCTTGGACTTGCATATCGACGGTTCGAGGTCCTGTTTAAGGAAGGTAGGCAGAGACCTTACGTCACAGTAGGAAGTCAGGAGGCAGTGGAGATGCTGACCACGACTGGTTTTGAGGGTGTGACACTGCAGGTTCCGGAGGAGAGGGAGAGATGCACCAAGGTTATCGTGTTTAGATATCCCATAATACTATTGCGTGAGCAATAGATCATCTAAAGTAATAATGAAACTTTATCTAGCATTAGTAAGGCCACATTTAGACTACGCAGTACAATTTTGGTGTCCTTACTATACAATGGATATTAATTCGTTAGAAAATGTACAGAGAAGAATGACAAAAATGATACATGACGTCCGGAACCTGTCATATGAAGACAGACTGAAAAGACTAAGTCTGCATTCGCTAGAGAGGCGTAGAGTAAGGGGAGACCTAATTGAGGTGTTTAAGTGGATGAAGGGTATAAATAAGGGAGATATCAGCAAGGTACTTAAAGTGAGCATACAGGATAGAACTAGAAATAATGGTTTCAAACTAGAAAAATTCCGTTTCAGTAAGGAAATAGGTAGAAATTGGTTTGGTAATAGAGTAGTAGACGAATGGAATAAGCTACCTAGTAAAGTAGTTGCTGCCTCTTCCATTGAGAGTTTCAAGCATAGGCTAGATAAGCATATGACTAATAACGGGTGGATACAGAAAAAAGAAAATCTTATAACCAATACTAATTCATAATTTTTCCTTTTCAGGTTACACTGTGATAGTCTCTATTCTCCTTTCACACTTTCCTGTAAAATGTCCACGCCAGTTTTTCTATACGGCGTGGTGTTCTTTCTGACTTTTTCCTGCCGGCTTCAGCTGGAGGGTTTGGAGGGCGGGGGAGAGCCTTCTTCTTTGCTATCCTTATCTCATTCTAGTAGTTCAGTTACTCTTCTAGGAGCTGCCTAGCATGGGCTAACCGGCCTATTGCAGTTATCCTCTCTTCTTATGTTCTTATGTTCTAGACCCAGAATTCCTCCTGAACGACCCTAGGTTTATCTGGGCCAAGCGACACATGAACAAGGGACAGGAGAAGAACCAAGTGATTGCCCTAATGAAAGGGGACATCCCAAGGCAAGTTTTTATTCCGGGTGCTGGATACAGAAGCTTACGGCCCTACATTGAGGAACCAGCATTTTGCCTTCGCTGCAGCAGGTGGGGACACAGGGCCTGGCGCTGCCAAGAGGACACACGCTGCAGATTCTGCGCTAAGAAGCACGAGTCCAGCGAATGCGGAGAAAAAATCAAGATGGGAACACGTGTCGAACCTCGGTGCTGTAACTGTGGTGGAAACCACAATGCAAGGTCTCCTCTGTGTCCAAAAAGACCAAATTATCTGGCGCGAGGGTCCGAGGGGCAGGAAGAAAGGACAGCAGAGCAGAGGACAAGGGGAGGGAGAGAATCAACGGATGGAGGTGTTGGCCACGTGAAACAGCCCTGCCAGGTCCAGGTTGCACCAGGGAGGCAGGCGTGGGTGGGAAGGCCACACGTGTATGGGGAAGGTGGTGAGGCAGAGTGGCAGCCCTTGGGCAATGCTTCGAGGGGTCCCAGGGACGAGCTGTGTGATGGCGACATAGCCCCACCTGCCAGCAGCGCAGGTCACACCTCACCCCCACATCCTAGTCACGTGGTCACCCCATCCCTCACAACAACACAACCTAACACCAACACTCAGCAGGGAAATGGTGAGTTAATCATATACATAAAAGAACTGGACAGAAAACTAGAAGCACTAGAAAAGAAAGTTAATAAACTTATGAACCCGACAGAAAATGCTGAATACAATAGTGAGAGCACAGACAACATAGTAAACAGCAACAGTGAGAGTGAACACGCCAAAAAGACTCCAGAGCGTAAAATTGTAATAAGGGGAAAAGAGAAAACGCTCAAAACTCACAAGGTTCTGACCAGTGGTGTTGCAGGTATAGGAAGGGTTTTAGAAACGTGCCAGGATGATGAGAAAAAGTGTAAAGTGTTTAAAGGTTGGCTGGAACTGCATAAACATATGGACAAGTTCTCCAAGGATTTAGAGGAAATATCAAATATGGTATTAGAGACACCTATGGATAATGGGTCCCTGCGAATAATGCCGCCTAACAAAGTCCCTGCCAAAGTTTTCTCATATTGCAAAGTAATATTAAAATCTGTTTCTTCGCCACTCAAGAAATCTCCCCGGGTGAGGGTGGTCTTAAAGTTTTAGTGGCCCCACCAGGAGGCTCTGCAGAAGATCCTGGCCCTTATTCACGTCAGCCTAGGAGATTCTTGCACTTCTTCGTGACTATAGTTGGTCTGTGTTTACCTGACGAGACGAAACCTGACAGCTCATACAACTTCACTACTGAATCGTTGTGGCATAATATTCAATGAGGCTTAATTATGAAACGGGAATGAATCTCCTTGGTTGCTAGCCAAATCAGTCCTCCATTCCGACTACATCTGGGCATCAACTGGGCTGACAGAGATTAGGAGTCTGCTATGTTAGATCAAACGTGCTGTAGTTTACTTCTGTATATGGTAGGCTTGTGCTATTTCTCTTGCATATCATTTACTCAATCTATTTCGGTGTTAAAGATAATGGCGTAAAAGAGAATACTAAGCCTTATTATTCAAGATAAAAATTCAACAAACAGGTGAAATAAAGCTTTCTAAGATCACGAGAATCTGGGACCCTGAGAGTAAGTCTTTCTTCTAATATTAAAAAAAGTCCACTCTCAACCTTTGCTAGTACCGCACCTGCTTAACGCCTTCAGCGAGAGGAAGTATTGTTTATTTATCAGTTTTACTAAACTCTGGAAGGTCGTAAAACAGTGAAATGGTTAATGAAGGCTATGATAAACCACTGCAGCTGGAGAAGTTGATCAAGAAAAAGGTAAATAAAATCTTCAAGAGGTAAAAATCATAACATATTAATTACGTCCCCTTGCCGATGAGGATAATATTACACAATCTCGTCTGAGGTGAAGAGGAGCTCATGAAAGAGAAAATAATTAATATATACGGTTTCCCCTTTCCCAACAGAGGCACATACCGCACATAACAAGCTAAACTAAGATATTATATTCTGTTCATTAAGTAAAATTGTACTATGAACAGAACAGCTTCTTTCATTTTCTTTTTCTTCCTTTCTTTCCCTTTTCCTTTTCTTCATTTTTCTTACATAACATTTAAACGGGGGACACCTGTAACCTGGTGAATGGATTATTTTGTTATTTAAATTATTTTTCCTTCCTCAGTTCATCTTCTGTAAAAAAAAAAAAAAAACGCTACAAACTCATATTTTTGTGAAGCACTGTTAACCACACAATTACACAGTGTACAAGCTCTACTGTCGCTGTAATTGGGCTGGAAGTCATACTCATAAAACATAAAATAATAGTCCATTTCTTTTTTCAACGCTACACCTAGTAAAAATTAATCCATGCTGGTATATTCGTCACCACTAATATGTAAGAGAAAGGGTAGTGTGTATATTAGGTATGTACAGTTTAAGTCCTCTCTCTCTCTCTCTCTCTCTCTCTCTCTCTCTCTCTCTCTCGTATCAATCCATCCACCATCCATCTACCCACCCCTCTATCCATCTATCTACCTATCCATCCATCCATCGACCCATCTCTGTCTGTCTCTATCTATCTATCTACCTATCTCTCTATCATAATGTCAGGTGCTACAGAGAGGCTGAGGTTTAGAACTATGCATGACGGTGACATGAGTTCAAAGTTTGGATCCTACTGTTCCATGAATCTCAGCGACGGCGGTGGTGGTGATGCTGTGCTGCCGTGGGTTTGGGGAACTTTGAAACACCTCTTAGTGAATTATGATACATTTTACAACAGTTTTACGTCTGTCAGTAGCAAGAGTAAGCATGAAGGAAGTGTGAGTTGGGGGAGGGCAACGTAATGGCAGGAGACAGGGCGACATGGAGGCTATTTTTGTGGCCACTCTTTATGGAATTAGGTCGTCTGGCTATAAGTAGACTGATAGACAGTGCAATACCTGCGTCCCACAACTGTCTCCCTTACTATGACCTTGATCTCTGACGGAATGTTTTGAGAGAATGTTCATCCTATCTCGCCTTGTCTTTTTTTTTTTTTTTTTTTTTTTTTTTTTGCTCACCTCACCCTCAATCCTTTCTCCAAGTTTGGTTCAAATCGGATTAAAAGTCTAAGTTATACAGTTTGCGGACAGACAGAGAGACAGGCAGACAGAAAGGCTGAGAGAGAGAGAGAGAGAGAGAGAGAGAGAGAATCTAGAGGTTGGAGAGGGAGGTAGATTGATCTCTTACAATGTTAATGATATGGACTACGGCACCCTAGCCTCGGGTCCTCTCATTTCCCTAGCCCTCAAGAGCCCCTTGTGCAGCAGCAGCAGCAGCAGTAGCAGCAGCAGTAGTAGTAGTAGTGGTTGTAGTAGTAGTAGTAGTAGTAGTAGTAGTAGTAGTAACAGTAGTAGTAGTAGTAGTAGTAGTAGTAGTAGTGACAGTAGTAGTAGTAGTAGTAGTAGTAGTAGTAGCAGCAGCACCAGTGGTAGTAGTAGTAGTAGTAGTAGTAGTAGTAGTAGTAGTAGCAGCAGCACCAGTGGTAGTAGTAGTAACAGTAGTAGTAGTAGTAGTAGTAGTAGTAACGGTATTTGTCGTAGTAGTAGCGGTAGTAGTACTAAACTCTTAACATTAATGTTATCCAAAGTGTCGTCCTTTTACAGCTTATTTCACGTTGGTCAGTGGAGGGAAAAGGCAATCCTACGACTCTACCTACGTCCTTTCCAAAGCATTTGTTCGTGGCTGGCATCATGTATTGGTACTGATTAATTCTGGATTTCAGCATTCAAGATGGAGCGATAGCAATTTTAGGTCAGGTTAGAGTAAAAGCAGTATTGTAGTAGTTGCCACTCAAGGCTCATCTGAATATGAACCCGGTGGACTGCAGGCAGAAATTGTGTTCCTGCTGCTGCTCACCATCCTCTAGGGGGACAAGGAGGCCGCTGAGGGACGTTTGCATAACCGGGTAACGGAGCTGCCCGGCTATATCAGTGCCACCAAGAGAAGGCGTCTCCCTCCAGTACCCCGGAACCCACAAAAAAAAAAAAAAAAAGAATGTCTTATTATTACCTTTACCCGGCTTTGAAAGTCCCCATTATGAAAGCCCCCAAAAGATTGAATATAAACGAGTATGTCAATGAGGAAGCAGGCAGGTGGCAGACTGGAGAGCTACAGTGCACAAAATATAGGCGTCAGCGTGAAATATAAAAGCGTTGAGTGAGGGTGGTCGTGTTCCCTGTCACACACACTTGTCACCGCACCGGCAAAAAAAAAAAAAAAAAAAAAAAAAAAAAAAAAAAAAAAGTCATTGAGCTACACTGGCTAGGTGCTGGGAAATAAGTTAATTAATTGGTACCTCGATATCACCTGATCACCAAGTTATTATCTTGAGTTGATGGTATATTTGTTCAATTCTTGCTACGGACAGATTTTTATTGGCAGGTTTATAGAGACGTTGCGTTATTATTATTATTATTATTATTATTATTATTTATATTATTATTATTGTAATTATTTTAGTTGGTGTTAAAGGCTAACAGGCTCTTACGCATCTCATGCTAAAAGTTTTCAGTGTGATCATGTCTGGTAAGTTTATCTTGTCAGTAAATAAATTAATAAATTAAAAAGTAATTGGATATATAAAGGAATCGATCTTATATACCCCACTCTGTCCCCCAAAACCTTAATTGAACACAGACACATCAAAGGCACATTTGAACATCAGCTAGTAAAAAAAAAAAAAAACTATGAATTAACATGTTCATTCACTAGCAGTGTGTCATATATCACTTTATTATTTGCCAGCACTTCACACCCGACCATGCTTTTTATTTCACCAGTACTGCACACCTGACCCTCCCCCCAGGTGACATGGATTTGTTGCGTTATGACTCTTGTAATCTCAGGCGACACATGTTTCAGCACAAATAAATGCAGTCACGTTTCATTCTAAGCACAGGTAAATGCAGACGTGTTTCATTCTAAGCAAGAGTAAATGCAGCCATGTTTCATTCTAAGCACAGGTAAATGGAGTCATGTTTCATTTTAAGCCCCTAACGCACTGGGGGAGAATCTGCTATATTGTATTTTTATTGTTACCTGTTCTTTGACGTGGCCCCAGGGTCATCTGAACGTGAACCCTGTGGACTGCAGTCTGAATCTGATCCTTCTTCTGGACCCCACTTTCTCGCTACATACGATTATATTCAGCTTAGTGGATACCCAAATAGTGAGGGGGTTAGATACAGCCAATAACCCATTATATTTGTAACTTATTTTTCTTGCTTAATATTCCTACTTCCAGACGAATTTATTTATGTCAGAAATGGCCTCACGTACTAAAATGTGTAATGAAGACTATATATGGGTCCTGTTTGAAATATCTACAGTAAAGTGAAATGAGTAATCTAGAGGCAGCGAGAAGAAAATAAAAAGTAATTGGGGTAAAGGGCTTAAGAATGAGATGAAATAGAGGAAAACGGAGTGGAGGGGTTCAGAATGAGATGAAATAGAGAGAATCGAAATAAAGGGGTGAAAAACAACCTCCATTACCCCCTGCAATACGATGACGTCATTATGTTTGTCTTGTTAAACCCTTACGATTCTGTTCAACTCGCACTGACTCCTCCTGCTCTCTCTCTCTCCCTCTCTCTCTCTCTCTCTCTCTCTCTCTCTCTCTCTCTCTCTCTCTCTCTCTCCAGCTGAGAGAATGAATATGAGTGAATGTGCTTGCTTTCTCCTTCTTAAAGCCTCCTCCTGCTAAATCCGGTAAAAAAATGGATGTGCAGTTACGGATATAAACACAGATTTAGTTCATTACAAGGACTAACGAGACAATGAACACTGACTAAATGAACCCCAGCGATGCGAAGTTCCGAATCAGGTCCATTTTTCAGAATATTTTGTAAGAGTTGATAATTATTCGACTAAGAAGTAGAACGATACTATTTTTGGCAATGGAACGTAAAAATCTCTCTACAAAAATCATCGTCAGTATTATCATTAGCCTTATGCTTTGTTCACTTTAACTTGGCCTAAAATGTCCCTCTCTCCTTCTTAAATGCTGAGCTGCGGCAAAAGATTAGCACTATAATAGGGCGCTAGTTACGAAGAAGTATTAAGTAACGGATGTACAGCTATACCATTTTATTTTCAGCCACTGAGCTACAGGAAATGTGCTACTAAAGGGCGGAACTCTGAACCAAATTAAAGTGAATGGACTATAGAAATGGTTATACGTGTTAGAGATCTGCTCAGCTCTCTTGTACTGATTAATTATACCCTAGTTGGTTTTATTTTGATGGAGAGCATTTTCTAACTGAAGAGGTTAGATAGAGTCTTTACTAATTCTATCACTGCTAAGGGGGGCTCTCTAACTCAATAATATCGTCTAATAGGAAGAGGAATGAAACAGTAGTAGTGGTAGTAGTGGTAGTAGTAGTAGTAGTAGTAGTAGTAGTAGGAGAAGGAGGAGGAGGAGGAGTGGTCATAGGATGAGGATGAGGATGAGGAATAATAATAATAATAATAATAATAATAATAATAATAATAAAAATAACAATAATAACAACAACAACAGCAACAACAACAACAATACTACTACTACTACTAAAGTAACGGCTTGAAGGAACTAATAATTTAACGCACGAAAGTATATCTTTCTTGGACTTGCAACTGCTGCTCTGAAAATGATCTTAGTAAAGTTCTGGTCTTTATCTCACAAGAAGGCAGTCATTGTTGCCTATTTGTCCTTCTTTCAACCAGGATATTGGACACGAGGCGTGCAATTTTCACAGCTTTACACGCACCACAAGCCATCATTGTTACACCTTTCCGTGCACCACAAAATCTCATATTTACACCCAGCCGCGCAACTTCATCACGTAGAATGATCGCAGAATTACAGCCACGTAGCCCAGCATTAGTCAGCATACCTCTGGGCTGAGAATCAGCAGTTTACTTAAGAGTAATTCCCAGTCGTAACCTAGATCCGTTTTTGTAGGAAAGAGAGGGATAAGATTGAAAATTATGGTCGAATATTTAACTCCTTGAAGCCGTGGCTATCTTTTGTATTTTCTTCTTGCCATTTTCTGACGACTTAATTCGCCTTCAGACGGGCTTACGGTACAGGAGGGGTTAGATATAGATAAAATTCCCTTTAATACGAGAAGCCTAAGTTGAGGAAAATTGTCTGGTAGCAGCATAAATAAACTATACCATTTTCACCTTAACCCATCCCAGATTCTTGTCCTTTTACAGCATATTTTCCTCAGGACGTTGGCAGAATCAGACAGTACTCCAGTTCTCCTTCCTTTCCATAGCACTTCCTCGTGATTACCGCCATATTCTAGGATCAGTCTATAGCTACAACTCATCATTCAATATGGAGAGATGGAAATTTTAGGTCAAGTTAAAGCAGTATAGCAAGGACGTCATGTGGAATCAGCGTGCATAAAGATGAAACGTGAAAGGGAAACCAAGGCTCATATTCCCGTCGGTAAAGGAAGCTACCTAACCTCTCTTCCTTAGCTACTTGTTTTTTGGAAATAGCTGGTTAAAGTCAATTTGTATTTTATTTTTGCTGATTGTGTTGGTATTGGAATGATTTAAATGGCACAGAAGAGGATAGTAAGAGGTTATAAGCAAAATTAGTCGCCTAGGAAAAGGCGTTAGGAAGCCTCCATAACAGGAGAACCTAGGTCTGTCTCTAAAGTCTGACGGGCACAAATGAAACTCCTGCAGTTATTATGATTTGATTTACTGGCACTCCAGATTCCATACTGCACAAAGCAATGATCCACACAGGCCAGACATGTTCTATATTTGTCATGAGCTTTTTTTTTTTTTTTTAATGTGGGCCCGCCTTTCCTTTCTAAATTAAGGTTTTTACCTCTTGAGCTCGAGGATTAGTTTCTATTTTTATTCTTACTCTTCATAACTTCAAACCTGACGATTTTTTTTTTTTTTTTTTGCATGATTTTTTTTTTTTTTTTCAGCCGAAAACGCTGGATCATAGTTTTCATAAATCCATTCAGTGCTAGAGGTCTTGCCTAAGTTAAATAAAACCGTCAAAAGGCAGCAAAGAAAAGCAAGAAGGAACAATCAAATAATGCACCATCCGCGTCCTACACTTGGTTCGAGGGACACAACAAAAAACAAAGTGAAATGTTCGGCCCTAAAACCAAATGGCAGCCAAGGGGGTTGCGGTCTCTAAGAGTTTATTGCTGTGTTTTATTTAGTTTCAAAAGAATCAATAATTTATCTACAAACTTCGGAATATTGCTCTGCCAGTCTTTTGGTACAAGATATTCAAAACCCAGTGGTTACTTGATTTGCCATCTTTTCTGTGAAGGCATAATTTCATCGGTCTATGCGTTATCTGTCTACCTATCTAGCTGTCTGTCTGTCTGTCAAAGTATAATATCAAGTGACTTTTCTAAAAGTTCTCCGAATATATCGGTCACAACTTAATGAAGACATTTCTTCTTACTGTAACCTATCATCCCATATATATATATATATATATATATATATATATATATATATATATATATATATATATAATATACACTCACACCTTGTCTCTCTGTCTCGTTCGTGGTCACCCTGTCCTCCTCCAATGCACGTCAGTTGCATACACACTCCTACTCAGTATCTCGCTCTCCATTCTCTGTACATATCGGAACCACCTCGTAATTTTTCTTTGTCATTTTTCCCCAAACATCATCCTCTAAGCAACATGCATCGCGAATAATCTCATTTCTCTCTCTCTCTCTCTCTCTCTCTCTCTCTCACACACACACACACACACACACACACACACACACACACACACCCTAAGTCACTCTGCAGCAGATTCTGAGCAAACTTTTCTCAACAGCTCTCGTTGGGGATGGAAGCCTTTTAAAGAATCATCCACGCTTCACTTCCCTCAAACAGTGGAGATTCAAGCTGGGATAGGAGCTAGTATGTGTTTTAATGACAGTTTTCTCACACAATAAAGTCACTTACAGCATTTAGTGAATTCTGATTTATTTTTATCACGAGTAATCGTCATATGCGGTAAAGTTAGTTCTAGTATTTCGAGTGTGTGTGTGTGTGTGTGTGTGTGTGTGTGTGTGTGTGTGTGTGTGTGTGTGTGTGTGTGTGTGTGTGTGTACTGATAATCTCATACACGAAAATAAACACTCTAAGCATTTTGAGACTCGTGGTGTTTTTCACTGATAACCTTCACATACAAGTAAGTAATATCCAACAATATCAGAGAAACCTTTTATCATATATATCAAGGGTAATCAATGAATAAAGCTCCTATTCCACTTCTTGCGGTAATACCTCTTGTTTTGCGGGGACGGCTCAACGTCATCAGTGTCTATCCTGCATCACTGATTCATTTCCTAGTCCCAGTGTCATACCTACGCCCACACCTGCAGATTGAGCCGTCCTGCAGCATACATAATACTACCAGGGGAGTATCTAATGGAGCGCTATTTATGGAACACCCTGAATAATAAAAAAAAATCGTATCTCGAGAAGACTTTTATTTCTCACTATTACTCTTCACACACACACACACACACACACACACACATTTAACACGGTCACCTCCCTCCATCATCATCGAGAATTTCCGGCGTCTGCGTCACTATGGCAACGCAGACAAGACGCCGCCATTGGCTTCCGCACTAATTAGATCCAATTGTGACGTGCCCTCGCTCCAATTGTGATCCGTCTCGCTCCAACTGTGATCTGTTTAGCTTCGTATATGACCTGGTTCGCTAACCTGATAGGAGTTGGGGCGACACGAAAGACCTCGTATGCCCTTTGAGATGGCTGCAGGGATGTGGAGAGTACTGTAGAGGGAAGATAGATAGATGGACAGATAGATGGATGGATGGATAAATAGGTAGACAGATAGATGAATAGATAGAGGCATAGATAAGTAAATAAATATACAGACTGATACATAGGTAAACATATGGATAGATGGATGGATGGATGGACGGAGGGAGGGATGTGTAGACAGATCTATTGAGATAAATGAATGCATGGATGGATAGATGCATGGATGGATGAATAGATGGATTGAAAATTGGATAGATAAATGGATGGTATATAGAACGATATATATATATATATATATATATATATATATATATATATATATATATATATATATATATATATATATATATATAAATGGATGATGAAAGGCCGAATGAATGGATGGATAGAGAGATGGAAGGATGAATGGATAGCTAGATAGATAGATAGATGGATGAAAGGAGAGAGAGAGAGAGAGAGAGAGAGAGAGAGAGGCATTATCAAAGTAAATGGTAAACTTGTATCGAGTTGGGAAACTACGCAGTGCAGGGGCGATGCTGAAGGTGGAAACTGGTTGGGGGTGTCAAATAATGCACACACACACACACACACACACACACACACACACACACACACACACACACACACACACACACACACACACACACACACACACACACACACACACAAAAGCACCTCCCCCCACACAAGCGAGTTAACAGGGCGAATGGAAGAGATTGTAGTGATGAAAGGAAGCTTACTCTTGATTAAAAATTGAAAAAAAAAAAAAAAAACAGGGTGGTGAAAGCACAAAAAAAAAAAAAAAAAAAAGACAACAAGGCAGGGCAAGAAATAAAAGCAAAGAGAATGATAGAAAAACTGGAAGAGGTGATAGTGATGGAGAAGCAGCGAGTGGTGATGCCAAGAGAGGAAGAAAATCGTTGACAATGGCGAAAATGAGAGAGAGAGAGAGAGAGAGAGAGAGAGAGAGAGAGAGAGAGAGAGAGAGAGAATTATTAACAGTCTTTCCATGTCTAGTGGAAGGAAGAATAAAACACACACACAAAAAAAACTCGTTTTAGTTAAAGAATGAATGCAAAAGGAATGACAAGGAAAACGGGAGAGAGACTGGGTAACGACAGAGAGAGAGACAGAGAAGAGACAAGGTATAGTCTCCCCTTATGTGGTGGAAGTACAAAGAAAATACAAATAAAAAGCCAGGCCAGTCAAATAATCAAAGCGAAAGTGAGAGACAGGGAAACAGGCAGAGCTTTAGATGATGCAGGAGAGACTGAGTGATGATAGAGAGGCAAGGACGAGACAAGGCATGAAAAGTCTCTCTTTGTCTCCTGGGTACAATAATGATAATAATAATAATAATAACAATAATAATAATAATAATAATAATAATGTTAATAATAATAATTAAAGCTCCATCACAGTCAAATAATTAAAGAACAGCGAGGGAGTGGAAAACAAGGAGAGCTTTCGATGATGGAGGAGAGTTAGCGTGACGATAGAGAGACAAGAAAGAAAAAAGATACGAAAAGTCTCTCACTGTCTCGTGGAAGCAACAATAAAGAAAACTAAGTAAAGCTCCATCGTAGTCATGTAATTAAAGAAAAGCGCACGACAGGAAAACCAGGAAAGCTTTCGATAATGGAAGAGAATTTGAGTGGTGATGCCGAGAGCGGAAAGAGACGAGATAGGCCACTGATGGGACAATAACAGGCTGCCTCAGGACCACTACCACCACTACACTCACACAGTCGACTCCGGAGCTTTGGCAGAAGGCAATGTAAACAAGAAGATAATCCGTGGCTGAAGTCTGTTTGTCTCTGCCTCCTTTCCCGTCTGTATGTCTGTCTGTCCCTCCCGTCCCCTCCCTCCCTATCTGTCTCTGTCTCAGTGTGTGTGTGTGTGTGTGTGTGTGTGTGTGTGTGTGTGTGTGTGTGTGTGTGTGTGTGTGTGTGTGTCTCTCTCTCTCTCTCTCTCTCTCTCTTCAGGTAGGCCAGCGATGTGAAAATAACAGCCTTCATCAGGAACATAAACTTTCCATGCACAGACGCCGCAGGAGCTTTGTCAGATTTGGGTGTAAACTGAAAGAGTAGAAAAACAGCGGTAGAAGTGAAAGTAGAATTTTACAAACAATATATGATAAATGAGGGCAGGGAAAAAATTCTTATCCTCCAAAATAAACCGGAAGTAGGACAATACCTGTACACAGATTGACTGGCTAGAGAATATTGTCAGAAGAGAGAGAGAAAAAAAGTGACACTCATCGTTCTTAATATTTTATGGGATGTTGTGAAGAGAACAAAAACATCTTTCCATTTGAGACAGACCAGTGATGGGACAATAACAGGCTGCATCAGGACCATTATTATATCACTCCTAGCTCGCAGGAAGGAGAAGCTTTGTTTGGCAGCGTTATACGTTTTTTTCTGTTTTAAATCCAAATAAAAATCAACGCAAAAAGAAACCGTGGAAACAGTCGTTGCAAGAATAGTTTATGAACGTTTAGTATATCTGAAAGAAAAAAATATTTTTATCCACCACAGTCACCCTACACGCAGGAAACGGGATATCCTTTTCAGCTCTGAACTTTTGTTACGGTAGATCCCTGTGTTTATCGAAAAAGTGAAATTAGGCTACCTGCGACCGTAGAGTTTTACAGATATATTTACTCGACGGAATATACCCTCTTCGCCCCAGTCATTATGGAAAGTCTCTCCTAAGCTTAATGTGACCGTCTGGTGGCAGGAAGAACAGAATACAAACAGCATACAAAATACATTACTGTAGCGCCAAGGCGCATACCGACTTCTAAATCCTGAACCATTATAATATTCTTTCAGTAATTCATATATTTCTAAGCCTATCATGGTAGTTGACTGCATCCCCGTTCTAAAGGAATTCAGGGTCTGATGCCGTCTCGTTAGGCTTGAGAGATATGAATGCGACTGTAGTTCTCTCTCTCTCTTTCTCTCTCTCTCTCTCTCTCTCTCTCTCTCTCTCTCTCTCTCTCTCTCTCTCTCTCTCTCTCAGCTTAGGAGGGTGCCCTAGTATGGAGGAATCAGTAAAGGCTGTATCTAATCCCTCCAGTTTGATCCAGTGTAGGGGAACTGCATTGTGACAAAGGCGATAATCAAGGCTGTCTCTAATTCACCCAGCATGATAAATCTCTCCTAAATTGATTAAATTTGTTTCAGATTGGACACACACACACACACACGCGCGCACACACACACACACACACACACACACACACACACACACACACACACACACACACACACACACACACAGACGTCGTAGTAGTGAAAAGGTGCACCCTAGCTTCCAAAACTCAAAGAAAATAGTCATAATCTTAACTTTTCTGTAGTCACCAATTGCCCAAACACTATATGGTACTGCACTGATGCTGTAGAGAAGCTGAAGATAAGGTGTCAGGTGTACGTGGCAGAGTTTTATTGGTAACGCGATACAGTTTGATGGGAAGAGGGAAAGGACTGACATGTCTATCTATCTATCTATATACCTAGGCTGCTTCCCCCAAGGAAAGGGAGGTAGCCGAGACAGGACGACTCACTCTCCATTTACTCATCCATTCAAACACATTCATTCGCATCTTAGCTCCAAAGGGGAGAACGGACAGATCCTCACCGCATCATAAACCCCTCCGGAGGTCCGGAGCTAATGTGGCCGAATCTTGATACGTTTGATTACTGACATGTAACAACGCTATTTCTTTGTGTCTGTTTTGGCCTTGGAAACATGTAGAATTTCCTTTTTTCATTTCTTCTTTTTTCATACTCTTTCTTCTTCTCCTCTGTCTTCTTTTTCTATTTCATTTTTCATTATCATCATTATCATTATCATCATCATCATCATCATCATCATCATCATCATCATCATCATCATCATCTCCTCCTCCTCCTCCTCCTCCTCCTCCTCCTCCTCCTCCTCCCCCTCCTTCCTTACCTTCGATATGTCCGGGTCTGGCTTTATAAAAACGTGTAGGGACTGATTTCAAATCCTAACAATACTATTCCGCTCTCATTTTAACTTGGCCTAAAACTGTCATCTCTCCATATTAAATGCTGAGCTATGAAAAAGATATTAACACAGGAATATTGCACTAGTCACGAGGAAGTGCTATGCAAAGGAAAAAAGGTCAAGGTATTATCTTGACTGAGGTACATGAAATAAGCCGAAAAAGGGAAGAAAAAAATAGGACAAGTTAAGGTGTACGAACTGTAGTCACTTTACTCTGTCTGTCTGTCTCGTGCTTGTCATGGTAATGGAGAAATTAACACCTTCAATCCGATTCGTATAATTTTTTTCTTACTCCTGCCTCTTTTTTTTTTTTTTTTTTTTTTGGGGGGGGGACATTTTTTGGGACTGCAATTGTTTGATATAGACCTCATTAATCCTCCATTCTTAGAGATCCTCATTAGGTTGAAATAAATCGCCTGTAGGAATACAGTGCGAAAAAATTACCGGTCTGAAGGGATTAATGGTACTGTTATGTAAGGGAGAGAGGACTCGTATATCACAGCGTTATTGGTTTGTGTCCGTGTTTGTGTGTGTGTGTGTGTGTGTGTGTGAGAGAGAGAGAGAGAGAGAGAGAGAGAGAGAGAGAGAGAGAGAGAGAGAGAGAGAGAGAGAGAGCGTACGATATCTCTCACAATCTCATGCTCCTATGACATTCCGTGCTGAATAAAATCGCCTGGCGTTATATGGAGTAGAGCCATAGAGCTGTCCCGACCATGAGAGGGGTTAATGATGACAATATTAACGCTCTCAGGCCCATGATACACTCTCAGCTGAATAAAATCGTCTGGGGTTGGCTGGAACAGAAGACTAGAGTTGTCCCGCCCATGAGAGGGGTAATGGCAATAACATAAACACTCACGTCAGCTGCAATACAGTGCTAGAGATCTCCCGACGATGTGAGAGGGTTAATTATGCCGGTCAGGGAAGGAAAGAGATGAATCCTATATCGCAGTGTTATTGCTTTTTGTCCGAGTTGCTTTTACGAGTCTATACGCATGTAGGAGCTCTGATTAACGGTACTCGAACTAAATGTCGTTATTCTTCATATCCACATATTGTAAAGCTCTGGTTGCAACATACCTAAATCACGTTAAATAATTCCTTTTCTTTGTGTGCATGCCGTCTTTATAATACTACTAAATAACGTCTTTACGAAATAGTGTTTCAATACTTTGGCACATGACAGGCCCATCAATCTCTCGGGGAAGGATACTTTTTGTTTTTATTTACCTAATAATGAAACACTCTGCTTTAGGCAGAACTAAAATCATGGGAATCCAAGAACAATATTTCTGTTCTTCATTGTACAGTCGAGGAAAGAACTTCGTATTATGTTTCACCTCTTCTACCACTTCTTGCTTTTCATCCTCCGGTGATTGAGTCGGTAGCGTGTGCGCCTTCCTCTCCCGATGTGGTTGAAACCCACATGGGGACGGACGTTTAAAAGGGTACAGTTGTATTATGCGGTCTCTCAAGCTCGCACTCTATGGAGGACTCCAAAACACAGCCACTTGGACGCAGTTGCCAGTTACACTTCTCACCCTACTCTCCGACAGCTTTTTACGCCTATACCCAAGCGTAAACCATAGGGGGAAGGAGGATCACTTCCCCCGAGACAAAGTTGTGTTCCTCTGATTTACGGATCAGTTTCCCTTCATCACCAGTAAAACATGGCTTGGACGTGTATAACAGAGCTGCCTACCCATCTCAAACGTGTGCAGGACTACATATATAAACATTTCACTTTTCTACTCTGGCAGTGTTTCCATACTGAGAGGCTCGACATGTTTTTCTGTCTATGTGTGTTTCTGTTTGATATGATCCGTCAGAGTGGAAAGTGATGGATATGCGCAAAGTGTGATGTAGATGCACCCGAATAGTTTTTTTTTTTTTTTTTTTTTTTTTTTTTTTTTTTTTTTTTTTTTTTGTTCAATGACTGGAGTACACATGAAACAATATAAGGCTCGAAACACCAATATACTGTAATAAATAAATAAATAAATAAATAAATAAATAATTAAATAAATAAATAAAAACAAGGAAGAAGGACGCCGTGGTGAAAGTATGTGTGAGTAAGTGTTGTGTTTCAGGTGAGGGTGTAGGATATACAGAGGCACAACGCTCCAACCCTTCCAACCCTTCAAAGGTATGGTACAGTGTTGGTCCAGCCACCTGCCAGTTGAAGGTGAAGTTCCATGGGAAGGGAAGGACTGAAGACAATAGATCTCCCCTTACAGTGACACAAAACACACGGAAAAGAATCAGATTTACAGGCAGTTTAGCGAAGCAGACACTAAACATAATGAAAAGGCTGCAGAAGGTTCAAGAAGTGATCTGGTGTCTGAGAGGAAACGAATTTAATTGCAGTTTGTGAGAGGGAAGAATAGTGACGATCTGAATTTCGTAACAGAAGTTCGGTCTGCTAGTAGGCCTTCCACAAGACCAAGTGGCAGTCCCTCAAACCCACAAGAAGAAGAAGAAGAAGAAGAAGAAGAAGAAGTAGAAGAAGAAGAAGAAGAAATGAAAAAAAAAATGCCATAGAATTGAAGAGGTTAATAGAAAAGGATAAGATGAGAGCTTAAATTCCCGTACCACAAAGAGGGAGGATAGAACATCAACAAAAGCTCGATTAACAGGAACAAGAATAACAACAAAGGAAATCTGATAATGGCAAGACCGAAACATAATAACTATTTGTCATGGTATTAAAAGGGTTATAGAGAAGGAAGGGAAGGCGAGAACAGCATCAACAAAGTCCCGTCTAATAATGGCAAGAACAATATCAGAGGTCTGTCTAAAATGTCTAACAACAGTAAGAATGTAAGGGTTAACAGGGAAGGAAGGGATGAGAGCTTAAATTCCAGGAGCACACAGTGAGAAGGAGATAACAGCAACAACAAACGCTCGTCTAATAATGTGGAGGGAAAGGGTGGGTGAAACAAGAACCTGAACTCCCAGGGCCGGGCAAGAGGTACATTGCCACGCCACCATGTTACTGTGCAGCACCATACGGCTCGCTGCCTCTCCAAGCTTCATATATCCAGCGCTTTGTTTTGGACCCGAGAAGACGGTGTTATGTTACTCCCAGTAGGGTACATATTCTCTCTCTCTCTCTCTCTCTCTCTCTCTCTCTCTCTCTCTCTGTCTTTACGCTGCATCATTTATTAATTCCCCACTCCAGTGCCACAACCAAGCCCACGCCGACTGAGCTGTCCTTGCAACACATAAAATATTGCCACATGAGTCTAGTGCAGCGCTGTATACGGGCGGCCTGAATACAGTACACACACACACACACACACACACACACACACACACACACACACACACACACACATAGAGAGAGAGAGAGAGAGAGAGAGAGTCCACGCACAATAGGCAAAAAAGTCCACGCACAGGAGGTAAAAGAAAACTCTAGGTACACCATTCACTGTCCTGTAACCCACACTCGCAGTTCATTGAGCCCTTTCACTACTAGTACGTCTTATTTGGTTCTATTCTTTCTGCTTTGGGATGTTTTCATTTGACTATATATATTTTTTTCATCTGCAGTAGTGAAAGGATTAACAAGTGCTACAATTTATTCATCGATATTATTCAGCGGCACAAGTGAAAGAAATAAAAAAAAATGCTATATCATGTTTAGCAATATAATTCAAGTGTACAAGTAAACTGAATAATCAGTACTCTTATTCAACGATATTGTTCCAGTGCAGGAGAGAAGAGATTGATCAAACATATCACTGCAGGTTAAAAAATCATTCTAAAACTCAAAAATAATAGTAATAATAATAATAATAATAATAATAATAATAATTAATAATAATGATAAAAATCTTGGAGGGAGCACGACTAAAATGATATAAACGTTTTTGGGGTGAAATGGTTCATCGCCTCCTCACGATGACACCTTAAATACTTTATATCCAATACCACCAAACATTTTACTCAGCGTAGGAGAGACTTTTCGAACAGGAAGGGTTGATTACAGCCTTCTTTAACCCTCCCACCAAAAGAGGCCTCCCATGTAATAGTCAAAATCGTCTGGTAGGAGCAAGAAAAAAAAAAAAAACAGCGACGTGGCTGACTGGAGGGTTTAACAACGAGTGAACCAAAATCGTGTGTTACAACCAAGAATAAACCCCAATAGATGTTTAGAACTGTCGGGTTTGACTACAGGTAAATAAAAATATAAACCCAAAACGGAGTGATTGAAATAAAAGGTTTAACTACTGGTAAATCAGAATATAAACCTAATAAATACGTGGCTGAATGGAAGGGTTTAACTCCATGTAAATCAAAATACATCTCAAAAGGTATTCTCGAGTTGAAGGGTTTACCAACACGTAAATAGAAATCATCCGGCAGCAGCAAAAATAAACCCATAAGAGACGTGGCTGAATTGAAGGCTTTGAAGCCACAGCACAGGAGGAGCCAAGTTAGCACCTGTTGCATATGTACTGAGTCATTTGCATGCCTTGGTGTCACACTGGCTCTGTTTGGAGTTCACACAGTACTTTGCATGGCGGTGCTTGAGGTGCGTTGCTGTTTCGGTGTTTCTTGCTTTGGTATTTTTTTTCTCTTTCTATATCTCTGTGTATCTATCTATTTATCTATCTATGTTTGTCTATCAGTTTGTCTATCTATCAAACCTTCATTTCCCGAGGTGCTTGATATGGTCTTCTTTAGTTGTTTCACTACTAGTGATCTGTCCTAAATTGCATGTAATCATCTGAAGACAGCGAAGCTAAAATATAAAAATACGTAATGATATTGAAATGGCTAAGTGTTTCTCCCTTCACCAGCACATAACCTTGCCTGTCACGTCCTCTCTCAACAACCATCACCCTTAACTCTGACTGTATGTAGTACCTTCAAACATCGCCGCCCATAAACGCTATCAAACTCTCGTACGCCTGGGTCTCGTACTTTCATTCAGAGTTAATATGCAGCACTCCACCATCTGCATATATCAGACTTTAAAGTGTCTAAATCGCCATGCCTCGCCAATTTCATTTTTTTGTTTTTCACACTGTTTTCAATCTCCACCCTCACCCGTTCAGTAGGAGGATGTCTTCTTCATTTAATTCATAGTTTCCTGATAATTTGGTTGAATTTAGGGGAGGGTATTGGAACTGGAAGGGTTAGATACAGTCTTCACCAAACCTTTCACTATTAGGATGTTTTAATGTGGTAGCCGCAATTATTTAAAAATATATATCGTATTGAGAGACTTTGCTACACTCCTAGGGACATAATGTACTCTTCCTTTCAACACTGATAATAACCAGTCACATAAGCATCCACCTACCCTTAGCCATGCTTTGCTGCCAACATAAAAAATCTTTACAGTATTCAGCAGTTCTCTCCTTCCACACCATCTTTACTGGACACCTTCCCTACTCCCTCCATGTCCACTTTCTTATCCGTTTTCAAGGTATGTAAATTCCCAAACCATCTTGCCTTCTTTCTCACGTGCTGTCTCCACTTTCTGTCTTACCGAATAAATTTCCTTCTACCACTCAAAAAAAAACTACCGTGTTCTTTAATCAACATATTTTCTGCTACATGTTTCGCCTTCTCAGTCATTATTTTTTCACGCAACTTACCTACAACGTGTTATATACTGTACAACACTTTCATTGCAATTTTCAACAATAAGGTTATGCAAGATAATTATGCATGATAAAAGATACAGTTCATGAAGCATTATTACTTGAAATGCAGAATTTACGAAACTGAGAGTCGTAACACCTTTTCCTTAGCTACTCATTCCGATCGTTACACTTTAATATCCTCTTATAAGCTATTGCTGGAAACTGTCGATGTTAAGACGATACAGAGAGAGAGAGAGAGAGAGAGAGAGAGAGGGGAGAGAGAGGAGAGAGAGGAGAGAGAGAGAGAGAGAGAGAGAGAGTACTCAGTTATATTATGCAAAATAAAACGAATAAATCGCCAAGGAAGAGTTACTACGAATCAGAGAGAGAGAGAGAGAGAGAGAGAGAGAGAGAGAGAGTACGCAGTTATAATATGCAAAATAAATCGAATAAATCGCCAAGGAAGAGTTACTACGAATCTCCCCTGCCACATGCAATACGACCCTTATAGCACGGAGGGAAATGCCTGCCGTCACACAGTACAATATAGCACCATTTCCGAATTCAGGTCTAGCTTTATGGGACTCAGGTATCGGACTGCTTGAGCTTGATCATAAAGCGTCCAATTCGAAATGGCTTTGGAGAATTCATGACATATCTTCCAAAGCTACTTATTTTTCACTTTATTCACTATCCTTTTGTATGTAAGTGAGGGTAATTATGCAGATATTTAAGATGGTACAAATAGCATAGATTAGGTTAAGGTGTAGTATGCGAAATAAATCGCTAAGGAAATGGTGTTACGGAGCCTCCAATGACATCTAGAACACGAGCTGAATAATATATGTGCTGGTAGTCCCAAATTTTCTGTGACGGACGCAGCTGAATATTTATCTACGTTAAAACCAGACGATTTTATACAGTTGAAGGAAATCGTAGCAGAGAAAGGGTAAATCGTATCTCCAATTAACCTAAAAAAAAAAAAAAACTAAAATCACGAATAACTTTTTTGATTTTGTGGAAATGTAAGAGAATGATGATGATAAAGATGATGATAATGATCGTGATGATGATGATGACGGTAGGTTACTGAGACGTGCGTTGGTGTGCTTCAGATGACGTGTATGTTGTGTTTCAAGTGACGTGTATGTTGTGTTTCAGGTGACGTGTATGTTGTGTGTTTCAAGTGACGTGTATGTTGTGTTTCAAGTGACGTGTATGTTGTGTTTCAAGTGACGTGTATGTTGTGTGTTTCAAGTGACGTGTATGTTGTGTGTTTCAAGTGACGTGTATGTTGTGTTTCAAGTGACGTGTATGTTGTGTGTTTCAAGTGACGTGTATGTTGTGTGTTTCAAGTGGCGTGTATGTTGTGTTTCAAGTGACGTGTATGTTGTGTTTCAAGTGACGTGTATGTTGTGTGTTTCAAGTGACGTGTATGTTGTGTGTTTCAAGTGACGTGTATGTTGTGTGTTTCAGGTGACGTGTATGTTGTGTGTTTCAAGTGACGTGTATGTTGTGTGTTTCAGGTGACGTGTATGTTGTGTGTTTCAGGTGACGTGTATGTTGTGTGTTTCAGGTGACGTGTATGTTGTGTGTTTCAGGTGACGTGTATGTTGTGTTTCAAGTGACGTGTATGTTGTGTTTCAAGTGACGTGTATGTTGTGTGTTTCAGGTGACGTGTATGTTGTGTGTTTCAAGTGACGTGTATGTTGTGTGTTTCAAGTGACGTGTATGTTGTGTGTTTCAAGTGACGTGTATGTTGTGTGTTTCAAGTGACGTGTATGTTGTGTGTTTCAAGTGACGTGTATGTTGTGTGTTTCAAGTGACGTGTATGTTGTGTGTTTCAAGTGACGTGTATGTTGTGTGTTTCAAGTGACGTGTATGTTGTGTGTTTCAAGTGACGTGTATGTTGTGTGTTTCAAGTGACGTGTATGTTGTGTGTTTCAAGTGACGTGTATGTTGTGTGTTTCAAGTGACGTGTATGTTGTGTGTTTCAAGTGACGTGTATGTTGTGTGTTTCAAGTGACGTGTATGTTGTGTGTTTCAAGTGACGTGTATGTTGTGTGTTTCAAGTGACGTGTATGTTGTGTTTCAAGTGACGTGTATGTTGTGTGTTTCAGGTGACGTGTATGTTGTGTGTTTCAAGTGACGTGTATGTTGTGTTTCAAGTGACGTGTATGTTGTGTGTTTCAAGTGACGTGTATATTGTGTTTCAGGTGACGTGTA
The DNA here is from genome assembly GCF_032717465.1 of Coenobita brevimanus. Lineage (NCBI taxonomy): Eukaryota > Metazoa > Arthropoda > Malacostraca > Decapoda > Coenobitidae > Coenobita > Coenobita brevimanus. Next base: position 29,223,132 of record NC_137050.1, read on the forward strand.
TGTTGTGTGTTTCAAGTGACGTGTATGTTGTGTGTTTCAAGTGACGTGTATGTTGTGTGTTTCAAGTGACGTGTATGTTGTGTGTTTCAAGTGACGTGTATGTTGTGTTTCAAGTGACGTGTATGTTGTGTGTTTCAGGTGACGTGTATGTTGTGTTTCAGGTGACGTGTATGTTGTGTTTCAGGTGACGTGTATGTTATGTTTCAAGGGACATGTATGTTGTGTTTCAGGTGACGTGTATGTTATGTTTCAAGTGACATGTATGTTGTGTTTCAAGGGACATGTATGTTGTGTTTCAAGGGACATATATGTTGTGTTTCAAGGGACATGTATGTTGTGTTTCAAGGGACATGTATGTTGTTTCAGGTGACGTGTATGTTGTGTTTCAGGTGACGTGTATGTTGTGTTTCAAGGGACATGTATGTTGTTTCAGGTGACGTGTATGTTGTGTTTCAAGGGACGTGTATGTTGTGTTTCAAGGGACGTGTATGTTGTGTTTCAGGTGACGTGTATGTTGTTTCAGGTGGCGTGTTGTGTTTCAAGGGACGTGTATGTTGTGTTTCAGGTGACGTGGATCCGCCAAGGTGACATGCACGTGCTGACGGTAGGGCTGTTCACGTACACCACGGACGATCGATTCACAGCCCTGCACTCAGAGGGTTCGCACGACTGGACACTCCGCATCGCCTCAGCACAGCGCTCTGACTCCGGCACGTACGAGTGTCGTGTCAACTGAACCCAAAATGTCACAGCCTTTTGTGCTTCAGGTTGTGGGTAGGTTCATATAGTTTTCTCTGTCTCTGTCTGTCTCTCTTCTCTGTCTATCTATCTGTCTGTCTGTCTCTCTTCTATGTCTGTCTATCTGTCTGTCTGTCTATCTATCTATCTATTCCCACAACAAGACCTACAAGTGTTGAGTGTCAATTAAATTCAATATGTCATAGATTTTTATGCTTAATTTTGTGGGTAGGTACGTAATATTTTCTCTGTCTCGGCTTCTTTTTCTCTCATTTTTCTCTGTGTCTATCTATCTACCTACCTACCAGTCTATTTATCAGTCTATCTACGCTATTAAACCTACGAGTGTCAAGTGCCAACTGAACCCGAGATGTCACAGCCTTTTGTGATTGAGGTTGTTAATAGGTTCATAATTCTCTCTCTCTCTCTCTCTCTCTCTCTCTCTCTCTCTCTCTCTTCATTTATCTATCTACATCTATTGCCTAAACACTCTGACTCCGGCATCCAAGAGTGTCAGATGTTTGAAGAGTTCAAGAAGTTGCTCTCTTTTGTACTTAGGTTGCTAGTAAGTCCATTTTCCTCGGACTATCTGTTTTTCCACTAATTGCGGGTTACTAGCAGATGTCATACTGTGTTCTTTATTGATGATTTATGTTGAGATTAATTCCTTCACTATGATGCCATATTATTAGCATTATTCTAATTATCCCCAGACAAAAATATCCAGTTCATGAGATATTTTTGAAATGAAGGAAAGGAGGAAGAGGAATAATCCCCCAAGCTGGACTTAGAAAGATCATGTAACCTTGCTAGGGTGACGGGAGAGCGCTACCCCTCCCAGCGAAGCAGCTACGAGGGCGGGGCGCGAACTCTCGACCTCGCGGTCTCTAGTCAAGCCCTCTACCACTGAGCCACCCCTCTCCCCGAACTGAAGGGAATAATTATGGCCTCCATTAAAATCTCCAATATTATCGTGCCCTCTTAAAATGAACAAAATCGTGATGGTCAGCACAAATAATAAAAAAATAAAAAAAATTGCCACCAGGTTGAAAGAGTTAAGGGTGAACTCCCACGGTGCAAGGAGTAGAGAGTCTCCATTAACCTAATTACTATAAGAGGTCTTCACTTGGGGAGGAAAGTAAAGGAAAAAAGAAAAAAATACTACTACTTTTACTACTACTATTACTAATACTGTACTACTACTACTACTGCTACTTCTATTACTACTACAACTGCTACTGCTACTATTACTACCACCACCACTACCACCATCACCGCCACTACTGTTACTAGTGCTACTATTATTATTGCTACTACTACTACTACTGTTGCTGCTGCTGCTACTACTACTATTACTACAACTGCTACTGCTACCACTATTATTCCTACTACTTTATTCCTAATACTTCCACTACTACAACTACTATTGCTATCACCAAGTCTGTTACTACAACTATTACTATTATTTCCGCACGGCTACCACTACTACTACTACTACCACTACTAATAATGACAATAATAATAATAATAATAATAATAATAATAATAACAATACAAACTAAAATATAACAAAAAGAGTTCACGAGTACCCAGAAAAGAAAAAAATATATTCTCACTGAAGAACTTAATAAACCGCGATGCTGTTTGTAACCTGTCGTATTTTTGTGGCTTAATGGTTTCTGTAGCAAGTCATTTTCGTGTGTGTTCGTGTTTTTATCTCCTCTTTTGTGGCATGTGGCTTTGTGCAAGGGTGTGGGTGTTGCCAGAGTGACAGTATTGTGTGAGTGTTAGTGCCAAAAATGATGTTGTGGAAAATGTGTATGAGGTAGTACTGTTGGTGTGTGTGAGTGTGTGTGTGTGTGTGTTTGTGTGTGTGTGTGTGTGTGTGTGTGTGTGTGTGTGTGTGTGTGTGTGTGTGTGAGAGAGAGAGAGAGAGAGAGAGAGAGAGAGAGAGAGGCATCCATAGGAGACAGTGTGTGTGTGTGTGTGTGTGTGTGTGTGTGTGTGTGTGTGTGTGTGTGCGATTCTCTGTGTATGTGTCGGTGCATGTATGTATATGTGTGCGTCAGCCTGTATGCGTGCTTGTTTGTGTATGGACGTGTATGTGTGTGTGTTGTGCGTGGGAAGAATGTAACACAACACCAGCGGCATGGTATTGACAGCGTGGTGCGGCAGGGGCGGTGTGGTGTGAAATTGTTTACGTGATGCCGTGTCTGGTGTGGTGTGTCAAAGCTGGAGGGGGGGTTGGCGATGAGTAGGGATGAAGGATTTTTTTCTCTTCTCGGGATGAAAGATGGGGTTACGGATGTAGAGAAAGAGATGAGAGTGTGGTGTAGTGTGTGTGTGTGTGTGTGTGTGTGTGTGTGTGTGTGTGTGATGAACGCCGGGATTAGGAAACCGGAATTAGGGAGGTGAGAGTGTAGTGTGTGTGTGTGTGTGTGTGTGTGTGTGTGTGTGTGTGTGTGTGTGTGTGTGTGTGTGTGTGTGTGTGTGTGTGTGTGTGTGTGTGTGTCGGGTGGCGTGGAAGGAAGGAGGGTTGGAAGAGGGATAGAGAGGCTTGGAGATGTTGTTTTGTCGTGGCCACCGTAGATGAAATCCGGGATTAGACGTCTTGAATTAATGAGAAAGAGAGAGAGAGAGAGAGAGAGAGAGAGAGTAGCGTGGTGTGACCGAGGGTGAGAGTGGTTGGCATGAAGTGTTGGTGAGAAGGAACTGGCTGGATATGGGGCACCTTCTTTTTCCCTCGTGATCACCTTGGATATAATATGAGTTTTCAGCATCATAACACCCTGTAAGTTGCTCATGGTCGATGCCAGTAACCTCAGTCTGACATAATAATAATTAAAAAAAAAAAAAAAACAGAGAGACAAACTGATAGACGGACGGAGGTAAAGAGATAGACAGACAGATGGAGAGAAAGAAGGAGAATATATCGTGCTGCAACAAAGACGGCAAACAGTGTGGGAGGTCCTTGCGAGTTGCACGTTGTTAGTGACAGTAACACTGACATTATTCAACAAGACAGATGCAATACATTGCCTCCTTCCACAATAGAGGCTTCTTTGCATGTGAAAGGATGAAATACAAGTCTTGCATGCTGAATATCGGGGAGATCAATGGACAAATAACAACACAGCCAGATAAGATATATATAATACAGTTTCCCTCAGCCCAGGCCACAGCACGTGAGGAACGACCAAGGGAACTTCATATGGTAAGCGGTAGCAACAACAACTTCACTTGCCAAGTAACAAAGGTATGGACAAAAACAAAGATATATAGAAAAGATTGAGCCTAATTCCATTTATCTTTCGACAACAGAAGCGGCAGCCCGTGTGGAAGTACCCAGGAACTTCATATCGACCTACGTACCAAGGAACAGGAAAACAGACTTGGGTACGGGCAGAGAGGAAATATAGAGCATAATTCCATATATCTTTTGGCAACAGAGGGTTTAGCTCGTGTTGAAGGTCTCCAGGGAACTTCAGATGGTCAGAGGCAGCAACATCAACCTGCCATGCCAAGCAACAGGGGGACGGGTAGATATCCGAACAAATACTTGCCGATAAGGAGAAAAAGTAATATCTTGGAACGTGAATGGATTGAAAAATAGAATTACAGACCTTCACTATTATATTTTAAATCACTGTATAGATGTGATACTCCTTCAGGAGACGGGGGATAGGGATGGCAATCTGTTTAAACTCGGTGGATATACAAAGTATAAACTTATGGCGGGTGATGGTAAATGGGGTGCATCTACATACGTAAGAAATTCCATTCCATCGGAGCTGTTAGAGTGTCCCCACAGGAGTGAAGGTGTGGAGTCAGTTTCCGTCAAAATTTATCTGAGTGAGGGTGTGCTGAACGTAATTAACCTGTATGTTTCTAAAAATTGCTTTGCCGTTAGCTCTCTGCCTGATACTGTTTTTAGTGAAGTGACCTTAGTAGCTGGGGACCTTAATGCTCGTCACAAAGATTTGGAGACAGAGGGAAAGACCAATACTAATGGCGTGAGATTTAGACAGTTTATATTAGATTACCCTGAATCCAAAGTACTGGGGACACAGGAGGCGACACATATCAAGGGAGGGAGATTAGACTATGCTGTGATTCTAAATGGTCAGGGTCTAGAGGGAAAATGTGAAATTGCACCAGACTTGCTAAGTGATCACTTCTCCCTTGTTATCACTATACCACTGGGAAAACGAAAAATCACACATAGCAGAAAACGATTAACACTACCCAAAGATAAAGTTGATTTCTTTATTGATGGTGTGCGGGAATGGTATAGTGGCTATCATCCGAGCAGTGTAGACCAGTTTTACGAAGACCTAGTTAAGGTTATTAACGAATTACTCAATCATAAAAGGCGCGTGAAGAAAAATTGCTCATACCATACAGACAAATACTATAACAATAAAGAATTAAAACAACTGTCGCAAATGATGAGACTGGCTCACAGAAAATGGGACACTCTACCGGGAAAAGCCCACACCCTGCAACACTATGTACTTCACTGCTCAAAATTAGCGCAGTTTAGAAATCCTGCTGTAGACTCAGTGACCGAACAAGTCGTTTGGATGTTTAATAACGATAAAATAGGAAGTATACTGAATTGTAAAAACATCAAACACATACTTAAGTAGACATTGCTATATTGTGATGTAAGAGTAACTGAACAAAATATCTGAGTAGGGTGAAGAGTACATTATCCTCTGATGTAATATCGCAGAGCAGGGTGAAAAGTACATTATGTTCTTATGTTAGTATGTAATATCTCGGAGTAGGGTGAAGAGTAGCTCAGCGTCCTCATCCTTTTGAGGTGATAATGTAATATATAGATATAGGCCTACCTGTATACGTATATGTATGTATAACTGTTTGTCTCAATAAACTGTCTAAATTCTAAAAATACACCCTCTTAGTCAGTCTTTCATTCTCCATTCTCTCCACATGTCCAAACCTATCTATCTATCTATCTATCTATTCCCAGACGCCTCAATCCCGTTCGGGGTGGCCACAAACAAATCGCCTCCAAGTCGCCCTGTCCCCCGCCATTCCACTGCCCTGCTCCCAACTCACCCCCCTCTCTCATATACCTCTCCACCCCATCCCTCCATCTCATCCTCGGCCTCCCCCTTCCTCTTCCCCCATCCACCTCACTCACATACACTATCTTCGTCAGTCTTTCACCCTCCATCCTCTCCACATGGCCAAACCACCTCAGTGTGTTCCTCATAACGCTTCCTATCACATCCACTTCAACACCACAACGCTCCTTTATATCCTCATTCTTCAGCCTGTCTCTCCATGTGACTCCACATGCTCCTCTTAAAAAACTCATTTCCACTGCTCTCACTCTTGACTTGTGTCCTTCCAACAACGTCCAAGCTTCACTTCCATACGTTAGAGTTGGTATCACAATACTGTCATGTAGTAACTTTTTCACTTCCATGCTCACTTCCCTGTTTCTTATCACTGCTTTCAAGGAACCAGCAACCTTTCTTCCCTGCTGTACCCTTTCAAGCACTTCACCCTCCAAACCTCCATCCTTACTCATCACACTACCCAAGTACTGTACTTAAACGTACTCACATTTTCCAATTCCTCACCATCCAACCTCGCTGTACATTCACTGACTTCACCTCTCTCAAAGACCATCACTTTACTCTTCCCTACATTCACCTTTAGATTCCGTTTCTTACACACTCTCTCAAACTCATCCACCAAGCCTTGCAGCTCCCCTTCGTTTTCACTCAACAACACAGTATCATCTGCAAACAACAGTACAGGGAGTTTCCAAACACTATCCTCTCTCACCAAGGCCACTCCAACATCCACTACCCTACCTTGTACCTCTTTTATTACCCCATCCATGTACAGATTAAACAACCATGGAGACATGACACATCCCTGTTTCAAACCAACTTTCAAAGAGAAAAATTCACTTAGTTCACCATCCACACGCACTGCAGCCTTTGCACCATCGTACCACAGCATTGAACAACATCCCATCTACTCCATATATTCTTAACACTTTCCACAATCCTTGTCTATCCACCCTGTCATATGCTTTCTCCAAATCCATGAAAGCTGCATACAACTTCTTTCCCTTCTCTAGAAACTTTTCCAATAAAGATCTAAGAATGAATATCTGATCTACACAACCTCTTCCCTTCCTAAAGCCTCCCTGTTCTTCTCCAACTAATTTCTCTGTTCTTTCTCTAACTCTGTCAATAAGTATCCTACCATACACTTTTCCTATTATACTAAGAAGACAAATGCCCCTATGATTACCACACACTTCTTTTTCCCCTTTTCCTTTGTACAAGGGAATAATTATACCTGACTTCCAATCCTCCGGGACTCTACCTTCCTCCCAGGCCAATCTGCACATCTTCCACATCCATTCTACTACTATCTCTCCCCCATGCTTCAGCATTTCACCACACACTCCATCAATTCCTGGGGCTTTCCCCGATTTAACTTTCTTCATTGCTTCCACAACTTCTATCCTACTGATTTCTTCCTGTCTTCTCACCTCCCTCCTTCTCCCAGCCATTCCCCAGCCACTTATACTCGCATTACTTCCATCCTCTACGTTCAACAATTCCTTAAAGTGTTCTCTCCATCTGCTCACTTTTTCTCCTTTCTCCACTAGTAATCTACCATTTTTATCTTTCACTCCCCTGCTAACTTCACTTCCACCCTGTCTTACTCTTTTCACCTCTCTCCAGAACATTTTCTTACAGTCCCTCCACTTTACTTTCAAATTCCTTCCAAATTCCTCATCCACTCTCTTCTTACTTTCTCTTACTAATCTTTTCACCTCTCTCTTTCTTTCTACATATAACTCTCCCTTCCGCCTCTCAACTTCTTCCACGCCCCTATTTCTCATCCATTCATTGTATGCTTTCTTCTTTTGTGCCACAGCCTGTTTCACCTCTTCAGTCCACCACGCTGTTCCTTGCACCCCCCTCCGTCTTCTCTTCCTTCCACACACCACATCACATGCTGCACATATTTCTTCTGTAAATATCCTACACACACCTTCCACGTCTCCCATCTGCTCCAATTCATATTTGCCCAATCGTTCCTCCACTTCTCTCTTATGCTCTGCCTTTTTCTCATCCTCTTGTAACCTTTCCACTCTCCTTGCAACTACTCCTTCCTCTCGTCTTTCCCTTCTTCTATTCCTCCATCTTACTTGAATTCTAATTCTGGCCACCACCAGGTAGTGGTCAGAAAGTCCACTCCCCCAGCCTCTATACACTCTTGCATCCTTTACACATCTTCGCATCCTTTCATCCACACACACATAATCAATCATTGCCTTCCTTTCATTTAGTTCACCGCCCACCCTTCTCATCACTCGCCATGTATACCTGTGGATCATTTTATGCCTGAAGAGGGTATTGGCTATCATCAACCACCTCCCAGCACAAATGTCCACTAACGCACTCCCATTCTCATCTATCTCAGCAGGCACACCCCACTCACCAACTATTCCATCCATCTTCACATTCCCAACTTTACCATTCATATCACCAATCAAAAACACTCTCTCATTCCTTCCAAACTTTTCCATGCACATTTCTACATTTGTCCAGAACTCTTCTCTCACTCTTCTAGCACGATCTTGCGTTGGTGCATACACACACACAATCGCCCACATTTGTATTCCAACTTTCAACTTTACCCACACAATCCTTGACCCAACTGATCCATACTGTCTTATGCTCCTCTTCCATCTTTTACTCACAACTATACATACTCCTTCCTTTGCCCTCTCATTCTCACCTACTCCTGCACATATACCCCATCCATACTCCCATTCTCTCCCACTTTCTCCTCTCCATTTTGTTTCAGTTATTTCACATACATCCACTTTCACACCCTCAAGCACCTGGACAATCTCTCTCTCTTTCACCTCATCATTCGCTCCCCTTACATTCCAAGTTCCAATTACCATGTCCTTTGTCCGGTCCTTGGTCGTCATCGTTTGGTCAGTCCTTGTCCGAGGCTAATTGTTTGTTTTTTTAGTTAGTTGTTTTCCGGGGAGGGGCACTAACCCTCCGCCAACCCTTTTAGTCACCTTTTACGACAAGCAGGGATACTGGGGGAGTATTCTTGAAAAAAAACCCTACCCCCAGGGGGTATTTAGGAGAAATACACCTCAGTGTATTTCTCCTAATCTTCTCAACCACATCCACATCCACCCCACAACGTTCCTCCACTTCTTCATTTGTCAACCTGTCCCTCCATGTCACTCCACATGCTCCTGTCAAGTAACTCATTTCCACTGCTCTCACTCTTGACTTGTTCCCCTCTTGCAAGGTCCACGCCTCGCTTCCGTACCTCAGGGTAGGGATCACAATACTATCATGCAGTGACTTCCTAACTTCCATACTCACCTCCCTATTTCTCATCACTGCTTTCAGTGAACCAACAACCTTCCTTCCCTGCTGTACCCTTTCACGTACTTCATCTCCCAAAGTTCCATCCTTACTCATCACACTACCCAAGTACTTGAATGCACTCACACTCTCCATATCCTCACCATCCAACCTCACTGTACATTCTGTGACTTCATTCCTCTCAAACACCATAACTTTACTTTTATTTACATTAACTTTCAGCGTCCTCCTCCTACACACTGTCCCAAATTCATTCACCAAACCTTGCAACTCTCATTCATCTTCACTCAACAATACTGTATCATCAGCAAACAGCAACACCGGAATCTTCCAAATCTCACCCTCATTCATTAGAGCCACCCCCACATCCACTGCCCTACCCTGCACCTCCTTTACAACCCCATCCATGTATATATTAAACAGCCATGGAGACATCACACAACCCTGTTTCAGTCCCACATTGAGATAAAAAAAATTCACTCAGCTCACCATCCACTCGCACCGTAGCCCTAGCTCCTTCGTACATACTCTTCACAGCATTCAGCAATTTCCCATCCACTCCATATATTCTTAATACCTTCCACATACCTTGCTTATCTATTCTGTCATAAGTTATCTCCAAGTCCATGAAGGCAGCATACACTTTCTTTCCCTTCTCTAGATACTTCTCCACTAAACATCTTAGAACAAATGATCTTGAATTTGGCTCTCTATTGTATTTTGTTTTTCTCTTGGAGGGAACTGTTACTGCGGGCTCATGGCCTTTGGTTCCTTCTTCCTCGCATAAAAAAAAAAAAAAAAAAAAAAAAAAAAATATCTGATCTACACACCCTTTTCCCTTCCTAAATCCCCCTTGTTCTTCTCCAACTAGCTCCTCTGTCATATGCCTAACCCTATCAATGAGTATTCTACCATATATTTTACCAGTCACACTAAGAAGGCAAATACCCCTATGGTTACCACATACTTCTCTCTCCTCTTTTCCTTTGTACAGAGGAACAATTATACCTGATTTCCAGTCCTCTGGAACCCTTCCCTCTTCCCAAGCCAATCTACACAACTTGCATATCCATTCCACAACAATCTCACCCCCATACCTAAGCATTTCACCACACACTTCATCAATCCCTGGGGCCTTTCCCATCTTGATCTTCTTCATTGCTTCCACTACTTCCGCCCTACTGATCTCTTCCTCCCTCCTCTCATCTTTTCTTCTCCCAGCCATTCCCCAACCATTTATACTCGCACTGTTGTCACCCTCTACATTCAACAAATCCTCAAAGTGCTCCTTCCATCTCCTCACTGTAGTGGAAGGGTTAATGTACTGTGTGTGTGGGGGGGGGGGAGAGAGAGAGAAAGAGAGAGGTGGGGGAGTTGATGAAATGATGTGGAAAAATACTACATGTCTTGTAATCACTCACCTGCATTGCCAAAATTCTGGTGTGCATCTCTCCCTGCCTTCGACCTCCATTTTTCTAACGCTGTGTGTCCAGGTACAGCATGGTCTTGACGTTGGCTTGCTTGTTTGACTATCTTGCGTTTGTGTTCAGCCTTTGGTTCCTTCTCTCTGAAAAATGAAATAGTGTTAGTATATTGTATTGCTAGCACTTACTGTTAGGAATTTGGCGGAGAGGAACACGCAGAGAACATCAGGAAAAAGGTAATGAAAATATAAAAAAAATAAGAAAACTGTATAAATAAATGAGGGAAACCTGTCATAGAGGTATCCAGGAAAAATGGCCTTGGGTTCATTCTTCCTTGCATTAAAAAAATACACAGAAATAATACAGACTCCTTCAACACTTCGTCTTAATTTAGTCCTTAATCTTAAAACTATGAGACCAAAGGAGAATTAAAGACCTCAGTTTTTGACGGTCACTAATGTAAGACTAGCAGGGATCAGATTTATTAGCCTGCATGCCACATTTTGAGTTCCTAATTAAGATATCATACAGGTAAAATCAACACATCAGTCTATCTATCTATCTATATACCTAGGCTGCTTCCCCCAAGGAAAGGGAGGTAGCCGAGACAGGACGACACACTCCCCATTTACTCATCCATCAGTACAGGTGCATAATATCAGTGATGGTTTTATGTGAAAATTCTTTACTTATTCAACATCATGACACCTTCTTATTATCATTATTATTATTATTATTATTATTATTATTTAACTGGTACAACCTGATGATTATAATTGGCTCAGGTGTGGGTTGTCAACAGTCTCCTCTACTCCTGCCAGCGTCTAGAGATTTCTCCTAAGATGGGTGAAGCTCTACTGAAGGGAAGAGGCTGTGTGTGTGTGTGTGTGTGTGTGTGTGTGTGTGTGTGTGTGTGTGTGTGTGTGTGTGTGTGTGTGTGTGTGTGTGTGTGTGTGTGTGTGTGTGTGTGTGTTCTTACCTAATTGTATCTTTACAGGAATGAGTCAAGCTCGTACTGTCCCGTGTCTTAAACCATATTTATCGTACATATCCTTAAATTTGTGAATTGTTTTGGCACACACTATTTCATTCGGTAGAGCATTCCATTGATCAATTGCTCTGTTTGGGAAACTGAATTTCCTTACGTCTTTATCACCTCTCTTCTTATGCAGTTTTTTGCAGTGTCCTCTTGCTGATGCTTCTCCATATGTTAAGTAATCATTTATGTCTATTTTCTCCTTCCCTGATATGCACTTATATAGCATTATCATGTCACCTCTTTTCCTTCTCTCCTGTAGTGTTGGTAGATTCAGTTTATTTAGTCTTTCTTCGTAGCTTAGATCCCTTAAGCTTGGTATCCATCTTGTAGCGGCCCTTTGAACTTTTTCAATCTTGTCTATGTGTTTTTTGAGATAAGGACTCCACACTACTGATGCATATTCCAGGGTTGGTCTAATGAATGATGTTATTATCCTTCTTAGCATGTGTGTGTGTGTGTGTGTGTGTGTGTGTGTGTGTGTGTGTGTGTGTGTGTGTGTGTGTGTGTGTGTGTGTGTGTGTGTGTGTGTGTATGGAGGTGTGGCTGTGTGTCTCTGTAGGATATTACACAAACCATCTCCATAACGTGGTGTCTAAATATGTATATCAACATTTCGTAAAGCCTCTTATTTCCTAAGTACAGAATCACCCACTGTCTATCAATAAAGATAATATATACTTACATATATTCACACCATATTACTTCTACCAATGACATACACACACTCTGACGCATAAACATAACCAATACTTTACAATATTTCCACTTTCACAAACATCACACTCCCTACACACCCATCCCATTCCCAGATGTACTTTGCCAGCATGTGGTAGTTAATTCTGCCTTTCACTCTCCCTCATATTTCTCCACTTTCATATGCATCATCCCTCCTACGGACACCCATCTCCCACTGGCACCTCGTCAGCATGGTAGTTAATTCTGGCTATCACTCTCCCTCCGACTGTAAGGTCCGACCCTACACTGAACGTAGCATAGATTAATAAAGATATATACCGGTATTCAAGCAAAAACTCCAGGATTATGTTAAGCTGAGAGAAGACCTTACAGAGCAACAGAAAAATCAATTGACTCGCTACTATGGATGAATTTATATTTCGGTGCTCTTTCTTATATCTAAAACTAATCTCTGGAGGGGTGACCACAAACAAACCGCCTCCATGTTACCCTGTCATGCATCATCAGGCTGCCTCTCCTTCAACTCACACCAGCATCGTTCATATACCTCTCCACCGCATCCCTCCACCTCATTATTCTCGGTCTCCCACTACTCGTCTCTCCACCTTCCACCTAACTCACATACACTCTCTTATACTCCTTTCTCTCTAACTTGTCCTAATATTACTGTCTCTGTCTTCAGTTCTGAGCTGTAGCAATACGAATACCAGAACACGACGCGTAAAATAAATAAATAAATAACAAGCATCATGGTAGGTGGTGGTAGGTGGTGGCGACCATCATCCACTCACTTGATGTAATGCTGCCTACTTCTTCCTTAGCCTTTATCATTCTTTTTCTGTGCCTCCCCTCCTCTCTTCCTATTTCTCCCATCTTTCCTGTCACTTCTTATTGCTTTTCTTTCCTTTACAGGTGGCTTTACATTGAGTGACAAGCCAAATGGTTTCCTGTAAGCCAAGAAACCATTTACAACGCTGGGTGGTAACCATGTAACCAAACAATACGTGCTCCCTACGTGTGAACAAGTGGGTTGGTGGAGGGTTAGTGCCCCTTCCCGTAAAACAAATACCTCAAAGTCAAATGGCCACCCCTTACGGGATTATGGCGTCTGGCAATAGATAGATAGATAGATCATGGTAGGAACGTACGTAGAACCGTAGTACTGTATTATATTTTCCTGCCACTGAGCTACATGAAATAAGCTACAAAGGGACGAAAACCTGGGCCAAGTTAAGGTGGAAGAACTATAGGTAATCTCTCGGTCTTCATTCCACATGGCCAAACCATCTCAAGGTACCTCTCCCAACACCCTCCAACGCATCCACATCAACACCACAGCGGATCTTTACTTTTTCAGATTAATACAGACGATTTGGCGCAGCGGAGAGAACTCGTAGCTATCAAAGAACGAATGAAAAGTATACTCGCTTACCCTTCTGTACCTCAAGAAGACGGGGAAGCTGTTTACACACTATAATCCTATCACTGAGTTAATATACACACAGCACCTGCGTCCTCCCCTTTCTCGGTTAGAGGGTAACTGATGGGATTCGGAGCTTCAAGGGTTCACAGAGTTCCAGTTCGAGACAGAAGACTCATTTCAATCATGCTCGGTAACATTTGCTTTACTGTATATTTCATTTTAACTATACTCTTTTCACTTATGTGTTATATACTTAAACATTATCATTATCTATACATTAACCACTTCACTCTGAGAACGTCTCTTTGCCTCTGTTCATGTTACTGTCAGACGATTTTAATTATCTAGAGTAAAACCTGCCGAAAATGATCGCTTATAGCATCATCATCCATTAACCTCTACGTAAGATGCGCCTTTTTAATTATATCTGCCACCGAGTCTCAAGATATTAATATATATATATATTTTTTTATTATGACATGCATATTAACATCTGACTGCCAGAATATATCTCAGCTGAATGAAATAATCTTAGTAAGTATTTAGGTGCGTTTACACTACCCATAAGATCCTCTCAGTATCCCACACATCATCTTGGCTCATCATCATCATCATCATCATAATCATCATCTTATCACCGTTATTATTAGATTACCCATCATATGACTATAACATGTGTGCCCATGCGTGTATTACTGCATGTGTATGCAGATATAAGATGTGTGAGTTAGAGAAAGAACGGAGAAGAACAGGGAGGCTTTAGGAAGGGAAGAGTTTGTGTAGATCAGGGCCGGTATTAATAAAAACTTCTAGGAGTACTCCTAAAATTATTACTAAATGTGGTTGTAGATGAGAGTTGCTTCTAAAAGTTCCTCCTAGGAGGACTCGTAGTAGTAATTTCGCTCCTACCATGAAGTGTTACCAGCACAAAGAATCTATCTATCTATCTATATACCTAGGCTGCTTCCCCCAAGGAAAGGGAGGTAGCCGAGACAGGACGACACACTCCCCATTTACTCATCCACTCAAACACAGTCATTCGCATCTTAGCCCCAAAGGGGAGAAGGGACAGATCCTCACCGCACCACACCACACATGGGTCAACTGCGCAGTGCAATCAGTGACATCCGCAGCAGGGCCCGACGGCAGAGCTGGTTTACCCCTGCCACATTATAATAGACCCATCCCTTTACTCGCACCTGACCTGACTAGCTGATCAGACCAAATACGGGAAAATATCCCCTCAGGGCTGCGTCATCATATATTCATTCACAATTTCTCTCCTTTTATTTCTGTCACGCACAACCACTCTTCCTTGCTCAACAAACATCCCTCTCGCATCCAGCGCTCTCATCACACTGTCCATCCATCCTATTCGTGGTCTCCCTCTCAGCCTTACACCTCTCACATCAGATCTAGTTATCTTTTTCACCAATCGCTCATTATCCATTCTCTCCATATGCCCAAACCATCGCAACACCCTCTGCTCAACTCTACCAGCCATCTCCCGAACAACTCCAGTTCTCCTTCGCACTTCATCATTTCGCACTCAATCCCTACGCGTCACTCCACACATACTCCTCAGACACCTCATCTCCATTACATTCAAACTTTTCCTCTCTGCTACACCCATATTCCATGTTTCAGCCCCATATAACGCAGTCGGTACCGCAACACCCTCATACAGCCTTCTGTTAACATCCATTCTAAGCGAACAACATCTAAACACTTTTTTCATTCCTCCCAGCACCTTTCCTACTTCATTTATTCTAAACTTCACTTCTGCATCTATTCTTTCATCCATAGCAACATGCGACCCTAAATATTTAAAATACTACCTCCTCAAGCAACTCACCATTCAAAACTATATTCATCCCCCTACCATCTACCAACCTCGTACACTTCACTTTACTCTTATTCTCATTTACTTTCAATTTCCTCCTTTCACACACCCTTCCAAACCCCTCTACCTACTGTCTTAATCTCTCCTCTGAATCAGCCACCAGTGCAATATCATCTGCAAACAGCAGCTGCTTAAGATTCCACTCTGCTTAATATATTTAAAAAATTACCATTAGAAAGCCTTAGAGTATCAGTAAGTAGTTTAAAAATGAAAAACAAGTTTTCATATATAGAAACAACATCTATTTGATAATATGTTATGATTCTTTACGAATGTCGATAAAATGGATAAAATGTAAACACATCGTGTTGCCTAAGCGACGTAAACACAACCTGCCCACCAGCGAAGCGGGTGTCATGTGTCGGGTGAATGTAGTAATTCAGCTGAGAAGAAAAGAATAAGTGAGAGGACAAGTTTACTTCACGGAAAATGGCTAAAGGCCGAGTAAACGAGAGGGTTGGAGAGATCACCCAGAAGAACTTTGTGGCACATGCGACAGACCGGTGAGATCGAACCATAATGGCTTGTTGTTGTTGCTGGCGCACTCTCCTGTCCAGGAGTTCTGTTTTACAGCAGATGGCGTTTTTTTTATTTATTTATTTATCTTTATATCCCTTATCTACTTCAATTGTTCCTTTCTCATATTTAGTATTATACTCCTTCGTGTTGTGAGTTTTGTGATAATTGGTATCACATAGGATGTCAAAAGGTCACAGTCAACGAGTACAAACTATACACAGAAGAAATATGTAAAGCTAAGTGGTTCTGCTTGCAGTGCAATGGAATGTTCAAAGATCTAAAAAAGTAAACAAAGCAGTCAAAGATGAAATACAAAATATGAGGATGGAAAATGAGTTACTCAAGGAAGAGTATAAGTTAATCAAAGAGGAGAACAATGAGTTAAAAGAAACCAATACCGTAGTATACTAATAGAACGGGTGAAGAGCATAGAAGGTAAGTTTGAAGACATTAAAAACCAAATTAAACAAGAAATAGTAAAAGAAGTTGCTGGAGACTTAGAAGAAGTTAAGGAAAAGGAAGAAAAGAGGAATCTATCTATCTATCTATTGCCAGACGCCACAATCCCGTAAGGGGTGGCCATTTGACTTTGAGTTATTTGTTTTATGGGGAGGGGCACTAACCCCCCACCAACCCACTTGTTGACACGTAGGGAGCACGTATACAATCTTATTATATTTAATGTAGAAGAGAAAACTTTTGAGACAAGACAGGACAGGATTGAACATGAGCTGCAATTCTGTGAAGAACTATTCAAGGAAGTAGGAGTAGAGGTAGAGAATAAGGAAATAGTAGATGCTAAGAGGATCGGTAGCTACAAGAAAATGATGAAAAAACATAACCCTAAACCCCGTCCCTTGGTAGTCAAACCAACTGACACCAAACTAAAATGGGACTTAATAAAAAACGCAAGAAAGCTTAAGAAGACAAAGGTAGACTGTTTTAAAAATGTAGTTGTAGTACCTGATCTTACAAAAAAGGAAAGAGAAACAGACAAAAAATTACGAGAAGAGCTAAAGGAAAAAAGAAATGCTGGGGAAGAAGGATGGTACATTAAGAAAGGACAGCTGTGTAGAAAACCTTTTTTGTAGGCAAAGATAAACAAGTACTCCCAAGAGAAGAATGCAAATATTTAGAAATAAGCATGATCAATGTTCAGGGACTGACACAAGAAAAACAGATAGAGATTGAGGGACTCATAGAAACTAACACAGTTATGTGTGTAACAGAAACCCAACACAGATTTTTGAAGGTTAATATCTCAGACAGTATTGAACATATTCACTCACACAGAAACTAAAATGACAGAAAAGGAGGAGGTTTATCTATTGTGTTTAAGAAAGATAATGAAAGAGCAATTGAGGAGATTAAAACTAAGCATAAAGATATACCATATGCTAAGCTTACAGTAAAATCTTTTACATTTAAAATAATACTGGTGTACATGTCCACAAATGATAATGAAAGAAATAAAGCAATAAAGAAAGTAGTTGACGATACACTAAGCGCAAACGAGGGAGATCCAATTATCTTTTTAGGAGACTTTAATGGTCATATAGGCTTCCTGGGACCACATGCAGTTAATATAAATGGTGAGAGAGTACCGTATTAAACTGGATTGTAGACAACAATCTGGTGTTACTTATTGGTGATCTAAATTGTGCTGGGGAGATTACTTGGGAAAACAGAGAAATGAGAAGTGCAATCGATTTCATCATAGTAAACCAAGCAATGTATAAGAAATTTGTAAACATGGTGATTGATGAAGAAAAACGGAGATTTGATTTATCAGACCACAACATAGTTTCAGCAAATTTTAATATAAAATGCTTTAAAAATACATATAGCAATGAGGAAAGAGAGATTTCATATTTAAAAATAACTGCAGACACCAAAAATAGCTTCAAATCCTTTATTGAAAATAAACTAAGTAATAATTCATACAACAAGCTACAGGAATTAGAAAATCTAATGAAAGAGGCATGGGACCTTCACTTGAAACGAAAAATAAAAAGAAGAGTAAAACAAAACAGGAACAAAGAGATAGAACCAATATGGATAACTAAAGAAATAAAAAGAGAAATAAGTAAAAGGAGATTATATCACAAAAAGAAGTGAAAAGCACAGACCAATAGAGAGAGAGAGAGACATTCGGTGTAATGTATCAAGAACAAAAGCAAAAAGTCCAATCTTTAGTAAGAAATGTGATTTGGAAGCATGTAAAGAACATCAGAGAAGCCATAAGAGTAGACAAAAAAAAAAAAAACAGTAAAGCTTTGGGACCACATAAAGAAATTAAAGGGAGAAAGCATTACAAAACAAGATATCTTGCTATGTAATATGATAGGTTTTCCGTGAACGTTGGTGTGCATCAAGGGTCAGTTTTGAGTCCCATGTTGTTTATCGTGGTACTTGAAGCCCTATCACGTGACTTTAGAAACGGACTCCCATGGGAGATGTTGTATGCTGATGATTTGGTGTTGATTCCAGATAACGAAAGGGAGGTGGAGGAAAGGTTTAGGAAGTGGAGAGATGGTATGGGGCACAAGGGTTTAAGGGTAAATGCAGATAAAACAAAAGTGATGATATCTAGGGTTGGTAGCGGTACTGTCAAAGACGAGGGAGAGTGACCATGTGCAGTTTTCCACAAGGGCGTGGGAAGTAATTCCATCTTGTGCGGTGTTTGTGATAAATGGGTGCATAAGAGATGTAGTGGTATCAGAGGTAGACTGCAAGATAATGCTGATTTTATGTGTATGGCGTGTCAGGGAGAGCAGGTGGAGATTGTCAGACGTGAAAGAATTGAACTTGCTGGTGAATCTCTTGAGTGTGTGGAAGAATTTTATTATTTGGGAGACATGTTGTGTGCTGGAGGTGGGGCTGGAGGTAGCTCTGTGGCTAGGGTGAGAAGTGGTTAGAAGAAGTTCAGGGAGTTCTTGCTTCTCCTTACATTGAGAGGACTCTCCCTATGTGCTAAGGGGTCTTTGTATGCAGCATGTGTTAGGAGTGTAATGCTGAATGGTAGTGAGACCTGGGCAGTGAAGGAGGAGGAGATTCGCCGGCTGAGACGTACAGAAATGACAATGATTAGGTGGATGTGTAGTGCGTCCCTGCGTCCAAGGTCTGGGGGGGCTGAGTTCACGATAGAAGAGTTGAGAGGTAGGATGGGACTGGAGTGTATTGGTGTTGTGATGAGGAGAGGTAGATTGAGGTGGTTTGGACATGTGGAGAGGATGGGGGATGATAATTGGGTGAGGAAGGTGAGAAGTGTTAATATTGGGGGTGGGGTTACGAGGGGTAGACCGAGAAAGACATGGGACGAGGTCATTAAGTGTGACCTCAGGGTTAAGGGACTGAACAGGGAGGCTGCAATGGATCGTGCAGCATGGAGAGCCACCATTAGGTGACCAAGGCCGACACATGCAAGCATGTTAGAGCCTTTAAAAAAACGAAAACGAATAACAGTGATGGTAGTAAAATAAATGTATCCATCCAACTGGCAATGCTAGAGGAATTCTGGAAAAAGATATACAGGATGAGAGAGAATAAGATACATGAAGTATGGAGTGTCAATACTAGGCGAGAGTACACCATAAAACTAGAATCCATCAAACAAAAAAACAAGAGCAGTTTAAAAGTAAAGGAGGGGAACACAATTCAGTGGACTGAATGGAAGGTCAGCCCAAATTTGAGAGAACATCTAGATATGGCCTTTGAATGTGACAACATCGAAATTGAACCTATGAAGGACACGGTCGTATATATAACAACTGAAGAAATAAAAAAAAAAACTTCATAACACAAAATACAAAAAGGCACCTGGTCCACATGGCCTAAAACAGACTTGTTTAAAATATTAGAGGAGAGTAATGTATATATCAGTCATCTTAAGAAATGTTTAAACAAAATACTTAATGAAGAGGAGATATGCAGTAGTTGGAAGACCTCAAACTCTATATTGATCCAAAAAAAGTCTAAACCCACTGTTGCTGATTTGCGACCAATTGCTTTAACAAACTCCTCATATAAAATTTTCATGGGGATACTCAGGCAAAAATTGGAGCAACATATGAGGAAAAATAATCACACCAGTGAATTGCAAGCAGGTTTTACAGAAAACAGAAGAATCACAGATAATTTGTACATGCTTAAATATTGTGTTAATGAAAGCTATAAAATGAAAAAAACTCTAATAGTAACATCATTAGACTTTCAAAAGGCATTCGATTCCATTGACAGATGTAGTCTTATAAGAGCACTAATGAACGACAACATACATCCAAAAATCATAAATGTAATAGCAAAAATATATACAGATGATAAAACTGACTATATCTGAATGGGACAAGGCAAACCACCTTTGGCATAGCAAATGGCATCAAACAAGGCTTTAATGCATGAACATTCTTATTCCTGCTAATAACATATGAAATAATAAATAGACTAGAAGCAGCAAACGTAGGATTCAGGAATGAATATTTCAAAATACCAATAATATATTATGCTGATGATGGACTAATGTTGTCTCATTCAGTGGAGGAAGTAGGGGAGAGCATTAAATTTATTCAGGAGGTAGCAGAGAGTTACGGGTTGAAGATAAATAAAGAGAAAAGCAAAATGGTTTTATACAATGACGAGGAACAACCACCAAGCACTGAAAACATCCAAACATGCGAATCCATCACCTATTTGGGAGTCAATATCACAAACAAGAAAAACTGCATTACAGAGTATAAAAGGCAAAGATTAAACAAAGCAAATCAGTTAGCAAATATGACATACAGTGTTGTTGCAAGGTGTTGCAACAGGCTTATGATTGGAAAAAGTTATTGGAAAGGACTAGCACTGGCAACAATACTGTATGCAGCAGAGGTAGTAGACTTTACAGAAGAGGAAATAACAAAACTACAGATTATTGAAAACTCAGTATACAGGGCAATATTACAAGTTCCCACATACACAGCTAACTGTGCCTTAAGAGGAGAGATTGGAGCCACCTCAAGTGCAGCTAGGGGAGCACGGTAGGTCGGTGGTAGAGTGTCGGGCTCGTAGTCGTGAGGTTGTGAGTTCGCGCCCCGCCCAGTGGCTGCCGTGCTGGGAGGGGTAGCATTCTCCTGTAACCCTAGCAGGGCTATATGATCTGATGAGGTCTAGCTCGGGGATTAATCCATCAAGTGCAGCTAGAGACAGGAAAATTAAAATACTTTTTACAAAACATAATAAAAGAGGACAGAAATGAACTTGTTAGGAAAATGTTTATAAAAGAATTTGGAAATGAAGAAACAAAATGGATAAAAACACTAAAAAGATATATGAATGAAGTAAATATAAATATAACTGACATTAATAGAATTGTTGAACATACAGGATGGAAGTGATGCGAGTATAAGAGGTTGGGGAATGGCTGGGAGAAGGAGGGAGGTGAGAAGACAGGAAGAAATCAGTAGGATAGAAGTTGTGGAAGCAATGAAGAAAGTTAAATTGGGGAAAGCCTCAGGAATTGATGGAGTGTGTGGTGAAATGCTGAAGCATGGGGGAGAGATAGTAGTAGAATGGATGTGGAAGATGTGCAGATTGGCCTGGGAGGAAGGTAGAGTCCCAGAGGATTGGAAGTCAGATATAATTATTCCCTTGTACAAAGGAAAAGGGGAAAAAGAAGTGTGTGGTAATCATAAGGGCATTTGTCTTCTTAGTATAATAGGAAAAGTGTATGGTAGGATACTTATTGACAGAGTTAGAGAAAGAACAGAGGAATTAGTTGGAGAAGAGCAGGGAGGCTTTAGGAAGGGAAGAGGTTGTGTAGATCAGATATTCATTCTTAGATCTTTAGTGGAAAAGTTTCTAGAGAAGGGAGAGAAGTTGTATGCAGCTTTCATGGATTTGGAGAAAGCATATGACAGGGTGGATAGACAAGGATTGTGGAAAGTATTAAGAATATATGGAGTAGATGGGAAGTTATTGAATGCCGTGAAGAGTATGTATGATGGTGCTAAGGCTGCAGTGCATGTGGATGGTGAACTAAGTGAATTTTTCTCTTTGAGGTTGGGTTGAAACAGGGATGTGTCATGTCTCCATGGTTGTTCAATCTGTACATGGATGGGGTAATAAAAGAGGTACAAGGTAGGGTAGTGGATGTTGGAGTGGCCCTGGTGAGAGAGGATAGTGTTTGGAAACTCCCTGTACTGTTTGCAGATGATACTGTGTTGTTGAGTGAAGACGAAGGGGAGCTGCAAGGCTTGGTGGATGAGTTTGGGAGAGTGTGTAAGAAACGGAATCTAAAGGTGAATGTAGGGAAGAGTAAAGTGATGGTCTTTGAGAGAGGTGAAGTCAGTGAATGTACAGCGAGGTTGGATGGTGAGAAATTGGAAAGTGTGAGTACGTTTAAGTACTTGGTTAGTGTGATGAGTAAGGATGGAGGTTTGGAGGGTGAAGTGCTTGAAAGGGTACAGCAGGGAAGAAAGGTTGCTGGTTCTTTGAAAGCAGTGATAAGAAACAGGGAAGTGAGCATGGAAGTGAAAAAGTTACTACATGACAGTATTGTGATACCAACTCTAACGTATGGAAGTGAAGCTTGGACGTTGTTGGAAGGACACAAGTCAAGAGTGAGAGCAGTGGAAATGAGTTATTTAAGAGGAGCCTGTGGAGTCACATGGAGAGACAGGCTGACAAATGAGGATATAAAGGAGCATTGTGGTGTGGATGTGGATGTGACAGGAAGCGTTAGGAGGAATACGCTGAGGTGGTTTGGCCATATGGAGAGGATGGAGGGTGAAAGACTGACGAAGAGAGTGTACGTGAGTGAGGTGGAGGGGGGAAGAGGGAGGGGGAGGCAGCGGATGAGATGGAGGGATAGGGTGGAGAGGTATATGAGAGAGGGAGGTGTGAGTTGGGAGCAGGGCAGTGAAATGGCAGAGGACAGGGCGATGAGGAGGCGATTTGTTTGTTGCCACCCCGAACGGGATAAAGGCGTCTGGCAATAGATATATAGATGAATAGTGTGGTCCCCACACAAAAAGAAAGATATAAACAAGATTGACAGAATACAAAGAACAGTAACCAAAATGGTCCCCTGTCTGGCAGATCTGTCATATAGAGAGAGGTTGGAAAAGCTGGATTTGACTTCCTTAGAAGAAGAAAGAGAGGAGACATGATTGCAGTGTTCAGGACCATGGTGGGAGTAGATAAAATTGACAAAGAAGATCTGTTTTATGGGATAAGAGAGTAACAAGAGGACACGGGATGAAACTGAAGAAACCAAGCTGCTTGAAGGATATCAAGAAATATAGTGTTCTTTATAGATGTACAGACCTGTGCAATAGTCTGGACAAAGAGATCGTCCAGTCTAAAAACTTAAACGAGTTTAAAGCTAAATTTGACTTATTGAGAAACAGAGACAGGACCCCAAGAGCATAGCTCATTTCCTTTATATCACAATTAGGTAAATACAAACACACAAAAAAAAAAAGAATCTAAGACAATGTCAGTGGTGGTGTATCAGTTAACAAGGAGGAGGGTAATCCCTGACCGTTTGTAAGAGGATGGGGAAAGGTGTGCCGCCCACAACCCTGTCCGTATCTGCAATGTCGTTGCTGGATCGAGCAAAACTCCCAAGGTTGAGCACGGAGCAGAGCAGTGACCGGGCAATCTAGAATGTACTGGCAGAGAGGCTCAGCAGATCATGACAGGCAGTGGGGACATGGGTCAGGCTCCAAGCCAGCAATCTGCCAATAGCACAGGAACCCATACGCAATCATTGAAGTCTCACAAGGAGATAATTAGGCATGCCCGGTGGAATCGGAAGAGAAGTGTAGGCCACAGCCACAGCATACCAGGCAGCAAATCGAGAGCCCTCGGCAATACATATTTGATGATCCTCCCTGGTGCGCCTGCCAATAATGCTGGCCACCCCAGAGAGAACAATTGAGACACTAGGGGGAAGCTGAAGTCACCTCTGGGAACGAGCTAGCTGCTTGTGCTGCGTCTGCAAGCTCACTGCCCGCAAGACCAACATGCCCGGGGACCCAATGAAAAGTCACCGAGCCATCCTGCTGCTGTATGAGGGGAGACACAGTGTAAATTTCGGTCAGTAAAGCCGTGTGCTCCGTGATGGAAAGTTATTGCAAGCGCTGAAGGGAGGAGAGGGAGTCTGTATGTATAAACATATGCCAGAGACGGTTGCGATGGGCATGGCGCAGCACACAGAGTAGCATCATCAGCTCTGCCTGGAAAGCAGAGACCCCCGAAGAGATACACCAGGATTCCGTAAGGTTCCCACAGGCAAACGCCGCCACTGCAGAACCATCAGAGCCAACTGACCCGTCGGTTTAATACGCTGCCGATGCTGTGAAGTGCAAGGCAGCAATCCTACTGAGTCCCTCCTGCCGAAGGACAGTCAGAAAGGAGTGGCGAGGTGGTGTCTTCGTGGGAAATAAAATGGTGTAAGGGAGAGATGTCCAGGGAGATGGAGGAGAGAACCCCGGACAAGTCAGGTTAGGTTCACGACAAACCTCCGGTGCAACACCCAAGTCGTGTACAGTAGCGGTGGTGGCCCTAGCACAATCATGGTGGGGCAGTGGGTCAACGGGCCGACCTGTTAGCCGCCGTAAGAGGACAGAGACTGGCAAGAAGGGCCGGCGTTGCACCAGTTATAGTGACTGCCATTGCCCGCAATGCCACACGATGAGCAAGGGAGGGAAATCCACTCTCCCCACGCAAGTTAACTAGGCGTGCCCAGCGGGGAGTGCCCAGCATAACCTGCAAAGCTACATTCTGAAGCACCTCCAGAGAACGAGCAAAAGATGGGGTAAGACTGGTGAGACGGATCGCACTGTAATTGTCCAGCGAGCAGATTCCATGTGTGTAAAAGGTGCACAAGGCTGTGTAGGAAGCCCCTAGGCTGCGTTTAGATAGATAACGCAGCGCAGAAATGCATGTGGTGCCTCGCTCTTGAAAATACCTGACGTGCGTGGCGAAGGTGAGCCTACTGTTGAAAAAAGACCCCCAAGTATTTGTGGAGCATCACAATCCGATTGTTGCCGGGCGAATAAATGTTATTCTGTGCTAATGGCTCATAAACATTTATTTCTTAAGCATCCCTGCTGGCTGGAACACACGTTGTCTGAATGTTGTCAGGAGTACCGTAATACGGAAGGACCTCTGCTGGCTGGAACACACGTTGTCTCAATGTTGTCAGGAGTACTGTAATATGGAAGGACCTCAGCTGGCTGGAACACACGTTCGAATGTTATCAGAAGCAGGTTACGCATGTTTTTTCTGAGTGACTGTTGTCCGTCTCCCTGCACCCACCCTCATTCCTAAGAAGCCCATTCAATGAAAACTTTAATTCAGCATTCCAATTTGCAGTTGATATCCCACCTCTTACTGAGAATTTTCAAGTACACTCATATGCTAGCAGAACTACAAAACCAATACGATAAGATGAATGATATATTTGTTGGCAAGTGACTTCAGTAACTTAAGCTGGCGGGAAAAAGTGACTAGGGAAACAATGTGTTAGTCTACTAAGCTTTTCTGAGCAAGAAACCTTGTATGAATAAAGTTAATATATAATGCAACTCCGCAGCCTACTGATAAAATATTGTGCAAGTACTCACTCATCCTTACGAACATTGTTAGAGTCGAAGGACAGCTGGACAGTCATCCTCCACATCCACAGCTGATGTGGATGGCACTGGTTCTGGCTGCTGTGGCAGTTTTGATGACTGCTGTGCAGCTTTCTGGAACATCATTCTAATGTCACTTTGTTTAATTTTCTTGCACCTCTCAGTAATCATCTGGTTATTGAGTTGGTGTAGAAACATTATGGATTGTGAGGAAAAAAATGGCTTCGTCTCGGCAAACTTGATGATGGTGTTCACTGCATTTATTCCATCACTCCACAAAAGTTTAGTCTCTTCAGGCTCTTCCTCGTCACTTTCTTGATCCTTGGTGTTTTCTTTTCCTCTGTTCATCACTACATCTATTATTTGCTCAGTGCTGAAATCATGGGCAACAGGAATATTTTCATCAACTTTCATCCACTCCCGAACTTCTTACAGGGGAACAATGTGGCCTGCCAAGTCACATACCTCCTCCTAAAGATCCTCACTCGATGTTTTTTCGGTCGGGAAGCCCTCAAATTGTTCGTCGTCATCAGAGCTTTCGGATTCAGTCATAACCCTATGCCATATCTTGTGCCAACACCTACAGATGGTTTGTTTCCTCACATTTTTCCATGCGATTGCCAGAGTGTAAATGGCTTCTCTTAAGTTGAACTCCTTTCGAAACTCGCCAATTTTCCCATTAGCATTTAGGACTTTATGCATAAAGTCCCGCGTGCACAACATCTTGATGTCTTGAATGACACCCTGGTCCATGGGTTAAACAAGGCTGGTAATACTGAGTGGCATGAACACTGCAAAACTGTTACCATTTACGAGCTGATCAGCTGGGGGAAGCACTCGGCAGTTATCAAGCACAAGCACCACTTTACTGTCCTCTGGCTTACCAATTTTCTTAAGATGATTCTTAACACTTGGAACAAAGACGTGGTGAAACCACCAAAGAAAAATTTCACAGTCCATCCAGGCATTATTCTGTGCTTTGTAATAAACTGGCAAAATAAGACAATCCTTTAAAACACCGTGGCTTGCCGTACTTGTCAATAACCAGCAGCTTGAGTTTGTGTGTACCCGCCGCATTTGCACAGACAAGCACAGTCACTCTATCCTTATTTTGTTTGAATCCAACTGCTACTTTCTCATGGCAATGTGCAAGAGTTGATATTGGTAAGCAACGCCGCATTAGCCCAGTTTCATAGGCTTTATATATTAGCTCTGGAGTCAATCAGTGTTCAGAAACTATCTATCTATCTATCTATTGCCAGATGACTCAATCCGGCATGGGGTGGCCACAAACAAATCACCTCCACCTCGCCCTGTCCCCCACCAGTTCACTGCCCCGCTTCCAACTCACACCCCCCTCTCTCATATACCTCTCCACTCCATCCCTCCATCTCATCCTCGGCCTCCAAATCCATGAAAGCCGCATACATCTTCTTTCCCTTCTCTAGAAACTTTTCCACTAAAGATCTAAGAATGAATATCTGATCTACACAACCTCTTCCCTTCCTAAAACCGCCCTGTTCTTCTCCAACTAATTCGACTGTTATTTCTTTAACTCTGTCAATAAGTATCCTACCATACACTTTTCCTATTACACTAAGATGACAAATGCCCCTATGATTACCACACACTTATTTTTCCCCATTCCCTTTGTACAAGGGAATAATTATACCTGACTTCCAATCCAATCTGCACATCTTCCACATCCATTCTACTACTGTCTCTCCCCCATGCTTGAGCATACCACCACACACTCCACCAATTCCTGGGGCTTTCCCCAGTTTGACTTTCTTCATTGCTTCCACAACTTCTATCCTACTGATTTCTTCTTGTCTTCTCACCTTCTTCCTTCTCCCAGCCATTCCCCAGCCGCTTATACTCACATTACTTCCATCTTCTATGTTCAACAATTGCTTAAAATGTTCTTTCCATCTGCTCACTTTTTCTCCCTTCTCCACTAGTAATCTACCATTATTTATCTTTCACTCCCCTGCGAACTTGAATGCTACCCTGTCTTACTCTCTTCACCTCCTTCCAGAACATTTTCTTACAGTCCCTTCACTTTACACTCAAATTCTTTCCAAAGTCCTCATCCACTCTCTTCTTACTCTCTCGTACTAATCTTTTCACCTCTCTCTTTCTTTCTACATATAATTCTCTCTTCCACCTCTCAACTTCTTCCAAGCCCCTATTTTTCATCCATTCATTGTATGCTTTCTTCTTTTGTGCCACAGCCTGTCTTACCTCCTCATTCCACCACACTGTTCCTTGCACACCCTTCCATCTTCTCTCCATCCCACACACCACATCATATTCTGTAAATATCCTGCACACACTTTCCACGACCCCCATCTGCTCCAATTCATATTTGCCCAATCGTTCCTCCACTTCTCTCTTATACTCTGCCTTTTTCTCACCCTCTTGTAACCTTTCCACTCTCCTTCCAAATACTCTTTCTTCCCATCTCTCCCTTCTTCTATTTCTCCATCCTAATTGGTCCTTGATTCTGGCCACCACCAAGTAGTGGTTAGAAAGTCCACTCCCCCAACCTCTATAAGCTCTTGCATCCATTACAGATTTTTGCATCCTTTCATCCACACACACATAATCAATCATTGCCTTCCATTCATTCAGTTCACCACCCACCCTTCTCATCACTCACCATGTATACCTGTGGATCATCTTGTGCCTGAAGAGGGTATTGGCTATCACCAATCCCCTCCCAGCACATTTGTGCTGGGAGGGGGTTGGTGATAGCACTGCCATTCTCATCTATCTCAGCAGGCACACCTCACTCACCAACTATTCCATCCATCTTCACATTCCCTACTTTACCATTCATATCTCCGATCAAAAACACTCTCTCATTCCTTCCAAACTTTTCCATGCACACTTCCACATTTGACCAGAACTCTTCTCTCACTGTGCTTGCACGATCTTGCGTTGGTGCATACACACACACAATCACCCACATTTGTATTCCAACTTTCACCATCCAACCCTCTTAAGCTATCAGAAGGGGCTGGATGACTCCGTTGCTGATGCCTGTCCAGGATGCAACACAGCACCCCATACTATTAAGCACATTATGGAAGACTGCATTGCACACAATCACCTAAGCCAACAACACAACATACACTCTTTGAGAGCTCTGTGGGAAAGCCCGGTCTTGGCCATGGCCTTCCTAAGGGACTTGGGGCTGTTCGGCCAGACTGCCTAGGGAACAACTACGACTACTACTACTTCCCATGTCCTTGTGGCAAATTGCACAAGGCCATTCTCCCTCTTCTCTGACTTCATTTTATCTGCATTTACTCTTAAGCCCTTGTGACTCATACCATCTCTCCACTTCCTAAATCTTTCCACCGCCTCGCTTTCATTCTCTGCAATCAACACCAAATCATCGGCATACAACATCTCCCATGGGAGCCCATTTCTGAAGTCATGTGAGAGGGCTTCAAGTACCATGATAAACAACATGGGAATCAAAACTGACCCTTGATGCACACCAACATTCATGAAAACTCATCACTCAAATCTCCATTCATTCTTACCTGGGTGCAAGCACCCACATACATAGCTATAACCATCGTAACAAACCACTCTTCCATCCCAAGCTTTCTCATTGCCCACTTCACCACCTCTCTAGGGACTCTGTCAAAGGCTTTCTCCAAATCAACAAAAACAAAGTACAGTTCCCATTATTTTCCTACATATTTTTTCCTGAAGCTCTCGAACAATGAATATAGCATCAGTGGTCCCCCTGCCTACCATAAACCCAAACTGCATCTCATCAATATTCCCTCTTTCTCTAATCAAACATTCTTGAACTCTCCCCATTACCTTCCTTATCTGATCTAAAAGCTTTATACCTCTATAACATCCGTTTTCCAGGGCATCACCCTTCCCCTTATACACATTTACAATTACACTCTTCAGCCAGTCATCTGGGACAACACAATCGTATACAATCATATTTATCCAGTCAGTGACTAACCTCATCCCTATATCTCCTGAGGCCTTCAATATTTTGGCAGTCAACCCAGACTCATCTGCTGCCTTCCCCACCTGCATCCTGCCTATTGCCTTACTCACAGTAGCAACATCAATCAAAGGCCAAGGGCCAAACACTGGATCTGCTGGCTTCAAACCTTCCCTTTCCCAGTCAAACTCCTAATTCAACAACGGGCTATAATGCTCTCTCCATGCATCTCAAATATCCCCAATGTTCACCACTACTCTTGCTTCATTATTCCTCACGCACTGCTCACCTATAATATCTTGATTATCTCTCTTAACCCCTACACCGCGGGCTTGTTTACCAATAACTTGCGTGTGCCGCGGGGTTATTTGGGCTCCGACAGACTCTCAAAAAATATTTGCCAAAAATCAGTTATTAGTCCTAGAATAATAAAATTACATATGCTTATGGCACATACCTTCAGCTTTCTCCTGGAATGATTGTTGAGCCTTCGTCGGTTACCGTAGGACTTGTGGAGACCTCTGAAGTAGGGTAACGAAGTCTCCACTTTACACTTCCCGACAACCCGTAATATGATTACCACAGCCAGATACAAACACTATAAACACTATTCTACAATTTTCAAGTAGTTTGGGATCCATACTAAAAAAAAAAACACTGTGAAAGCAATGGAAATTACGAGCGCGTCTGATCGTCGCACTGGCACTAGTTCGCTCATGGTAGCCTGTCATTTATTATTCATAAAACCCCTCACACTTTATATTTCTATTACTATATAACACTTATATATATCTACAGTCTTTATCCATAAGTTTCCTTCAGTAGTATTAGTTTATTGTCACTGTAGGGATTCAATTTCTTTCAGTAAAATACGTAGCATTCACTTTCTCGTCCTGTATACTGGCATTGAGACTGAATGTCACTTTCATCTTCACTCTCATAACTCATAGCATTCAGACATGCTAGAGTGAAACTTTCACTTTCATTACTCCTAGGGTATATACTCGTAATCTTATAATACTACTCATTTACATTTCTATTTACGTTCTCTATTTTATTTACGTTATTTACATTTCTATTTTATTTACACTGTGTTGTGCACTGTCACTTGAAATAACTTATAAAACTATTTTCCATTGTTCACGTATATTTACATTCATTACTTTCACTTGCTGTTTACACATTATTTACAATTCCACTTGCACCGTTTTACTCAATAGAAAGATCATAGTCACTCTTTTATCAATTGTCAGCCCTTTACCTCTTTCCACACGAGGTTTAGTAGGGGGTAAAGGTCACAGAGCCATTTGCATGGGGGTGAAAAAAGGCCTTGAAGTCAGCAAGATGAAACGTACATCCTCTCACTTCGGAAGATGAGAGTACACTGACAACGCAGGGGCAGCCTAGAGGCCTGCTTTAGGGGTTATTCAGAGTTACCAATATTACTTCTTGAAACAGCTAAGTCTAGCACTGATATGATTGGCAGGAAATCTAGACAATACATTATAAATCTGGTAGTTCCAGGTGAATGTAAATATTCTCCCTTCCCTCCTTACATGTATATTTATTACGAAAATAGATTAGAGGCCTACTTAGGAGATATATAATCAGAGCTACCAATGTTAAATCTTGAAACAGCTTTGTGTAGCACTGATATGATTGGCAGGAAATCTAGACAATACATTATAAATTAGGTAGTTCCAGGTGAATGTAAATATCATTTAGGCTTCTCCCTTCTCTCCTTACATGTATATTTATTACGAAAATAGATTATACGGCATATTTCAAGGGAAAAAAACAGCGAAAATTAGCGAACGAGTGCACGTGAGGTGTTGTCAGGTGATAATTAGCCAATTCCAGGTGTATGGCACTCTCACTTACCTGATTTCTTACTTGTATATATTATTTGGTATAAGAATACGACATAGGGCTTATTTCAATGGATGAAATCAGTGAAAAATTCCAGGGAAGATTTACTTAGCGTAGCATGGCCGGGCAGGCGAGAGCATAGGGTAATGGAGGGGGGGTAGGGAGGGGAGTCAAGAACGGGGAGAAATGGCTAAATTGTCAACAATGGATGGGAGTACAGATGAGATTAGGAGTGCTGACTAGTGTTGGACATTGTCAGTACTGATAGATGATACAAGCCCCCACTGGAAAGCCCGGGTGAATTCAAAATAACACAGAATCACAAAAGCGACGCCCCGCGGTATGATCCCTTGCTCCCAAGCGTCACGAAAGTGACGCCCCGCGGTTAAGGGGTTAACCTGATTTACCACCTTCAATCAATCAATCAATCATTTCCTGTGGCACCCTCAGGGATGCATAGGGCCTCGATGAACTCACACCACCACATCCTATCTTGTGCTAACTCCTCAAGATCTCCCCAACACTCATCTCCAGCTTCCCGTCTCATTGTCCTCACCCACGTCTCTTTTGGCCTTCCTCTACCTCTCCTACCAAGTGCCACCCACCCTGGTGTACCTCGTACTATTCCCTGTCTCCTATACACATGTCCTAGCCACTTCCATCGTGAGAATCTAACATATTCATCGATCGGCTGCACTCCCGTTATTTCCCTAATTCTACTATTTGGTATCCTTTCCCACCACTTAACTCCTAATATTCTTCTAAGTGCTTTATTTTCAAATACCAAGAATTTATTTTCCATAGTCACTGTGCTGTACCAAGACTCGTGTCCATAAATTAAGATACTCCTAACCATTACCTTATAAAGTTTGATTTTTGTATGCACAGAAAAATTGTTATTATTCCAAATATTTTTAAGCATTCCCATTGCCTGATTAGCCTTCTTTAACCTTTCCTCGAATTCAAAGTTCAAAGAACCATCCTTGGCTAAATAAGTACTTAAATATTTAAACCTATCAACTTGCTTTACAACCATACCTCCAATTACACATTCCTGTGCATTTTCCATATTCATATTGATTATTTCAGTTTTTCCACAATTAATAACCAAACCCACCTTGCGACCTTCACTCACCAAACAGTCCAACACTCTCTGCACCACCTTAAATATCATATATTTCTTTTCCATTTGACTTAGGTTATCAAGTAAAAGTCTTGGTGACTCAGACGTCGCTCTGTATAATATCACTCTTCTAGCCCTATGCTTGGCAGCTTCCGCCTTGTTACCATCCTTCTTCCATTCCTGGAAAAACCTTCTTCTCTCCTTAACTCCAGCTTCTACACTCTCATTCCACCACCAAGTTACTTTATATCTTGGTGGGCCTCTTGTCTGACTGCATACTGCATCAGTAACTCTCAAAAAGTTGTTCTTGAGGGCTTTGTACTGTTCACTAACGCCTGTTAACGGCTCCCTGTTCAGCCGCCATTCTCCTCATCTCACTACAGTAGGCATCCCTTACTGCTTGGTTTTCCAGGTTTCATATTTTCCTCGTAGGTGCATAAGTCCTCTTTTCATCATTTGTTCTTTAATCCCTACACCGCGGGCTTGTTTACCAATGACTTGCGTGTCCCGCGGGGTTATTTGGGCTCCGACAGACTCTCAAAAAATATTTGCCAAAAATCAGTTATTAGTCCTAGAATAATAAAATTACATATGCTTATGGCACATACCTTCAGCTTTCTCCTGGAATGATTGTTGAGCCTTCGTCTGTTACCGTAGGACTTGTGGAGACCTCTGAAGTAGGGTAACAAAGTCTCCACTTTACACTTCCCGACAACCCGTAATATGATTACCACAGCCAGATACAAACACTATAAACACTATTCTACAATTTTCAAGTAGTTTGGGATCCATACTCAAAAAAAAAAACACTGTGAAAGCAATGGAAATTACGAGCGCGTCTGATCGTCGCACTGGCACTAGTTCGCTCTTGGTACTCTGTCATTTATTATTCATAAAACCCCTCACACTTTATATTTCTATTACTATATAACACATATATATCTACAGTCTTTATCCATAAGTTTCCTTCAGTAGTATTAGTTTATTGTCACTGTACTGTAGGGATTCAATTTCTTTCAGTAAAATACGTAGCATTCACTTTCTCGTCCTGTATACTAGCATTGAGAGTGAATGTCACTTTCATCTTCACTCTCATAACTCATAGCATTCAGACATGCTAGAGTGAAACTTTCACTTTCATTACTCCTAGGGTATATACTCGTATTCTTATAATACTACTCATTTACATTTCTATTTACGTTCTCTATTTTATTTACGTTATTTACATTTCTATTTTATTTACACTGTGTTATGCACTGTCACTTGAAGTAACTTATAAAACTATTTTCCATTGTTCACGTATATTTACATTCATTACTTTCACTTGCTGTTTACACATTATTTACAATTCCACTTGCACTGTTTTACTCAATAGAAAGATCGTAGTCACTCTTTTATCAATTGTCAGCCCTTTACCTCTTTCCACACGAGGTTTAGTAGGGGGTAAAGGTCACAGGGTCCTTTGCATGGGGGTGAAAAAGTCCTTGAAGTCAGCAAGAAGAAACATACGTACCCTCACTTCGGAAGATGAGAGTAAACTGATAACGGAGGGCCGGGGTGGAGGCCTACTTAGGGGATATTCGGAGCTACCAATGTTAGCTCTTGAAACAGCTATGTCTAGCACTGAAATGATTGGCAGGAAATCTAGACAATACATTATAAATTAGGTAGTTCCAGGTGAATGTAAATATCACTTAGGCTTCTCCCTTCCCTCCTTACATGTATATTTATTACGAAAATAGATTATACGGCATATTTCAAGGGGGAAAAAACAGCGAAAATTAGCGAACGAGTGCACGTGAGGTGTTGTCAGGTGATAATTAGCCAATTCCAGGTGTATGGCACTCTCACTTACCTTATTTCTTTCTTGTATATATTATTTGGTATAAGAATAGGACATAGGGCTTATTTCAATGGATGAAATCAGTGAAAAATTCCAGGGAAGATTTACTTAGCGTAGCACGGCCAGACAGGTGAGTGGATAGGGTAATGGAGGGGGGGTAGGGAGGGGAGTCAAGAACGGGGAGAAATGGCTAAATTGTCAACAATGGATGGGAGTGCAGATGAGATTAGGAGTGCTGACTAGTGTTGGACATTGGCAGTACTGATAGATGATACAAGCCCCCACTTGGAAGCCCAGGTGAATTCAAAATAACACAGAATCACAAAAGCGACGCCCCGCGGTATGATCCCTTGCTCCCAAGCGTCACGAAAGTGACGCCCTGCGGTTAAGGGGTTAAGCACCATGTCACAAAATAATTTGTGCTGCTGCACACACTCCTCGCTTCCTATAACTAACATCTC
The DNA here is from genome assembly GCF_032717465.1 of Coenobita brevimanus. Taxonomy (NCBI): domain Eukaryota; kingdom Metazoa; phylum Arthropoda; class Malacostraca; order Decapoda; family Coenobitidae; genus Coenobita; species Coenobita brevimanus. The sequence goes on from NC_137050.1 coordinate 29,258,195, forward strand.
TCATTAACCTCCTATCAGCCCTCCTGACCGGAAAATAATCTTTCCAGCTGCTATTTCCATCCCACTTGTACGTAATCAACAAACTCTTTCTTTTCCTAAAATGTGTGTTGCACACAATCATGTTCACTGTCTCCCCAAACTCAAGAATCCTTTCCCCTTCCCCATGTATTGTACCATATGCACATCCCCCATGTACTCCTTCATAAACTTGAGCAACTTCACCTACATGACCATCAAAGTCCCCTCCCAACACCACTATTTCATCATCCCCCATACCACCTACAACAAGTATTAAGTAACAATGGAAGTTTAGAGGATGAAGTGCTTGAAAGGGTACAACAAGGAAGAAAGGCTGCTGGTTCCTTGAAAGCAGTGATAAGAAACAGAGAAGTGAGCATGGAAGTGAAAAAGTTACGACATGACAGTACTGTGATACAAACTCTCACATATGGAAGTGAAGCTTGGACCTTGTTGGAGGGAAGCAAGTCAGGAGTGAGACCAGTGGAAATGAGTTACTTGAGAGGAGCACGTGGAGTTATGTGGAGAGACAGACTGACAAATGAGGAAGCAAAGGAGCATTGTTGTAAGGATGTGGATGAGACAGGACGCATTACGAGAAACACACTGAGGTGGTTTGGCCATGTGGAAAGGATGCAGAGTGAGAGACTGACAAGGAGAATGTATGTGAGTAAGGTGAAGGGGGGGAGAGGGAGGGGGGATGCCAAGGATGAAATGGAGGGATGGAGTGGAAAGGTATATGAGAAAGGGGGGTGTAAATTGGAAGCAGGGAAGTGAAATGGCTGGGGACAGGGCGACATGGAGGAGATTTGTTTGGGTTACCTTTAATAGAAGGTTAGTCAAGTTGTACCCCACCTGCTCGTTCTGACCTCGCAGACACCCTGTTTTTTTCCATTTCTGTTCGTTGTGTGTTTTTTTTTTTGGCTTTCTTTTTTGGTGACACAAACGAGGGCGGCGCTGCCCAGGTTTATCCCGGGTAGTATTGTATATACTTTTTGCTGCTGTTGTTATTTTGTTTTGTTTTTTGTTCTCCTTTATCAAGAGCAAACAACACCAGTGCCCTCACTGCAGTAGGTCTGTAGCAAAAAGTGCACAAGCACTGAAGTACGCCTACTGGAGTGAGTGGGTTCATATAGCCTGTGAAAATTTAGACGCAGGCAACTATCCATTTATGAAGAAGAGCCACCAGCTGGGCTTTCGCTGGCTGTGTAGCCAATGTGTTGCACCAGCAGACGAGGTCTTGCCTGGTGGAGGAAGTAGTACCAAGAAGGAGTTTGAAGATAAAGTTATTGGGCCGATCTTTCAGGCAATTAGAGACATTTCAAATAGACTGGAGGCACTAGAGACCAAGGTCTCATTACCCATGGCAGTCACACAAGATCAGGCCAAGTCATTTACGGATGCTGTTCGCGGGTCTCTCGTGGGGGAAGGGAAGGATCTGCCTGGGGGCATGATTGGGATCAGTGCTCATGGCCAGAAAAAAGCCATTCATAGTCAGCATGTACTGATTGTGAAACCAAAGAGTGGTGCTGATGCCCTGACAAATCAGATGGGACCAGAAGACATCAGAGGTGTACTTAACTTGGTATTGGTTGATAGCTGTCTTAAGACTAAGGCTGTTGGGTTGGTAATGAAGTTTCCGTCAACTAAGGCCAAAGGTGAGGGAACTGGGGTGCTGACTGATCATTTTGGCTCAGAGGGCACTTTTTGTATATCAGAGCCAAAGAAAATGTTGCCTAAAATGACAGTGACAGGCCTTTCCTCTTCCTTGGGTGACTCCGACAACATCCTAAATATTCTGAGAAAAAACAATAAAATTAAGATGCTCATTGATCGAGGTTGTACCCTCAACCTTCTCTTCACAAGAACAAGGAATGACACCAAAACTGCTGTCTTGAAGATGTCGCCAGAGGTGAGATCCTCCATTGTAGAACAGGGCAATTACATCTATGTGGATCTTACAAGATGCCTCACTTTCGATATATTCTGGGTTACACAGTGTCATCACTGTTAAGGCTTTGGTCATACATTTGAGATGTTCTAGGAAAAATGATGAACCTAAATGCGTCTTTTGTGCTGGAACCCATAAATCTAAGGATTGTAGTAACAGAAATTCTCCCAAATGCATCAACTGCTCTTCTTTATGACATCAAGATGCTAATTCAAATTCACAGTCGGTTGCCCATTTTGCATTAAGTAGAGACTGTCCAATCATGATTTCTCACAGGAATAGATTGACTGAAAACACCAATTTTGACCATTCAGAAAAACTGACTACGTCCCTCTTGAACCAGTTAAGGATGGGTCTTTTAAATATTCGTTCTATCCGTAAAAAGATAGACTATATTAATGAAACTCTAAATCTGCACGAGCTTGCCATTTTGTGCTTGACTGAAACCTAGTTGTATGAGTCTGATATCGATATTATTCGTAATGCCTTGCCTAAGACACATTCTATCATTAGTATTCCCAAGCCTACTGCTGACTATCCGGGAGGAGGCGTGGCACTCATCTACTCATAACTACAGCTCGTCAGATGCAACCACATCTTCGTATTTTGTGTGGGAGTGACCAGTCAGATTTTAGTAGTTGTAAATTGGAATAGTAACCAAGGAGACTCATTCCTAACTCATAACTACAGCTCGTCAAATGCAAACACATCTTGGTATTCTTTTGCAGGAGTGACTGATTCAGAAGTGGCTATAGGTATAAAAACAACTTTCACTTTGAATACCTGGCTGTAACAAAATTTTATTAGAATAGCTTGGAGGGGCTGGGCTTACAATGGAAGAGTTGAGAGGTAGGATGGGACTGGAGTTTATTGGTGTTGTGATGAGGAGAGGTAGATTGAGGTGGTTTGGACATGTGGAGAGGATGGGGGATGATAATTGGGTGGGGAAGGTGAGAAGTGTTAATATTGGGGGTGGGGTTATGAGGGGTAGACCGAGAAAGACATGGGACGAGGTCATTAAGTGTGACCTTAGGGTTAAGGGACCGAACAGGGAGGCTGCAATGGATCGTGCAGCGTGGAGAGCCACCATTAGGTGACCAAGGCCGACACATGCAAGCATGTTGGGGCCTTTAAAAACGAAAACGAAAATGATGCTATGCCCTTCTTTTTTGGTTTAAAATATCATAGCTTCATGAATTTTGAATTGTAACTGTAGATGAGTAGAATGTTGCTAGTCATGAAGAAGTGCTGTGGAAAGGGTACTCTATAGCATTACCTTGTTCTGCCACTGAACTGTGTGAGATGGACTGCGTAAGGCAAAATATAGGCCAAGTAGAAGGTAGAAGTTGTGCTATATACTGTATAACTGTCTATTCTAAATGTGAATAATTTGTATTATGTTCCTACAATCATTGCAGTGGTGTTCCTGTGGCAGCCTTGGGTTTGTGTGGGTGTAAGTGAAGTACAAGAAAGCAGGGTTCCAGAGAGATGGCAGCGTGATGGCGGTTCAAGAGGAGTGAAGGGAGACTGCCTGGAGAACTCAGAGTAGCAGAGGGGCCATGACTGCTTGGAGAGGTTGAAATCTGTTGTGATGGGTATAGTACTGTCTCCTGTCTCTCCTGTCTGTTTTTCCTGTCTCTTGTCTTTGTCCCTCTTGTCTGTCTCTCTTGTCTGTCTGTCTTATCTGTCTCTTTTCTGTCTTTCTCTTTTCTGTCACTCCTGTTTGTCTGTTAGTGTAGGCAGGTAACTATGGAGGGTTGCATTGAGCAAGGACACTCATTCTTACATTATAGCCAAGGATGAGATGGAGGGATGGAGTGGAGAGATGGGAGGGGGTGTTAGCTGCAGAGATGGAGAGTAGATACAAGTAGATATGGGAGAGAGAATATGTGTATGAGGGAGGAGTGTGGGTAGATATGGTGGAGGGAGGGTGTGAGTTGGAGGGATGGAGATGAGAGGGGTGGTGTGAGTTGGAGGGACGGCAGAGGACAGGACAGTGTGGAGGATATTTGTGGCCACACCTTACAGGATTAAGATGTCTGGCAATAGATAGATTAGATAGATATATAACTGAATTTCCATCAAGCACACTGTATTGATGTGGGAGTGGTAATGTCCAGTGAAAACATATAGTAACCAAGGAGACTCATTCCTTCCTCCATAACTATTAAATTAATGAAACTGTAATCAGTTACTAAATTTGTGAGAATGGGCCAGTTCCATCAGGTGAAGGACAGACTACAGTATAGCTAAGTGGCAAGATTATTTTTTCCTTGGTTAAGAAATCTAAGTGAGATGGAAGCACCGATTTTAGCCCATAAATTGGTATAGCTTTTTGTTCTTTTGTGGAGGGATACAGCTGAATGCCAGATTGACATTACCTTGCCTGTACACCTTTCCCATAGCCCAGAGGTCAGCAACCCTTAAAGCTACAAGAGCCATTTGTTTTAAAGTTTCATAAAAATGTAGTACTCTTGGAGCCGCAATACAAAAAATTCTGAAACTGAAATCTGCAGTATTCTAAACAAAACATTACGGTGATACTATTTGATCTACTTGTAGTATAGATCTTTTGTTTCATAAAAATGTAGTACTCTTGGAGCCGCAATACAGAAAATTCTCATAAACCGAAATCTGCAGTATTCTAAATCTAAACAAAACATTATGGTCATATAGTTTGATCTGCTTATAGTATAGATCTTATCAAAGCTGAATGAAAAATCTAATGTTGCCTTGCATGTGTAATATGATGCCTTTGGTCTGAAAGAATAAATGGTTATTTATGAAGCTCCTGGAGCCACAAAAGTGTCCTAAGAGCCGCGTGCGGCTTCTGAGCTGCAGGTTGCCGACCTCTGCCATAGCCCTTCTTTAGCATAATTAACAAGTCATTTAGATACAGGTGTTAGAGCAGTTAACAGACTATACAGTAGACTATGCAAGAAAGATTAGGGAACAGTTGGTACATTATGACCTAAGTTTTATCCAGTGTGGGTGAAGGCATTGGTAAAGTATATATCTACAGAGGTGCAGTCATAGAAATTTACTGTCCATTGCATTGGGCATGTGGAGAGAATGAAGGATGGCAACTGGCTGCAGCGGGGGAGAGGTGTGAGTGTTGAGGGTAGAGTTAAGGGGTAGATTGAGATGGTTTTGGGAGGCAGGATGGGGCTGGAGTGTATTGGTGTTGTGATGTGAAGGGGGTAGACTGAGATGGTTTGGGAAGAAGGATGGGACTGGAGTGTAGTGGTGTTGTGATTAGGAGGGGTAGAGTGAGATGGTTTGGGCATGTGGAGAGGATGGGGGATGACATTTGGGTGTGGAGGGTGAGAGGTGTGAGCATGGAGGGTAAAGTTGAGAGGCAGACTGAAAGACCTGGTATGAAGTCAGTGTCCTCAGGGATAAAGGGCTGGACAGAGAAGCTGCTAGAGATCAAGCAGCATGGAGAACTGCCATTAGGTGACCAAGGCTGATATATGGAAGCATCTTGGAGTTTTTATAAATGAATGAATGAAGGAAATAAGTTCCCTTTTCCCACTCCATTAGGCAGGTAAAAATGTTGAGGTATAAATGTAAGTGCTTCCTCTATTATTTCTTTCCCTGTCCTTCCTTTCTGCACCCTTCCTCACTCCAGCATTAGGTGGAAAAGATCAGGATGAAGGAAAATGATGATTGTTCCTAGCTAGTTTGCTGTTTGCATTTACCTAACTTGAATAGGGAAGTAGCATTATACTGTATAGGAATAAATGCATTGGTTACAAGGCATATTTGGGTGTTAACATATTTCACTGAGAAACTTACTTACTAGAGCCCTTAACTCAGTTGTGGGTTCATGCTTATCTGGATATGAATCTAGGAGACTTCATGCTAAAATTCTCCTTCTGCAGTCCACCATCCTCCTCCTGAGAGATAGGTACATATGTGTATGGCAAGAATATTAACTGATAGACTCCTTGAAATGGCTGGTTTGATACAGCCTTCAGTATGTTCTTCAGCCTAAGATTTAAGTAGTGTTGATGGTTGAGGTAACACTGGCATTGTAGTTCAAGGGTGGAGTTGTAAAGCATGTTTGTACTTTAGGGCAGTATGACGATGGCAGCTTGATGGCAGAGGAGGCCACCCCTGCTGTGGTGGGTGTCTGGTGGTAGACATCAACCACCACCACCACCACCAGTGATGAAGGGGAGCAACTTGGCTGGATACTACAAGATGAGTATATTTAAATATGTTATACATATTCACTTAGGTGCCAGTCTGTTGAAATAACCATTGATGGGCCAGTGGAGTGTTTCATACATAACGTATAGTTTTCTATAAACCTTGCTGTGGTGCTGCTTTTGTTAATTGCCAGTTGGTTGCAGAACTGGCCTCAGTAGGTGTTAGTCAAAATGCACTGCAACTTGTGCTTAAATAGCTGAGGAAGCTAAAGTTGCAAGAATCATGCAGAACATTAAAAACTCAATTTTGCTAAGTGGAATTATTTGCAGTAAGTGTGCTGCAGTTAAATTGGCAGTGCTAACAACCATATCCCAGGAAATGATCACTGCCACCCCTTGTGCCTTAGGTTTCATTCTTAACTTTTCCATATAGTTTTAAGTCTTTGGAGACTTGCAACAGAAGACAGATGGCCATTATTACCCCATCAGTAAAAAAAATATCCCCAGAGCTGGATAAAACCATTGGCTGTGGCAGGAGTGAATTAACACACAACAGGAAGCTCCCTGACATCTCTTCTGTAATGATTTATTTTAGGGGTTAAACTTAAGTCAGTTGGAGACCCCTGCATTCAAAAGGAAGCTCCCTAACACCTCTTCCTTAGCTATTTATCTAGGGAAATCAGTGGTGTGATAGTAAAGCCTTGTCTTATATTAAGATTTCTAAGTTCCATTGGTACTTGTTCTTCTCTCAAATGCCTTGATTTTATTTTTAATGGAGAGTAACAGTTGGGTGCGGAAGGTGATAAGTGGCAAGGTTGAGGGTAGGGGTGAGAGGCCGACTGAAAAAGACCTGGGAATGTCGTAAAGACTTTGTAGTTAATTGTAGAGAAGTATATGTTAGACTTGTGGTCGAGCGGCTTTTATATCTTGTAGTAGTTTCCCCACCAGATGTCATGTAGTGACGGGAGAGGTAAAGAATAGTATGGGACTATCTTTATTTGTCTTGGAAATATTAAACAGGTATAATAGTATAAGTCCTGGGTAGCTACCTCCCTGTCTCGCTATCTCTCTCTCTCTCTCTGTTCTCAAGCTAATCTCCGTCTCGACCTCTCTATAGGGTCGCTTGTCTCCTTCTAAACTCTCTTTCCTCACATCTCGTGTAGTAGGGTGTGTGTGTCACGTATCTTCCTCGTGGCAACAGAACTTTCTCACGAGAGGACTGCTGACAGCTAACTGAATCATCTTACTGGCCGCTGTCGTCAGCTTTCCCCGTGTAAGCGTTTAGCGCTGCTCGCTTCGCAAACACAACACCTTCTCATCGTTTGACTTCCTGCTTCTATCTGTCTCTCTATCTATCTATTTATCTATCTATTTATTATGTAGTCCTATATTTGCTCGGCCGCGAAAATGACGTACCATCGACATTTAATAGTTATAATATATTAATACATACTACATACACATTATAATGAACTTATAAGCTAATTAAGTGAAATACATAATATTGTAAAGTAACATAATTGTATGAATATTGTATACATATATTATTCATAGTAAATAGTGATTATTCAGTAATATTACATTTTAAATAAGTTGAATACATATTGGAATAAATGCATTAAAGTAAATTATTTAACTGTAATACAGTATGTACTTGGGTTATTATAGTGAATTGCATACATGCAAGAATAAAAATAGTTTAAAATTAAGAATATTGTAAGAGTTACTAATATTTCATTTAAAGATAATGGTACTGGTCTGCCATATATGGGTCATTCTTCTTTGTGTTATTATTATTATTATTATTATTTTTTTTTTTTTTTTTTTATATATATAATTAATACTATATACAAAATATATACACTTCATTCAGGGTGGTTAACTGTGATGTTAACTCTCCCCCCACTAAACAATGACTCCAAATTAGCAATTCTTGCATGCATTCTGTGCATGGCCAACAGCAATACTGCAACAACAATGCAGATAATTATGAAGACAGAAGGTGCTTGGCTATACACATAATATGGGTTGAACATACTCAAACTCAAATCTTCCCAGGGCTTCATTGTTTCATTGATCAGCTGCATAGTTTCAAACTTAGGTGAAGTCAGCTTAATACTTGTGCTCATGTTTAAGTCCATATCAGGCAGTGGGTGGAAATGTTTGTGTGTATGATTGAGGATGGCGTAGTGATTGATGGTGGAAAAAGTAGACATGGATGGTGTAAATACCGCACAGTAGTCTGGTGCTATGTATAATCCTGAGGCTGATGTATGAGATGGTGGTATATCTGGACAGACTATGTAAACTGATGTGTTATGAGGGAAATAAAAAAACTGCATGTGTCCAATGCGTTGATGGTGTACAAGTTTATCTGGAGCAAAAGTGAAGTTGCAATGATGATGAATATTGTTATTGCTGATGATAGCCATTTCACAAGGGACCGTATCAGTAGGCTGAAACGTGAAAATGTACGCAGGACAAAGATGAACAGCATGTAAGGATGTGCGGCACTTTCGCTCAATCGTTGACTCACTTGCGAAAGTGACAGTGTCTCGTCTCTTGGAGACCATGATGAGTTCGGTGTCTGTGTTGATGTTGATGATGACTAAAGTGTTGTTGTTTCTATAGGGGAAGGGGTGTATTTGGTATACTGTGAACAGGTCTTCCGTGATGAATGGTACATGAACTATCACTGATGTTGGTGTTAGTGTTGCTTCCAAGTACGGGTAATATTGCATAAATTCCCTACTGCGGAACAATGGCTTCAATTTATGTTTATGTATGCCTTGACTAACTATCTGACGTAGCTCATGAACTGGGAGTAAGTCATTTGTGATCTTGCCATCACCAGCATTCGAAATTCCTTGCATAAATGCCCTGAAATGATCTCTAGTGTTCTCTAATTGTAGTAGAATCGTGTCAATATGTTCTGTGATGATGGAGAAGTGCTGGAAAAGGGTAACGTTACCCTCCAAGTTATTTATTTTATCTATACTCTCGAGAGCTACGTTTTCTGCTTGTTTCAGGTTTTTCACAATTGTTTTCATTGCTGAGTTCTGTCCTGTGATGAATTTATCTTGGTATGTTAGTACCTGAGCTATCTTATTAAATTTTTTGTTTATTTCTTTAAGGTCATCCTCTGTAGCCAATCCAAAGATGTTCCCAAGAATTGCGCCGCCCAGATCGAACAAACCGCGCTTTTGGCGAGTACGTGTGATGTTGTTCCTGTCGCTCAGCACCTCTGTTCCAGAAGATGGGAGATCTTGGATCATGACGAGCATAGTTGACTTCGCCTGTTCTAGTTTCCATTTCGCTAACTTCACCATTTCATCCACCTCCTTGGTGATATGTGATTGTGAAACATAATTCCCTATCTTGAAGTCCAGAGTTCGCATCGGCGTCGCAAGTCTTTCTATATAAGTAGGTAAGTCATACAAGTAATCTAGACTTATTTCAGTACTCATGACATCCTTGACGATTGTAGTCGTGGCCGTTGGAGCTATGAGGCATCCTTGTCGTACTATATGCTTGGGGTCTAGGTGCGCATATACCCTTAGTATGTATAGGAGAATCCATAGCATAAGTCCCTTCATCGTAACCTACCGAAAAAAAAAAAAAAAAATCTATTAATTTCCTATAAAGCTGTGGTTGATGATAGTGATGATGTGCGTTACGGTTGGCTGTTATTTCATTTATAGAAGGAGTTTAAATCGATATTTAATTCTCGTAAATGATGTACTGTAGATTTCATTGGAATAGTTGCACCTATGTTCGATTGTTTGGTATATGACCTTAATTTCTTTTTGTAATCATTGTTGTGTTCTTGCTTGGTTTCTTGAGGTACGTTCACCTGTTCGGTTGTATCCGAGGCTGAATAATTATGTGATAATTCCCTTGAAACTCGTTTTAAATGGTCAATATGAACTTGTTTTTCCTCGCCACTTGAAAGTGACTTAATTAAAACTTTGTTTGCCTTTATGTTAATTACTCTGTATGGGCCCTCAAATTTAGGGGATAATTTATTGTCTCTCGTATGAATGACTCCGTAAACAATGTCTCCTAAGCTGATAGGTGAATCTTTTGCCTTTGTTAAATGCCTCCGTCATTTCTTCCTTGGACATCGTTAATTGTTTTTGCACTCTTTTGTGTATGTCCTGGAATTCACGTAAACGGAGTTTAGAGTAATCATCGTAATTGTATATAGGCATGCCGTCACCTTCTAGGAGCTCATATGGTAATTTTTTATCCGTGCCATATATAATGAAATGTGGTGTGTCACCAATGGACTTATTTATAGACCCATTAATGGAGGCCTCTACTCTGGGAATCCAATCATCCCAGCTTGCATAATTTTCACTGAGAATGTGTCGTAGCACATCTAATACCTTTTTATTTTGTCTCTCTACCAACCCATTCGATGCTGGGTGATAGGCCAAAACGTTAACCTTTTTAATGTTGTATTGTTTACATATTTCTTGTAAGATCTCAGAATTAAATTCTCCTCCATTATCACTTATTAATACCTTTGGGGTAGTAAAGCGACATATTACATTATCTGTTATTGCCTTTGCTACTGTCTCTGCTGTCTTATCTTTAATTGGAGCTAAAATGACATAACGGGAAAAATGATCCGTTGCTACGAATAAGTATAGGTTATTATTGTATGATAATGGCATCTTGAGTAAATCAACAGCGACAACGTCCCATGGTTGATGTGGTACTGTAATTACCCATCGGTGCAGGTGTGATTGGGTATCCTTTGTGTTTCGCACATGATTCGCATCTGTCTATATGATTGTGTATATCTCTTCGTAATGAAGGCCAGTAATATAATAGCTGGGCTTGGTTGAATGTCTTATCCTTTCCAGGGTGTCCTGCATGTGGGCTGTCGTGTATCATTCGTAATACTTGGGGTATCATGTCATTAGGTACTACCAACTGGTTAGTATTTCTTTGGCGTTTTGGTTGTTTAGAGTTAATTTTGTATAATGTATTATTGACCATTGTGAATTGTTCAAGTGGGACATGCAGTTTGGGTAATTGTATGTCATCTCCACTTTCTAACTTGTATATTACTTTTGACCATACTGGGTCAAGTCTTTGTGCCTTTGCGATATCCTCGTGGTTTGGGCTCTTTCCTTTGAGATCTAACGCGCAACCTGAATTGTGTTCAAGTTCCTAGATAATACGTCCGCTACTATATTCATTTTACCTTGTATATAATGTATTTGTACATTGTAGTTTTCAACTGTACATTTCCATCTTGCTCTCCTCCCAGAAAGGAGTTTTTCTTTAAACATACCCACCAGTGGTTTATGGTCGGTGAATAAGTGGATTTCGTAACCATATACCAAATCTCGAAACTTTGTAATGCAAAAATCACTGCAAGTGCCTCTAAGTCTGTAGTGCTATAATTTTTTTCTGCACCTCTTGTTTGTCTGCTGGCAAATGCAATTGGTTGATTCTTTCCTCTTTTATCTTCCTGCATCAGTACAGCCCCTAATCCTTTAACTGATGCGTCTGTACAAATAAGAAATGATTTCGTGTAATCTGGATATGCTAAACAAGGTGCATTCGTTAGTTTAATTTTTAGATTGTTAAATGCCCTTTTTTGTTCTTCTTCCCATTGGAATACAGCATCTTTTTTGAGTAGTTGGAATAGAGGGAAGGCTATATGAGAGAACTGTGGTACGAAGGACCTATAGTACCCAGCCAGACCTAAAAATTGTCTAACTTCGGCCGTCGTAGTGGGTTCAGGAAAATCTCTCACTGCCTGTATTTTGTCATCAGTGGTGTGAATACCATCAGAGCTTAATTTGTGGCCTAAGAAATTTATTTCCTTAAAGCAAAATTTGCATTTAGAAAGTTTAATTTTTAATCCAGCATCACTAAGCTTTTGTAAGAGTAAGTCTAATTTCCTGAGATGATCCTTAATATTCTTCGTTGCGATAATAATATCGTCAAGATAAACAAATATTCCTTGTCCTAAAATTCCGGACAATACGTAATTCATAAGACGCTTGAACGTACCAGGGGCTGTCCTCAGTCCCATTGGCATTCTTGTATATTGATAATGGCCTCTGTTTGTTGAAAAGGCAGTGTATTTACGTGACTCCTGAGATACCGGAATCTGATAGTATCCGTTTAGGAGATCGATGGTCGAGAATATATTATTCTCAGGACCAATATTCTGTAGCACATCACTTAGCAATGGCATGGGAAATCTGTCTGGGATGGTGTGATTATTTAGTTTACGGTAATCTACTACCGCACGCATTTCTCCATTTCTCTTGGGCACAAAGAAAAGGGAGCGTTCACGGAGAAACTGAAGGCTCAATAATTCCAAGCTTTAACATTTCATCGACATACTGATTTGCAAGTGTACGTTGGGAGTGTGGTATGCGATAAGCTGGTACGAAAATTGGTGGTGTTTCTGGGTGCACATTAATCATGTGATTAATCAAGTTAGTACACCCTAATCGTTCTCCGGGCAAGGCTACGGTGTCCCTGTGTGTTTCCAGCAGGGTTAACAAATCATTTTCTTCGTCAAATTCACCTGAGTGAATTAAATTCTCTTTTATTCTTTCTCTATCCGTAGATTTTATCTCACTTGTTACTCCACCAATATTTATTTCCTTCACAGGGGCTAAACATTTTTCAATATTAACTATGCAAGTTCCCTTCTTCAACTGAACTTCCCCATTCATGTGATTAATAATGAATATCTGAGTTAGCCCTATAAGTCGTTCGTATGACATAATGCGTTTCTACTGACAATCCTTTTACTTTACATAATTCTTCTAAGACAAGAACAGTACTATTCCGTAATTTGCTCTTTATGGTAACCTTCATGTATGAATTAGGTGGTATAACCAAATCATTAGTGAGATGGGCTGGAAAAATTGATAAATCAGTACTGTTAGCTGGGTCACTAATTCTGGAGGATGGGGTTGCTGGTGTAAGTGGATCTATACACTCATCTGTTTGTGTATGTTTGTTTAAGCCTTTAATATTACCAATTCTTTTTGGCTCTCTTCTACTAATCGGTGAGGGCTCTGAAGTTATTTCCCTCTCTATAAATTCATTATCAAAGTCTATTCCATTCATTTGTGGGAGTATAGTTATGTTCTCAGTTCTCATGGATCTTAAGCCCAGTAACATATGAGCTTTAATTGCTAAGTTTTCAACGATATAGAACAATGCAGAGAATGGTCTTGTAGTTTCTGTGAAACTGAGATTTAATCTTATCATACCTTTTACTGTAATCTCTTGACCATCTACTGTGTTTAATTCTAAATCAGCTTCATCCAGAAAAGTTACTTTCTTTTTATTTTTAAGAATTCTATTGAGTTCTTCATGTGTTATTAAGTTCACTGGAGAGCCTGTATCTAAAAATAAGGAAACGTTTTGATCCTCACATACAGCTGGTATCAAGATACACTCATTTCCCAACATGCCTCCTATGTGAAGTTTAACCTTGTTCTTTTTTATGTTTGTTCGTTTTTTGTCATGACTTGGTCTTCCCCCGATTTGAACATAGACACAATTTTTTCTACTGTTTTGCAATCACTAGTCCAGTGCCCTTGGTATCTATGATGCCTACAGTAAGGACCAAACCCTTGTGTCTTTTGATTATCCTCTTTTGCCTTGATAAAGCATTCATACCTTGTGTGTCCTGGTTTTGCACAGTAATGACACAGAATGGACCTATCCCTTGACTGTGACCTACGAGGTGATTTCCCATAAAAAGTGTTGTTTATAGCGCGAGACCTACTCGGGCTGCGAAACTTATGAAACTGCCTGTAGGAAGGCGTGTGGGAACGAGGTCTAGGCGTCTTTGCTTGTTTGGGCTGCCTCATTTCAGGTCGCGATCGATTTTGTTCTCTGTTTGGGGTCGGTGTTGATGTTTTCACAGCTGATACTGTCTCAGGTACCCTGATTCTACCAGAATGTGCATGTGTGTCGACCACACCTGCTTTACTGCACTGCATCTCTACCTCGTTCATTAAGTCTAGTAAGCACATTCCAGGGATGTACGCGATTGTTTTGGCGATCTTAAGGGTTCTATCAGGTAATTTACACAAGGCAGCTACATAACCAATGATGTCCACGACGAGGTCTGGGGACATCTTTCCATCATCTGTTATCCACTTAGAATTCTCCAGAGTAGCTAATAGGGTTCTCTTGATTGTGGAGACATCAGCAGTTATTTCACTGAGCACATGGTTTGTAGTGTGCTCCCTTACAAGATCTACAATTTTATGTAATTCTGGAATTATACCTGGCAAGAAGTTCATACCTCCAGAAAATTTCTTCAGAAATTCAGTTTTAAATTCATCATATGTCCTAGCACGATGTAGCTTATCGGAGCGCAATAAATTGCTTGCTGGACATCTTTCCTGGCTTATGCAAGATGAAAAAATAGCAATTTTCTCTTGTTCATCTAGTATATGGCGCTTGATGAACATTTGTTCGCACTGACTGACTAATGAAATGACATCAATGCGATCCTTGTCTGTGCCAGAGAATTTTGGGGCAGTCTTATCCTCGTGATACACAAAAACGTGAGGTGTGGTTTTTAGATCAGCAGTATTTGTTTCTTGATTCATCTTTAATGATTGCCCAGTTAAATCAACTTGTACGAGTTTATCGTTATGTGAGGGAATGGTAGAATATGTATGACCGGACCGGTGAACCCTGTTAAGTATATTGGCATACGTATTTAAGGCAGCTGCGAAGTCGATACTCTCAACATCTGAAGGGGTTTCCCACTCATCATCCGAAACTCCCGTATTTGTTTCCTTATCTATAACGTGTGGTGTGGGTTGTACAATGGGTGGGCTGTCTCTTAATTGTGAGTCTGATGTTGTGGCAATTTGTGTGTCATCTGGTATTAACGTGGGTGGTTGCGAAAAATATTCCTGTCATTAAGATATGATGTTATGAAATATGCCTCTTGTTTATTTATGTCCTAGCAAACTAGATGATTAAATAAGTTGAATATAGCTAATTTTAGCACTGAGAAGAAATGAGCAAGTATAATTTTACCCACTTGATACAGATCGTAGAGGTGTGTCGATACCAAAGTCGATCTCGGAAGAAAATACAGGTTTGATTGAAGATCTCTTGATAATTCTAGTGGTGTGTTGATGGACGATATTACTCAGGAAACTCCATGGCCTGGTATTTGTAGTGGTTAACGGCTGTCCCAGGCAAACCTCAACATAGAACGTCGAATTTCCAACTTAACTGTGAAAATAAGTGAATATGAGTAGGAGCTATGTGAATAATGAGTAATGAGTAGTGGGTGAGAAGTGCCTGGTGTCCGTCACACGTTGCTTGGCATGGCAGACTCGCGTTGTGATGTCATCTCAGCACATGGTGACGTCGGCTTCCCACACTGGTAGCTGTGGTGAGTGAATGAGTAGCGATGAGTAACTTGAGTGAAGACGAGTGAGTAAGATGAGTTGTAAATCGTGTCTCACTCTTCGTTTGTTTGTTCCCTTTATTCTATGTGGAAGTTTTCTCTGTCCTTTTCTCTAGTGATTTATTCGTAGAGTTGTTAATTGTAGTTGATTGTAGATGGCTGTAGTTGATTGTAGATGGCTGTAGACTTTGTAGAACTGAAGCTAACCTTGTAGTCTCGGTTGCTTTTGTAGAAATTTGCTTTTAATTCGGAGACGATGTCCATGATTTGCTGGTTTGTCGTTAAGCTACTTGCAAGGCGTCGAGTGATCTCTTGACCTCTGCATCAGCGTAATGATCTGGGAGACGGAGGGGGCAGGAGCTGATATTGTTGGTTGTTGTCAATCTTGATATTTTGTAGGAATTTAATGTTGATTCGTAGACGAGGTTCGTATACGTTCGCTGCTACCAAATGTCGTAAAGACTTTGTAGTTAATTGTAGAGAAGTATATGTTAGACTTGTGGTCGAGCTGGCTTTTATATCTTGTAGTAGTTTCCCCACCAGATGTCATGTAGTGACGGGAGAGGTAAAGAATAGTATGGGACTATCTTTATTTGTCTTGGAAATATTAAACAGGTATAATAGTATAAGTCCTGGGTAGCTACCTCCCTGTCTCGCTATCTCTCTCTCTCTCTCTGTTCTCAAGCTAATCTCCGTCTCGACCTCTCTATAGGGTCGCTTGTCTCCTTCTAAACTCTCTTTCCTCACATCTCGTGTAGTAGGGTGTGTGTGTCACGTATCTTCCTCGTGGCAACAGAACTTTCTCACGAGAGGACTGCTGACAGCTAACTGAATCATCTTACTGGCCGCTGTCGTCAGCTTTCCCCCGTGTAAGCGTTTAGCGCTGCTCGCTTCTCGCAAACACAACACCTTCTCATCGTTTGACTTCCTGCTTCTATCTGTCTCTCTATCTATCTATTTATCTATCTATTTATTATGTAGTCCTATAGGAAGAGGCCATAGGGTGTGACCTGAGGGCTAGGACTGAATAGGGAGGCTGCCAGAGATTGAGCAGTGTGGAGAGCTGCTATTAAGTTATGAAAGCCGACGCATTGAAGCATGTTGGAGCCTTTATAAACGATATGATAGCAGTATTTCCAGAGTTTATATAAATGATACGAGAGCAATATTTCCAGAGTCAATATAAACGATACAAGAGCAATATTTCCAGTCTATATAAACGATACGATAGCTGTATTTCCAGAGTCTATATAAACGATACGATAGCTGTATTTGCAGTCTATATAAACGATACGATAGCTGTATTTCCAGAGTCAATATAAACGATACGATAGCAATATTTCCAGAGTCTATATAAACAATACGATAGCTGTATTTCCAGAGTCTATATAAACGATACGATAGCTGTATTTCCAGTCTATATAAACGATACGATAGCAATATTTCCAGAGTCTATATAAACGATACGATAGCTGTATTTCCAGAGTCTATATAAACGATGCGATAGCTGTATTTCCAGTCTATATAAACGATACGATAGCAATATTTCCAGAGTCTATATAAATGATACGATAGCTTTATTCTCAGAGTCTGTATAAACAATACGATAGCAATATTTCCAGTGTCTATATAAATGATACGATAGCTGTATTTCCAGAGTCTATATAAACGATACGATAGCTGTATTTCCAGTCTATATAAATGATACGAGAGCAATATTTCTATCGTGAATATAAACGATACGATAGCAATATTTCCAGAGTCTGCTGTATATAAACAACACGATAACAATATTTTAGTCTATATAAACAATACGATAGCAATATTTTCAGAGTCTGTATTATAAATGATATGATAGCAATATTTCCAGAGTCTATATAAATGATACGATAGCTGTATTTCCAGAGTCTATATAAACGATACGATAGCTGTATTTCCAGAGTCTATATAAACGATACGATAGCTGTATTTCCAGAGTCTATATAAACGATATGATAGCTGTATTTCCAGAGTCTATATAAACGATACGATAGCTGTATTTCCAGAGTCTATATAAATGATACGATAGCTGTATTTCCAGAGTCTATATAAACGATACGATAGCTGTATTTCCAGAGTCTGTATAAATGATACGATAGCAATATTTCCAGAGTCTATATAAATGATACAATAGCTGTATTTCCAGAGTCTGTATAAACGATACGATAGCAATATTTCCGGAGTCTCTATAAATGATACGATAGCAATATTTCCAGAGTCTATTAATCCTGTATTTTTTGAACTGAAGATGTAGCCTTATTAACCCCATCAGAGCTGTAAGTCCTCCCTGAATTTTAAAATGCCTGGTGGTGGCAAGAATAAAACAATAAATCAATAAGGAAGAGGTGTTAGAGGAGGTGCTTCAAGAGTACCAGCCCCTAGGTTGTAAAAATTGCCAACTAGTAGCAAGAATAAAACCAAAAATATATCACTAAGGAAGAGATGTTGGGGGAGTCAGGGAATTGGAAGTACTGTGTAAGTTTGAATTAATCTGACATTTTTTTTTACAAAATGCCTGTGTCTTTCTCCTTCTGCCTGTGTCTTTCTCCTTCTGCCTGTGTCTTTCTCCTTCTGCCTGTGTCTTTCTCCTTCTGCCTGTGTCTTTCTCCTTCTGCCTGCGTATTTCTCCTTCTGCCTGCGTCTTTCTCCTTCTGCCTGCATCTTTCTCCTTCTGCCTGTGTCTTTCTCTTTCTGCCTGTGTCTTTCTCCTCCTGCCTGTGTCTTTCTCCTCCTGCCTGTGTCTTTCTCCTCCTGCCTGTGTCTTTCTCCTTCTGCCTGTGTCTTTCTCCTTCTGCCTGTGTCTTTCTCCTTCTGCCTGTGTCTTTCTCCTCCTGCCTGTGTCTTTCTCCTCCTGCCTGCGTCTTTCTCCTTCTGCCAGTGTCTTTCTCCTTCTGCCTGTGTCTTTCTCCTTCTGCCTGCGTCTTTCTCCTTCTGCCTGTGTCTTTCTCCTTCTGCCTGTGTCTTTCTCCTTCTGCCTGCGTCTTTCTCCTTCTGCCTGTGTCTTTCTCCTTCTGCCTGTGACTTTCTCCTTCTGCCTGTGACTTCTTTTCCTTTTACCAGTGACTGTATCTCCTTTCTCTCCCCTTCCTGTCCTCTCTCTACTGTTCCACCTTTTCTTGATAGTTCCATAATTCTTTTGGCCCTACATTTCCCCCCTACTATCAGGCTAGACATTTGGTATTATGCCATGGATTGTTTAAGGCCCTGCCATTAACACTGCCTCATCCTTCCTTCCTCCCTATCCTCCCCTTCCTCCCTGTCCTCCCCTTCCTCCCTGTCCTCCCCTTCCTCCCTATCCTCCCCTTCCTCCCTATCCTCCCCTTCCTCCCTATCCTTCCTTCCTCCCTATCCTGCCTTCCTCCTTGTGCATTAACACCAAACTGTTTCATGGCCAAAGCTGCTTCCATGCCAGTCTTGGTGCCATGTAGCCAGTGTGACTTGGTGCTGGTTCCCTGGTGCTGGTTCATTGGTGCTTCCTGCTGTGACATGCTCTTAAATGCAGTGGCCAGGCATCTTGCACTGAATGGTTCCCTTACTTTGTTCATTTCTTGTTTGGGAAGATTTTTTTGAACTGTAGTAGCTTCCTCATGTAATGCAGACTTTGAAATAGTCTCCAGAATTACTTCAGTAGATATAGATAAATAGATATAGTTGGATAAAGCACTCAGGGAGTATGGTGAATTATCTTTAGGTGTATTAGCAGTGGTTACAGTTTCTGCCATTTTTCTAAATCTGGCCATCGTCTAAGTCGTTTAGTGGGTTAAGGTGGTGGTGTCTGATGCTTTGAATGTGTCAGGTGGTTGTGCTGCTGTGTTTACTGTAGGTGCCTGGTGGTGTAGTGGGTTAAGGTGGTGCTGGCTGATGGAATGTCAGGTGGTTGTGCTGCTGTGTTTACTGTAGGTGCCTGGTGGTGTAGTGGGTTAAGGTGGTGCTGGCTGATGTTTTGAATGTGTCAGGTGGTTGTGCTGCTGTGTTTACTGTAGGTGCCTGGTGGTGTAGTGGGTTAAGGTGGTGTTGGCTGATGTTTTGTGTCAGGTGGTTGTGCTGCTGTGTTTACTGTAGATGCCTGGTGGTGTAGTGGGTTAAGGTGGTCCAGCCAGATGTGCTTTGGAATATTAATAGGTCTGTTCACCTGTGGCAAAGCTAACAGGTCTAGAAGTGGTACTTTTTTTTTCCTCTCCAACGAAAGTGTAAATATCTGCTCTTGGAGAGCTTTGAGTGATTTTATGAAATACAAAGCTGCTCAGCCTGAACTTTTGTTGGTTTATCATGTCAGCCATTGCCTAAGCTGACTATTGGGTGCATTTCAGGTTGACTTTAAGGAAGCATTGTAGTGGCTTATGAAATACAAAGTTGCTCAGCTTGAAATTTTGATTTGATTTGATAGGTCAGGTGTTGCATCAGCTGATTATTAAACAGTTGTCAGTTTTGGCCATAAGGAGGCATTTTAATACAAGTTTCCGAGTTTGAAAGAGAAACTTAAATATTGACTGCAGTCTGTGCAGATAGGCTCTTGTTGTTTAGGTACAGAATTTAAACTTGTGATCTTGAGTTTAGGTAATCCAGTTGGCTGTGTGTGTGTGTGTGTGTGTGTGTGTGTGTGTGTGTGTGTGATTAGGTCAGTGGGTGTAGGTGTAGAGTAGGTTAGTGGGTGTTGTAGGTTAGGTCAGTGGGTGTTGGTGTAGATAAAAACACAGCTAATGTGTTGTTGTATTTGCAGGAAACAGATGGTGTCCAACAAGATCTATGAAGATATCAAGATGGCAAGATGAAGCCAGCTGGGTAAAGAAGCCAGCTGGGTAAAGAAGCCAGCTGGGTAGAAGAATATGCTATTGGTAATGTGTTAAAACTGCATCTCAATCATTTTACATTAACTTGGCCTTAAAATACCTTGCTAGTCACGAAGAAGTGCTGTGGAAAGGTTTCAACGACCTAAAATTACCATCTTTGAATCATGTTTAGCTATACTGTATTAGATCAAAATTAGTGATCTTAGTCATGCAGTGCGGTGGAAAGGTTATAGAGCCAGTGATTGTGTCTTTGCTACTGAACTAAGTTAAGTCAGCTGTTAAAGGATATGTCTTGGCCAACTTTAAGTGAAAGAACTGTAGTTTTGTGTACAGAAAGTCCTCGTTTATGCTAGTCATGAAGAAGTGCTGTTTTCATGTACGTTAAATCCAAGTAATTGTCATTGTGTTCCCTGGCTGGTTTATATGGTAGTGCTGAAGTGATGTATTTTGTGCCAGGCTTATCTGAACAGGAACATGTTGGTCTGCTGGCTGCATTGGCCCTCATCCTGTAGTCCACCATTTTCCTTTATAGGATGATAGGGAGGTATTAGACTAGTAACCAAGGAGACTCGTGTACTCCACCATCCTTGGAGGATATGGGAGGGCATTGGTGCATGTTTTGTTTGATGGCATTGTGAATTGAAGTACGTTGTTGATCAACCCCAGTCTGCCTGGCCAAGCAGACCCATCAACCACAGGCAAGCAACAGCCTTGCCACCTCATTTAGTGAATCAGTGTTCCCCTGTGGCAGACAGAGGCCTGCAACGGCAAGGTGCGTTGAATAGTGTGGAGGTTTGGTTCCTGGATGGATGCTGCATTTGCATAATCCAGTTAACGTGAGCACCATAGCAGGCCCCACATCACCCCATTATTTGGTGATATGGTTACCACCCAACATTGTAAATGGTTTCCTGCGCTGCAGGAAACCATTAGGCCTGTCACCTGGTGTAAAATCACATGAAGTGGAAAGAAGAGAAAAAGTGACAGGAAGGAAAGGGAGAAGTAGGGAGTGAGGACAAACAGAATGATAAAGTTGAAGGAAGAATAGGTAGTACTACAGTGCAACCTCAAAAGTTTCCGAACCTCTAAAGTTCAATTGCCGTAATTTATGAAAAATGTCATTTTTATTTCTCAAACTTAGCTCAGAAATAACCCGAGACTAGTAAAAAAAAAAAAACACCTAGCAACACCCATCTGGTACTGATGACCTCACCATAAAGTGTGTGGTCACCCATAATAATAATAATTTCCTTTCCTCCTCTTGGGTAAGCTCTTTCTTATTTGAGTCAGTTTTATCATATCCAAATTTGACCATAATTGTGGCTTCAAACAGGTGTCCTGGCTTTACCAATTAGTGCAGTGCTGGGAACCAAAATGATGCAGTATAAGAATGCAGCCACAAGTACGTAGTGTGTGTGTTGTGAAATGATTGGTGATGGAAACTACCATGTATGACAAATTTGACAGTTCTCAGTGCTGTACCAACTGAAACTAGAGTAAATAACTCATTGCAGGTGTTGTCAAAGATAGCGGTGGTGTTAAAGCTGACAGTGTATGACATTACAAAGCAGTGTGATAAGGTTTTTAAGTTTTGGAGTGGAATTATGGTAAATATTCCTTTATCACACAACACCATGTAACACCACTTGTCAGACGTCAACTGATTTTACTCACTTTTGACGGAAGCCTGATTGTTGGTAGGCAGCAGTCTTAGTGTAATTCTAATAGATCATTTGCATCAGTATTAAACCACTGTGCAATCTATTTTTGAGCAGATATAAACCACCACCATCATCGTCCATTTTTTTTCACACACACACACACACACACACACACGTACTTAAGTATTTCATCACTGAGATTGCAATATTTCTGCAAGATTATAGTAATGCAGACTGGCAGTAATTGTACGTATCATAAAATGTCATAAAATAAACTGTGTAATCAGTGCACAATATGTGAAGTGTAGCATCACGTATGGGTTGGTTATATGGTTACCACCCAGCATTGTAAATGGTTTTCTGGCTTACAGAAAGTCATTAGGCATGTTAATCAATGTAAAGCCACCTGAAAAGGAAGGAGTAATAAAAATTGACAGGAAAGATGTGAGAAATAGGGAGAGAGGAGGACAGAAACAAAAGTAATGGAGATAGTGGGCAGTGCTACATCAAGGAGTGGATGGTGGTTGCTGAAAGATGTAAATATTCATGTTCAGTACTGTAGTTTTTACGTAAATAAATGAATGCATAATTACTGTCCCTTGCAACTTACTGATTGATGTTAAATATGAATAGAACTGCTAAGTGTTTTAGAACAAGGGGACATACACAAGATTAGGAAAGGAAATGTGAAAGAAACACTTCATGGTTAGTAGCGATTATTGTACTGATCCTTGAGTTAAGAGATGAGATAAATGGTAGTGTTAACAATGGAAAATAGGATGCCTGAAGCCAGCTAGTTAGACCAGACAACAAAGCTTGTGTCAAAAGCATGTCTAAACCATGAGAATTAAGACAGCCACAGAAATGCTTTATTAAAAGTTCAAATTTATCAAAACTTCCAAAAAGACACAAGAACTTCGAATTTAAGAGGTTGCACTGTATATCAAGTGAGTGGATGATCACAGTCACCTACCACCTGCAGGACTAGTAACCAAGGAGACACATGAAAGCAAGCCTCCTGTACCTGTAAAGTGTATTTCTATAGCACATTGATATGACTAGTAGCCATAACCAAGGAGACTGCCACCTCATGAAGGCAACTTTCTCCATTGTCTGTTAAATTTGTTATAGCATGTTATCAAACCTGACAGATCCCTGTTCCCTTTTGTCTCAGTTGATGGCAGTGTGTAGTGTGATTGGAGGGTTGATACGACTAGTAACCAAGGGTGATGGTATCTAGGGCTGGTGATGATACTGTCAAAGCTGAGGGAGTGTGGCCATGTGTGGATTACCACTAGGGTGTGGGAAGGAATTACAACTTGTTCAGTGTTGGTGAGAGGCTGTGTATGTGGTGTGGTGTTGGTATTTTTGAACCTCTTCAGTACTGTTACATCTTTTCTCAGTGTATTGTTGCAGTGTCCCAGATGATTTTATTCTTGCTGCTGCCAGACGATTTTACTCAGCTTAGGAAGGGGGTCTCTGTGATGGGAAGCTTGGTTGGAAGTGATGATGATAGGGTGAGGGGTGTTTAAGTCATCCTATGACTTTCTAGGATAGATGTGTTTGTCTCATTTATTCTTGCCATTAAAATTCTGTATCGCATAATCGTGCTAAGGTTTTAATTAAAACTGTGTGTAATTTGATAAAAATGGATATGTCTCATTTTCTTAGTGCATACAGGTGTTTGTTTATGGAGTCTTGCTTTCACTGTGGTATTTGGGAGTTGTCTTGCAAAGGCTGGTGTTTTCTTTTATCTGTATTGTTTTCTTGTTAGGTCCAAGGTTATACTGTATCTTGCTTTTCACCTTTAGTTATATTTTATTGCAACAGTTATACAATTGCTTACCTTGTATCAGAGTATTGACTTTTTATTTTTTTATAGTTAAGTGTGACAGGGTTTAACAATGAATGCCCTCAACTTTTCTTTCATTGATAAAGACAAAATCTGCTTAGGTATATTTTCATTTTAACCTGTATAAAGTGAAATAATGTTAATATGTTTTGCTGTTGGGTATGTTAAAAATATTAGAGAATAGATTTAAAGAACCGTCTGTAACCATTTCTTTATTTCAATCCTCAGATGCAGGACAGTGTGGCTACCAGTGCCTCCTTATGGTGGCTGTGGCAGCAAGAGGTCTTGACACTGTTCATTTAGACAAGAAGGACCCATTTACCAGAATCGCATCTCTGTTGTTCCGTCATTCGGTAAGCAGTAATCTGTACAGCATGTAATAACTACACTTTTGTACCCCATGCTAACCTGTTGGCCACCACTTGATGACATTACCAGTGCAGTAAGCATACACCGCAGTAAACCTTCTGTATTGACTCTGTCGGATACATTTATGTGAAGCTACAGAGTGTGGTGAATATTTTTGGCGTAGCAGATAGAGCCAGGATTCCAGGGGCTTGAATGATGAGTGAATGGAAGCGTAACCCATTGGATTGAGCAAATTTAGGCTTTCTGGATATTGTTACTCCTCACCCTGTACTAGGGTGGGAAAGGAGATCCGGAGGATGATGATGATGATGATGATGATGATAACAGGCCAGCTGGGGACAACAATGAGCCAATAATCATTTTGCTGGTGCAGCATATATGGGTAAAATAGGGTGTTTTTTAAGGTGTTATGACCCACTTATACTTAACCCAGCATGTTTATATTTTATTCACATAAACTACAATATTTCCTCTAACCTCGGAAAGAAACTGGCTCTGTAAGTGGTACATGGTTGGAGGGGGAGTGAGTTGAATAGGAGGTGTTCTGTGCGGTTGGTGAACGTGGGTCTCCGAGGCAGATGCAAGCAGCATTGCAGGTGGCTGTCATGCCGCTTGTGAGACAAAGTTTAAGAGGTGACTTCTGTGCTCTATAGCACATAAAAAACAAGTTAGTTCCTAATTTTCAGTTACAAGGACACTTGTTGCACTGTACTGTGGTATGGACATAGCCTACAAGAGCACAATCGCAAGCACTACACTTAGCACTAAATATGCTACATGAGCATAATAGCAGTTAAGGTTATTATGTTCTCCTTACAGTTTTTACATTTCCTCACCAAGCATATCACTTATTGTCATTTGTTACTACAGAGTCACCTACAAGGTGTTGAAGTAACATACTGTAATTATGCCAAGTTGCCACACAAGGGAAAAAATGTAGCACTTGACTTCACCAAAGATAGTCACTCATTTGCTTATTTTTCTACCACTAATTACTTGTTATGCACTTACAAAGTAGTTTTCTGTCTCTGTAAGTACTCATCTTTGGTCATATAAAACTACAGAATAACAGTCCAGAATAATGCTCGTAGCGAGCACCACTTTCACTTTCGCTATTGTGTAGTACACAGCAGTGTCACTCACCATTGTCTCCATGCTCATTATTACACAAATTATTTATTTTCTAACATATTGAAACTGGGTATCTACACATTACAGTATATCCTGAAGTGTTTAGAGGTGTGGTACACTCAGAAGCACTCCTACTGTCACTGTCACTTGTGTGTAGCACACTGCATTGTCACTCACCATTGTCTCCTTATTCACTGTTACACTGATTTTATATTTTTATGTACACTAAACCATTATCTTGACCTGTATATACAATGTTTTCTGACTCTAAAGCATTCAGAGACATGGAAGCACTCTGCCATACAAAGGCCTACCATGCACTTGGCACACATCATCACACATGCAGCAGCTTTAGCCTTTTTACTCCCCACTTCCACTTCCTCACCCATTGGAATTGCTGTCAGGGGTGACACTGGATGGAAGGTGATTTGGTAAACTGAGATTCATTATCTCTAGGTTTTACTGTACTGTACAGTACTTATATTTGTGTTAGTTGCATGGATTTTCTAAATTTTTCATATACTGTACAGGTGACTATGAAAATTGGCCTTTACAGAGTATAAAGATTATTTTGTACTAGTCTGAATAACCTTGCCCAAATACACTACAAGTGATGATATCTGGGGCAGGTGACATGACAAAGCAGGGAGGGTGGCCATGTGCAGTTTGCCACAAGGGTATGGGAAGGAACTCCATCTTCTGCAGTAATTGTGTGAAGTGGGTGCATATGGGCCTGATGGAGTTCCTCCTGTTGTTCTCAAGAACTGTGCTTGTGTGCTTACACCCTGCCTAGGCAAACTCTTTCGCCTTTGCCTGTCAACTTGTACCTTTCCTTCTTGCTGGAAGTTTGCTCTCATTCAGCCAGTCCCAAAGAAGGGTGACCACTCTCAACCCTCCAACTATCATCCAATTGCTTTAACGACTTGTATTTCAAAAGTTTTTGAGTCAATTCTCAATAGAAAAATTTCAAGGCATCTTTCCTGTCACAACCTTCTTCCTGATCGTCAGTACGGGTTCCGTCAGGGACGCTGAACTGGTGATCTTCTCACCTACCTTTCAGACTCCTGGTCATCCTCCTTTCGGGACTTTGGCGAAAGCTTTGCCATTGCACTTGACATCTCAAAGGTTTTCGATCGAGTCTGGCATAAATCTTTAAATTCCAAACTCCTTCTTACGGTTTCTATCCTTCTATCTGTGCCATCATCGCTAGCTTCCTTTCTGGTCGTTCTATAGCCGCTGTTGTGGATGGCCATCGTTCTTCTCCTAGATCTATCAACAGTGGTGTTCCTCAGGGCTCTGTTCTATCACCAGCTCTCTTCCTTTTATTCATCAATGACCTTCTAAGCTGTACATCTAACCCTATCCACTCGGACGCTGATGACTCCACCCTTCACCTTTCTATTCGGTTCCCGCAACGCCCATCTCAGCAGTTACTTCAACAGACAAGGGATGAGGCTATGGCACACCTAATGTCTGACTTGGCTCGTATCTCTGACTGGGGTAAAAATAATCTTATTATTTTTAATGCATCTAAGACTCAGTTCTTACATCTATCAACCTGTCAAAATCTTCCACAGGTATACCCACTAGTGTTTAATAATATTCAGCTTAATCCTTCATCATCCTTGAACATGCTTGGGGTTTCATTTATTTGGGACTTATCTTGGAAAGATCATATTACATCTCTTGTAAAATCTGCTTCCAAGAGATTGGGTGTGCTAAGCCGACTCCGTTCTTTCTTTACCCCTGCACAATTGTGGACTCTATACAGGGGTTTTATCCACCCCTGTGTGGAGTACAACTCTCATGTGTGGGGAGGCTCCCCATTCATTGTATAAATTAAATTGTCAAAACATTACCAAATATATTTGTGTAGTTTATCGTTCCCCCAATGCTTCATTGCAACCCAGTGTATTTGATTCCATGTCCACTCAGTTGAGTGACCTTGACCTTGCCCTTGGCACCGAAATTACCATTTTGGGTGATTTTAACATACACAATGTTGAATGGTTATTGGATTCTGCCTGGACTGACGACACTGGTCTAGAGTGCGAGCTGTTTGCGGAATCGTTTAATCTCACCCAGTTGGTAAAGCAACCAGCCAGAATACCTGATAATCCTGACCATAATGCTGATCTCTTGGATTTATTCTTGACAACTAATCCAATTCAATACAGGATAGAGTACTGTCACCACTTGGATCCTCTGACCTCAAACTCATCAAAGCCTCATTAGTTAACCCTCCCACACCTCCCCGTTCTGAACCTGTCAGGGTGACCCAATGGCACTTTGATAGGGCAGACTGGGATGGATTTAGAAATTATCTTGCTGATATTCCATGGCAGTCTTTCTTCTCTAGTGATCCCAATTCTACCCAGTCCCACATTTGCGACTTAATACTAGCTGGTATGGATTTATTCATACCAAGTCAACAGTTCACTAAAAGATCAAACTCTCCAAAATGGTTTGATGGCAGATTATTACTGTATTATTATTATTATTATTATTATTATTGTTATTATTATTATTATTATTATTATTAATTTGGGAGACATGTTATGTACTGGAGGTGAGGCTGGAGCATCTCTTTGGCCAGAGTAAGGAGTGGTTTGAAGAAGTTCAGGGAGCTGTTGCCTCTCCTGACATTGAGAGGGCTCTCCTTCCATGCTAAGGGACCTTTGTAGGCAGCATGTGTTAGGAATGTAATGCTATATGGTAGTGAGGCCTGGGCAGTAAAGGAAGAGGATGCTGTATTTGTTGGCTCAGACATATAGAACTGACAATGATTAGATGGATGTGTAGTGCATCCCTGAACGCTAGGCATAGGGAGGCTAGGTTTACAACTAAAGTATTTAGAGGAAGGATGGGACTAGAGATGTATTGGTTTTGTGGTGAGGAGGGGTAGACTGAGATGGTAAGGGCTTGTGGAGGGGATGGAGAATGACAGTTTGGTGCAAAAAGTAAGAAAAGTGAACTTCGAGGGTAGGGTTGCAAGAGGCACACTGAAAAAGACCAGAGATGAGGTCATAGTGTGACCTCAGGGATAAGGGACTGAACAGGGAGGTGTATGGTATGTAGGAGGACTGCTGGGCCTTGATAGCAGGCTGTGAAGCCTATGCCCAGAGTCGGACACATTATTAAAAAAAAAACAAAAAAAAAAACAGGATGTAGAGCTGCCAATAGGTGATCAAGGCCAATGTATGCAAGCATGCTGGAACCTCTATAAATGATATGATATGTTATGAATCTCATTATGCCTTTATTTTCTCCACCTCACAGGTAACAATGCCTGAGAATACATAGCAGAATTATCCACCAAACAGACCTAATGGCCATCAACGAGACTCATCAGAAAATATGACTGGAGAAGGTAAGAGTTTTAAGATGTAGTTTTTCATTGTCTTGTTTGCACAGTCTTATGGTTCTAGGTTAACAGATGCATCCTGTAGTTTTCCTATAGTTTTTGTGTATTGATGTTATGATTACTGGTATATTTTTAGCATATTCATTTACATAAATGTGGCAAACTGCTTTGTACATCCTCTAAATCATCCAAAGGAAGTTTTTTGTATGGGGAAATTCACCTTACATATAATCGTCTTCCCATCCTTATTCTCCAGCACAGGCATGTGGGTAGCATAGTGAAATTAAGTAAGAAAATGGTCAAGTAGGAATAAAAATCAGTCAGGTGCATGGGTTATTGGCCTTCACATTTATTTATCCACCATTCAGTACTCTGAAATTTGAAGACTTGTTTCATGAGTTGTATAACATCTACAACTGAGGTCATGCCCATTTTGATGCAGCATTTATTTCTGTTCATCACATTTTAATTCATCAGCATCAATACCTGTTTTATTATATATTTTTTGATTTATTATTTTAATACTTTCATTTGCTAAATAATGGTATAAGTTATTACCTTCTTTATTCTTCCATATTTCATCATCATTATCATCATCATCATCATCCAGACCTGCTATCCCACCCTAGGGTGGGGTGAGAAGTAGCAGCGTCCAGACAGCCAGAGTCTGCCCAGTTCAATGGGACACACTTCCATTCACTCACCATTCAAGTTTACAGAATCCCAGCTTCATCTGATAGGCCAAAAAATTTCACCACGTTCTGTAGCTTCACGTGTACTTATCCGATCGAGTCAGTCCGGACGCTGCCACTTTAAAAGGGGTTCCAAATCCCTGGTCATGGGCTTCTCCGCACAAAATTCATCCAGCCAGCTTGATCTCTTGTCAGTCCCTTAGCCTCCATATTTACTTCACCTAAATATACTGTTTACTTAAAGGCCAGACGCAGCTGCTGAAGAGAGATGGTTTATGTATTTCATGAATATTTTCCACTGTAAAACCTTAAGTCAGACAGCATGTTCTGTTTAATAGAATGGCAAGTATGTTGAATTACCCTTTACAGTGACTGATAGATATTATTTTCCAATATGCACTTGTTTTTTTATTTATATCTATATGATGGCAATAGCATGTACAGCAAAACCTCGATATAAACGGACTTCAAGGGACCGGAATTCGCTTTTATCGAAATTGTGGAGCTACTGGACTAAATTCCTATTTATCAGAAAAAATCTGATAAAGCTAGAAGCAGTCCGGACTGCCTGACCACTTCAGCCATGTTCACCACACTAAGGAAAATAAAAGACATCTTTATCAGTGTACAGTACAGTATTATTATACATGTTATACCATTTGATTACTGTAGTGAAGGTATAACACAGTACAGTACCGCAGTGATTGTCAAAACAGTTTATAAACCAATGGTGTGATCTGGACTAATGTCTGATATATTGGAAAAAGTCTGGGTTAGCAGGGGGAAGTCCGGATGTCGCTTCTATCAGAATTTCACATTTTTCGGCATGGCTTTGGCCCCAATTAGTCCGTTATAGTGAGGTCTTACTGTATTTGTATAACTATTACACAAGTAAAAGCTTAATTTGGTTAGCCATTTTCTTGCCATTACACTAATGGGCGACTTTCAGAGTGTCATCTGCTACCCAGCTAGCGAGCCTAACTCAGTCGTGGGCCCAAAATTGTAACATAACAATCATAGCTATTCTACATGTTTAGGTAAACTTACGAGATTTGCCAAGAGCAGAGACCACTCATCACTGGAATGCTCTTTAACAAAAAACATCACACATATGAAAGAATATTTTTGACAAGCTGTTTTGCATTTGCATACATTGGTCTTCTGTCCAGCAGTCCCTTACACACAATCAGTTCACTAATGAGTTCAGTGGAGTTGGCTTCCTTATCTGCATTAGTATTGTATTTCTGAGAAAGTGATGCTTTATTGAAGCCTGTCATTGCCTTAGTTGTATGGAATTTAATATTTACCAAATGCTTCTCTATCAGACTTGTTTATGTGATGCTACGGAACATGGTGAATGTTTTTGGCATATCCAATAGAGCCAGGATTCCAGGGGCTTGAGTGATGAGTGAATGGAAGCCTGACCCAGTAGATTGGGCAAATATGGGCTGTCTGGACATTGCTACTCCTCACCCTGCCCTAGGGTTGGAGAGGAGGTCCTGATGATGATGATGATGATGATGACCAAATACTGCCACTTGTCATTTGTTTGCACACTTTGTTTGTCATTTGTTTGCACACTTTGTTTGTCATTTGTTTGCACACTTTGTGGGGACTGTCTCAAAGTTAGAATAATACATAACTCACACTTCACTTATTCTTCATGTGGGTGGATGTGCATAGGGTTCATTAAATATAAAACCAGTGTGGTCAGTGATCACAGCTTTGAGGTCTTTGTTGGATTATTATGATGTACCTTCATGTATATCCTGTATTATTATTATTATTATTATTCTCACTCTCATCTTAATTGTCAGGACCAACTTGCTTAGCCCCGGACTCCTACGTTCCTCATGGGAAAACGTAGGATTGGACGATGGATGGATGGATGGATTATTATTATTATTATTATTATGATTATGATTATTATTGTTGTTATTAATATTATCATGTCTCTTTATTTTACAGTGTGGTGGGGAACAAGCACTGCAACAGTCTTGGCTTGCAGCTCCTATAAACACTTTTGGAGAATGGCCTGGTATCTCCACACTCAGTCTGCTATATATTGTGTCAGGTATGTCTCTATCTGGTAACTTTATCTATTTTTCTATCATCTGTGTCTATCTATCTGTTGCAAGGCACCTTATTCCTGTAAGGGGTGGCCGCTAACAAATTGCCTCCATGTTACCCTGTCGCCTACCCTCCCTCCAGCTCACACCCTTCCTCTCTCTTATCTCTCTCCATTCCATCCCTCCATCTTATCATTGGCCTCCTCCTCCACCTCATTCATGTGTACTCTTCCTGTCAATCTCTCATTCTCTATCCTCTCCACTCCATCTCATCCTTGGTCTCCCTTCCCATCTCACCCACATGCACTCTTCTAGTCAGTCTCTTATTGTCCTTCGTCTCCACTTCATATCATCCTTGGTCTCCCGCCCCACCTCACATGCATTCTTCTAGTCAGTCTCTTATTCTCCATCCTTTCCACTCCATCCCTCTCCTCACTCTTGGTCTCCCCCTCCCCCTCTTCCTTTCCACCTCACTGGTAAACTCTTCTGGTCAGTCTCTCATTCTCCATCCTTTCCACATAGCCAGACCATCTCAGAGTATTTCTCTCAACACTTTCAACCACATCAACACCACAATGCTCCTTTACTTCCTCATTTGTCAGTCTGTCTGTCTGTCTATGTATCACAGCATAAAATAACCATCTCTCCATCTTGACTACTGAGATGTACAGGATATTAATGCTAGAATATGAAGGATTCCAGGGGCTTGAATGGTGAGGGAGTGAGTGTGTGGCACATTCAACTGGATAGGCTTTATTTTCACATTCTGTATAGTTATTTCTGGCTCTGCATTTTACCTCACACCATCCTAGGGTTGGAAAGTAGATCTGGATGATGATGATGATGATGATGATGATGGTGATGATGATGGTGATGATGATGCAGATGAAGATGATAATGATAATGATAATGATGATTTATGCACTTCCCTCCTCCAATGACTTTGTTATTTTGCAGAGGACTACAGCCAGCTAGCATCAGAAGTCCTCTGGATCACCAACAACACTCCTGAGTCGTTCTGGTAATGCATTGCACTCATCAACCTCCTGCCACACCAGAGGGTCCTTGTGGAGTACAGGTGGGTGTGGGTGAGTGGGCATTTTTATTTTTTATCTGTCTGTCTATAGTCAGATGCCATAATCCCATACAGGTTGGCTGTTTGTCTTTGGGTTAGTGGTTTTACAGGGAGGGGCACTAACCCTCCACCAACCCACTTGTTGGCATGTAGGGAACATGTATGAATTGGTTATATAGTTACCACCCAGCATTATAAAAGCCAGGAAACCATTAGGCTTGTTTTTCAATATAAATCTGCCTGAAAAGGAAAGAATAAAATAAAAAGTGACAAAATGGGAAAAATAGAAAGAGAGGAGGACAGACACAGAAAAAAATTAATGAAGGTGAAGGAAGAAGTAGGCAGCACTACATCAAGTGAGTGGATGATGGTCACCACCACCTACGTTGTAAATTCTTGCTCTCTTGTTTTTCTTCTTTGCCTCAGCCCTTGTTTTATGTGGGAAATGAAGTTGGAATGATGATAACTCCCCCCTCCCCCCAAAAATACATAGTCACGATGACCTAGAACTGCGGTGAGGGTTGGTCTAATTCAGTAAACATATGGATCCCTTTTGTCCTGTAGAATTACACTTATCACAAGCTCATGTGGCATTTTATCATTGTATAAAGAGACCAAGGATGAGATGGAGGGATGGAGTGGAGAGGTATATGGCAGAGGGAGGTGTGTGTTGAAGGGAGGGCAGTGAGATGGCAAGGGACAGGGTGATATAGAGACAGTTTGTTTGTGGTCACCCCTTACGTTATTAAGGCATCAGGCTATAAATAGAGGAATAGACTAAGATATTATTCATCCTCTTCCCATTCAAAATTTTCTTTGAAGCGGCTGTGCTTAGGATTAATACCAATATGTAGAATATTTTCAGTGGCTTCTTACAGGACTCACAAAATTTTTCTCACAACCCCTCACAACTCATTTTGCCTCAGAACTGGCATTCGTGTCCTAATGTTACCTACTGTACAGTCTTATAACCCCATGGATACTTTTTTTTTTCTTTATTTGTGTAAATTTCTGTTTTAAATTGTTTGGATTGAGCCTGAGTAGGTTTATATCCAAAGGGTGATTGGGATTTATTGCTCACATAATGCCACTCAAGGATGAGTCAGGCTGGTCACTCTCATCATAAATGTCATGACCGACTTGCCTAGCCCCGGCCTCCTGTGCTGCTCATGGGGCAACACAGGATTAGATGATGTATATATGTCATAATGTTTTGTTTGTGTGGGTATCATTCCGACTCACCCACCACACTGTGAAGAGGATCCTGTCAAGATTGAAGATATTTGTACCAGGCCTTTGTGGGTGGTAGGTGGTGGTGACCATTGTCCTCTCACATGAAGTAGTGCTGCCTACTTCTTCCTTCTCTTTCCTATTCTGTCTCAGTGCCTGCCATCCTCATCCTACTTCTTCCTATCCTTCTTGTCATTTATTACTATTCTTTCCGCTTCCAGTGGCTCTACACTGAGTGACTAACTTGTTGGTTTCCTGCCACCCAGGAGCAGGCCCGTCCATAGGGGGGGGCAAGGGGTGGCACTGCCCCCCCTATCAGGTTCTCTGCCCCCCCAACTTAAATTCTGACATTATTGAGAATTATGAGATTACTGTAGGCCAACTGTTGTAATTGACTGCAGGGCATTCGTCATTCAGTAATTCAACAGTTGCAGGTACAGTACTTTAAAATAGTATACCCTAAAGCTAAAGAAAATGAGACTGAAACCGTGGTAAAGAAAAACGTTTTTAAAATCAGCTGCCGGTCAGCTGCTGCTTGGTGGAGCCTGGCGCCGGTATAGTGTGGCACGGACCGACTTTAGAATAGGTCTACATTTATGTATGCACTGTAATGCATATGATGTGGGAAAACATATTTTTGTTTGATTCTGGCTGTTAGCATTTTTATGGTAAATATTTTGAAGCATTTCCGAACACCATTTACTCGAATGTTCAACTTCAATGTTGATTGTTGACAAACAAGTAATGGACGGGAAGGGGCAAAGAGGTACGTGGCTAGATGAGCACTTGAGTATGTAACTGCTCTTTCTCTTTTAGTTATAATGTACAACGTATCATACTAGCATATCATTCAGGAAAGACCTGAGTTCTCTTTTACACTGATAATTTATGGGAAAAAATTACAAAAGAGAAATTTATGTCATCTGTTTAGGTTGTCATTCCTTGTCTGAATCCTTGACCTTTAATTTATACATGTACAAAGTGAAGTAGATAAATGATTTTCATAAGTTTTATCAAGATTTCTTAACCAGTGTTATGAGGTCAGGTCGGGCTAGGATAGGCCTAGGCTATTTTTTTCATTAATTTTAGGCCTAGCCTAGTTTTTTTAGGCCTAGATACAGTATAGGCATGCAGCTTGTATTCAAGTAAATTGATACATAAAGTTAATAATAACCATAACATTAAGGTTTGTCCTGTTTTTATTAAGGGTAGGCCAAAGGATTTTGGCCGACTTTCAGAATTCTAATTATATATAATATGTTATTGTTTGGTAATATTTTACTTTGTACTATCATCCCCTATACTTTTACAAGGTTTATTTATTTACTTATTTTCTATTATTTATTTTTCGGTAATTCCTGTTCTGTGCTAAAGGGTAATTTATCCTTTTTTCTTTTTCTTTTCTTTTTTTTAAACTAGCCTGTCTAATCAAGGACATTGGCCTAGCCTATTCCAGTTCTGTTAATTTTTCACAAAGAGCCAAATGACTTACCTGCCATTCTGCCACTGTGCACACACTCACATTTTTTTACCACATCCCATAATATGATTTTTCCAAGAGCTTGGTGTCACTCATCCACAGGTCAGGTTCATTGTGACCATATGGATAGATTTATGTGAAAAATCTTCAGAAAATTATCAGCAATGTCTATTACTTCATACTTCAAGCCTGTTGGTTCACATGGGAAGCAACCGGAACCAAATTCATCTTCTGATAAGAAAGAAAAAGAACCAGAGAAAAACAAGACTGGTAGAGATGGATCAGGACCAAGTGAAATCAAAATTCCTTCAGATTTAGGGGAGGCTGATCATGAGCCAGTACAGCCTAAGA
Source organism: Coenobita brevimanus (assembly GCF_032717465.1). NCBI lineage: Eukaryota > Metazoa > Arthropoda > Malacostraca > Decapoda > Coenobitidae > Coenobita > Coenobita brevimanus. The sequence continues at coordinate 29,293,851 of NC_137050.1, forward strand.
TTGCTTCTTTTAATCCAAAGCAGTATGGTAATAGTAAGAGAGACTTCTCAGCATCCTGGTATAATGGATGCACATGGCTTGAGTATTCAGTAGAAGAGGGGGCAGCATTTTGTTTTTCCTGTAGACAGTTTAAAAGTTCTTCTAAAGACCGTACATTTACTAAAGAGGGTTACTCAAACTGGCACCATGCATTAGTCAAAGACAAAGGTTTCCAAAAACACGAAAATTCTCAAACTCATGTAGAAGCTATGGTTATATGGCAGGAGAGAAAAATGCGCATAGAGAAGAACCAGAGTGTCAGTTCAATGGTAAATGAAAAGCAGTTGGAGAAAAACAGGTACTGTATTAAATCAGTGGTAGAGGTAATTCAGGTTTTATGTGTGAATGAGCTACCTATGGGTGGAGATGTTAAGAGTGGAGCAGGGTGTCTCGATACAAGTAGTGAGTCTCAAGGTGAGCCATCTGGTCTTTTTATGAAGTTATTTCAGTATACATTGTCTAAAGATAAGAAGCTCTCAGAGATTATTCAAATGATTCCTAAGAATGCCTCCTATACTTCTGCTAGGATTCAGAATGAGATAATAGACATTATGAAAGACACTGTCATAGAGAATGTTGTTAATGATATCAAGGAGGCTGACATACCATTTTTTAGCATTAAGTCTGATGGAACTCGTGACCCTACCAACACAGAAAATATATCTGTAGTTGTAAGATATGTAAAGGGTGGTAAAGTAAATGAGAGTCTAATTGGTATGCCAACAACAGATGATTTTGATGCAGAAAGCCTGGCCTCATTGATACTTAAAACACTAAATGAATGTGGACTTGATTGCAGTAATATACTGTATTATCTCAATGTTATGATGGAGCATCTGTGATGTCAGGTCAGCATGGAGGTGTTCAAAAAAAGCTACAAGAAAAACTTCAGAAGGAAATCCCATATGTACATTGTTTCAGTCACCAACTGCACTTGGTTGTGGTACATTCAATTGAAAACTCAAACGACTTTTGGAACAGAGATGGTCAGGTCATTTAGATACTGTGTCTGCTGTCTTAGAAAACCATGAAAGGATAGTGAATGCACTTGAATCTTGTGAAGAAAATGGATGTAATGCTGTAATTTGTATTGAGGCAACAGGTTTATTGAAGCAGATCAGAAGTAGGAAGTATATGTTCATTGCATATTATGTTCAGACAGTCTTGAGTTTAATTAAACCTGCTGATAAGCTCCTACAATCAAGTGATTGTGATTTGATGACTTGAACTAGACTAATTGAATCTGTGGTCTGCAATGTAAAAGACATGAGAAATAATGTAAAAATTATTGAGGGAATCATTACAAAACTTGCAGATCATAATCTCTCTGAACCTGAATATGTACATAAGGTTCCAAAGCGGAGCCACAAACTGCCTGCACATTTGTCAAAAGATTCAGTTGTTGAGGCCAGTGTAGGACATTCAGAAGATCCTAGCAATGCAGAAAGTGAAGCAACACTTTTCAGGCAGATTTATTGCAGCATTGTAGATAACTGCCCTGGGGAGCTTGATGCTAGATTTGGTGAATGCAGTAGTGCAGTGACTGCTGCAATCTCATGCCTTTGGCCAGAACCCAGTGTGAGTTTCTTAGATCTAAAAAAATTGCCCCAGTAGCTTCTCTCATAGGTCTTAATACTGACTCATCTCTGCTCCAAAGTGAATGTCAAGTGGCAAGGACCTTTATTGAAAAAGAGTTTGATGACAAAGTACAAAATACTCTAAACGACTTGTGCTTGCTTCTTCATCCTTATAGAAAAGGATTCAGTGAAGTCTACCAATTGTATGCAGCTGCTCTCACATTTGGCTCTAGTAATGCTGTATGTGAAATATCCTTTTCAACACTCTCACGTGTACTAACACCTTACAGACGATCTATGACCCATAAAAGAAAAAGTAACCTTGTACTACTCTCATTTCTCGCTGAATACACTCAGAAAATTAATATAGATGAATTTCTCCATACATTTGCTGCAAGAAGCAGGAAGATCCAATTGTATTAAGAGCAGCAGTAGATTTGAAGTCTAAGACATTTTCCTTTCTCATTTCCTTTATTAAAATGATGAGCTATGTTGTTTGGACATATAATTATTACTTCAAAGTTTAGTTCATATGAAGTGATGAAATTACCAACACACTGTAAATTTATGCAAAATTTCATTAATTTTCCTAACAATCAAATCTTATGAGTTCTTATCTAAAGCAGAAACCAATGTTAATATTACTTGGACTTTTGTTTGTAGAGACCTGGAAATCATCAGTAAATGCAACCCTATTTTTTTATTCCATGTCTTCCTGTGTGTGCGACTGTGTGTGTGTGTGTGTGTGTGTGTGTGTGTGTGTGTGTGTGTGTGTGTGTGTGTGAGAGAGAGAGAGAAAGAAATGTTGGTTTTGATTATATCGTAACTATTGCCATGACAACTATGGTCCCATGCATTAACATAGGTAGGACTGAATTTTTGCTCTATATTATTGACTGCCTCCTAATAACCTGCCCCCCTCAGTATCTCAATTGCCCCCCTATGGTTATACTTCTGGGGACGGGCCTGCCCAGGAGGCCATTTACAGCTCTAGGTGGAGCCTACTAGGATGCCCCTGTTAACTGGGTGGAGAGACACAGATGTGGCATCCATTCATGAACCAAATCTCCACACTTTTCCCTGCACCTCACTGTGGCCAGGCACTGTCAGCTGCAAGGAAACATCAGTTCACTGCAGGGGATGGCCCTGCAGGGGCAGTTGCTTGCCTGTGGTTGATGGGCTTGCATGGTCAAACATACACTGGTTGATCAGCAACAGCAACCAGACCTTTGTCTCAGCCATTGTACCAGTACTGTGAAAATTGCATCTCATCCTTGTTTGCAAATTCGGTATGCCTTTCAGTAAAACACATGATGGTTTAAAGGTTTAGTAGCTTCATGTAGAGTAAGTCTTATGCCTCCTACACATAGGTTTAGTTCTTAAAAAAAAAAAAAAAATGGTGTTTTTCTGATTATGTAATGCCACAAGAAGAGTAGGCTTGTTGTTTTCCCTAAATTTTTCAGTATGGTACCCTAACCCAGGGCTCTTGCACCTCATAAGGGGTAATTTGGAGCTGGTTGTGCCATTTATCAGTAACAGTTATTTAAGAGGAGCCTGTGGAGTCACATGGAGAGACAGACTGATGAATGAGGATATAAAGGAGCGTTGTGGTGTTGATGTGGATGTGATAGGAAGCGTTATGAGGAACCTACTGAGGTGGTTTGGCCATGTGGAGAGGATGGAGGGTGAAAGACTGACGAAGAGAATGTATGTGAGTGAGGTGGAGGGGGAAAGAGGGAGGGGGAGGCCGAGGATGAGATGGAGGGATGGGGTGGAGAGGTATATGAAAGAGGGGGGTGTGAGTTGGGAGCAGGGGAGTGAAATGGCGGGGGACAGGGCGACTTGGAGGCGATTTGTTTGTGGCCACCCCAAACGGGATTGAGGCGTCTGGCAATAGATAGATAGATAGATAGATAGTTTTCCAGTCTTGAACATGACCATTATTTTTTCCACCACTCATCCCACAGCTCACCCAGCATTGCCAAGCCTTTCCACGTTGGCCACCTGTGCTCCACCATCATCGGCACATCCTGGCCTGCCTCCACTCAGCCCTGGGCCACCATGTCAACTGCATCAACCACCTGGGTGACTGGGCCACACAGTTTGGTCTCCTCCAATATGGGTAAGACTCAGGCACAACTTTACTTCTTCAGTACATTTTTTGTCTTGCATCTTTCATGCAGTTTTATTCAGCTCAGGAGAGACTTTTGGACTGGACAGGTTATTAATTTGTTCAGGATCAGAGGGCTTTTCCAGACTGTATGATTTTTTTTTTTTTCTTAATGCAAGAATGAACCAAAAGCCAGAAGCCTGCAAGAGTGTAAGAGTGTTCCCTCCAAGAGAGAGAGAGAGAGAGGAAGAGAGAAAGAGAAAAAAAAAACAAGTTAACAGAGAGCCAAAATCAAGATCCATTTGTTTCAAGATGCTTGGACACTGTGTTTGAAAGACTGGAGGTCATAGGCAGTAGGAAATACAGACAGAGGAAGATACTTCCAGAGTTGTGAGGTCATAGCTAGAATAATAGAAATATGATGGAGAATGAATTGGTGATGTGGGTTGGATAAGGAGAGTGGCTCAGAGATGATGTATTGGCTACATGTGGACAGAGTGCTGGAAGGTAGAGTGGGAAGGAGAGCATGAACCCCTGCCACACTGATTGCTTGTAAGATAGGTTACCTCCTCTGAATCATTGTTTTATAGCCAGTGTAAACTGTACCTCATACGAGACTTGCAGCTGGGCCCGTGCACACCTTCATTGTGCCTTATATGAAGTTTGTAGTTTAGCAAGGGTTAATCCCTGTCAGTATGGTGATAGGATTTTTTTTATAGATGATTTACAGTTCTGTATGTCTATCTGTCTATCTATCAATAGCCCAATGCCCTAATCCCGGAAAGGATGGTCCCATATGAAATGCCTCCAAGTTGCTCTGTCACCCACCATTTGACTGCCCTCCCCCCTAGCTCACTCCCCCCTCCCTTATATACCTCTCAACTTCATCCCTCCACCTCATCCTTGGTCTCTCCCTCCCTCCATCACACCTGCATACACTCTCTTAGTCATTCAGTCTCCATTCTCTCCATATGTCCAGACCACCTCAGTGTATTTCTCAGTGTAGTATGGTGATAGGATTATTTAGAGATGATTTACAATTTTGTATGTGCTTCCACATTTAAGGTAGCTAGTTCATAGTGCATTTTCCTTCATGTATATTATATCTTTTATTTCTTTTAATGCAGGGAAGTAGGAACCAAAGGCTTGAAGTGGGCAAAATTGTTCCCTCCAAGAAAAATGAAAACAAGATACCAGTAATAGACCAGTTCAAGATGCCTTCATTATATACTAAATTTCATCCTAGTTTACTCCACCTACCATTAGACAAAACTGTTATTGATGTAAAGTAGTAGCATTTCTCTATAGTATTGTACATTCATATAATTTCCCTGAAAACAAGACAGTGCATCTGGTATGTTTCCAACTTTTTGTTTTTTTTACTGATGTGTTCATACGTGAGATGTATAAATATCCCCACCATGTTATATTTCAGAAATGATGCACAAAACCTGAGAGTGACCTAGAGGAAGATGCCATCAGGAAGCTCTACAGTGTTATGTTTGGGCCAACCAGCAGGCCAAGGCAGACCTCCTGGTTGAGGTATGGGAGGTGATAATGCTGAACCGGGTGCAGTCAGTGAGTGAGCACCAGGTCTGTCATGTCAGTTTGTTTAGCAGCTCGTCACATTATCTGTACGGTACCAGGTATCTATATTTAACTCTCTCATGGCTGTGGATGTCTAGTATTCTATCCCTTATCCCATACCACTCTTATAATCAATTTCTTTTGATTCTGTTTAAGTTTCTTGCTGCAGCCATTTAGTTTTTATTGGTTTTCACTTTTCCCGTTGCAGTATAATATTGACTTGGTGAAATATTATTAGCCCATTTAATATGTTGACCTCCATCTTTTTGTACTCCTGTTTCTGTTTGATGGTTTGATTCAGTTTAGGTGTGATTTTGCAGGCTGGAGGGATTGAACATACCCTTTGTTAACTGTTTCACTCCTAAAGATTTTTTAAGGTGACTAAAACCATGTGGAAAATGACGAGTTGATGAATGCGCTTTTGAAACTTTTTAATGTGGCTTGGGATAATGGTGAAATTCCAGAAGAGTGGAAAAATGGAGTGATTATAAAAATACCAAAAAAGGGAGATTTAAGTGTGTGTGGCAATTGGAGGGGGATAACTTTGACACCTGTAGTTGCAAAAGTCTTTTCCAAAATCTTGTTGAACAGAATAGAGCCAGTAATTGATAAAATTTTAAGAGAAGAACAAGCAGGATTTAGAAAGGGTCGAGGTTGTAATGATCAGATTTTTATTGTAAGGCATCTAATGCAACAAGCTAATGAGATGAAAATGCCACTTAACATGTGTTTTGTGGATTTTGAAAAGGGTTTTGATAGTGTTTCACGTGGAGCTATGTTGAAAATTATGAGATTCTATGGTATACCAGAAAAGCTTGTAAATATTATTAGAAGCCTGCATGAAGGTACTTTTTGTAAGGTAATGGTGGGTGGTTCTTTGAGTGATCCATTTCAAGTTAGGTCAGGAGTGATTCAAGGAGGAGTTCTTTCGCCATTGTTGTTTGTTTTGGTTATGGATTATGTTATGAAAAAGGTTGTAAGGAGAACAGGTGCAGGAATTAACTGGAAAGAAAATAAGAAGCTGATGGATTTGGACTATGCTGATGATATTGTACTGATTTGCGGAAGTATTTACAAGATGCAGAGGGTGCTCGATTGTCTGGTGGAGGAAGGAGAAAAAGTGGGATTGGTAATAAATTGTGGAAAGACTGAAATTATTAATATGAACGTGGAGAACCAAATTGATTGTGTAATTGGGAATAATGTGGTGAAGAATGTAGAAAACTTTAAATATCTGGAAACAATTGTATCATCTAATGGATCATTAAACAATGAAATTGAGGAGAGGATTAGACAGGCTTGGCGAGCTGTTGGAATGTTGAAATCTGTTTGGAATAATAATATGCTTTTGGTACATACTAAAGTGAAAATTTACAAGTCCATGGTTAGACCCATTTTAATTTACGGGCATGAGTCATGGTACAGTACAATTGCAACAGATCAGAAAGTATTAGGATTTGAGAATAAAATACTGAGAAGGATTCTCTTGAGGTAAAGTGGCAAGACAGAGTTACAAATGAAAGAGTAAGGGATATTACGAGAGTGGAACCAGTTAATGAATATGTGAGACTGTCTCGCTGGAAGTGGCTGGGGCACATATACAGAAAAGAAGGTTGTTTAATACAGGATGTGCCAGAGTGGATTGCTAGAGGAAGAAGAGGTAGAGGTAGGCCGAGGGAAACCTGGTTGAGGACAATGAAAAAAGAAGCAGGAGAGGAGTGTTGGTGGGACCTGAAGGAGATGGCAAGAGACAAATATTGGTGGAGAGAGTTCATTGAGGCCCTATGCATCCCGTGGGGTGCCACAGGAAATGATTGATTGATTGATTGATTGACTAAAACCATACCATAGTTGCATGAGTGAACTAAAGAAAATATGTTCTGTCTATCTATCTGTCTATCTATAGCCAGATGCCATAATGCAGCAAAGAGTGGCAGTTTGTCTTTGAGTTAGTTGTTTTACGGGGAGGGGCACTAACCCTCTACCAACCCACTTGTTGGCACGTAGGGAAAACATATAGGTTAGTTATATGGTTACCATCCAGCGTTGTAAAGGGTTTCCTGGCCTGCAGGGAACCATTAGGCTTGTCACTCAGTGTAAAGCCACCTGAAAAGGAAAGAAGAGTAATAAAAAGTGACAAGAAAGATGGAAGAAATAGGAAGAGAGAAGTACAGTCACAGAAAAAGAATGATAAGGGTGAAGAAGTAGGCAGCATTACATCAAGTGAGTGGATGGTGGTAAGAAATAGGAAGAGAGGAGGACAGACACAGAGAAAGAATGACAAAGGTAAAGGAAGAAGAAGGCAGCACTACATCAAGTGAGTGAATGGTGGTAAGAAATAGGAAGAGAGGAGGGCAGACACAGACAAAGAATGATGAAGGTGAAGGAGTTAATGGTGATGAAATGAGTAATCAGATGAACTAAAGTGCTTCTGTTCTTGCAGATACAAGGGCCAGTGTGAGGACAAGTGGTGATGACATGGCTGAGAAGGTGGCTTTCTCCTCCATCATCGTAAAACAAAAAAAAAAGGAATACAAAAAGGTAATATAAAAATATCAGCAAACATGCATGATCAATGAGGAAGTAAGAATTGATTTAGGGAAGGTAAAAAGTATGTTTTTTTAAAGTATAACAAAAACCAAAGCAAAATAAAGGTAACAGTGAAAAAGATGTCAGGAAAATAGAGTATAAACAGAGAGAGAAAAGAAAAAACAAATAGGAGGAAGAAGGAGAAAAATGGAGAAAAAAGTGAAGGGAAGCAGGGAAAGACAAAACAGGGAGAAAAATAGAGACAGGAGGAGGAAAGGGAGAAAAATTAGAAGATTAATAGAGAGAGAGAGAATATCCTCCATCATCATCATGGACCCAAACAGCAGCGGCAGTGGGATTATGTCTGCTCATGGGACAAAGCTCAGCAGGTTAATACTAGCATAACAGAGTAACTCAGACTGTTGTACTCCATTCCTGCTGTCTTCCTCTGTCTGTACTTCTACTGTCTACCTCTGCCTTTATTTCTTACTGCCTTCCTCTGTCTTTATTTCCTACTTTCTTCCTCTGTCTTTATTTCCTACTGTCTTCCACTACCTTTGTTTCTGCCTGTCTTCCCCTGTCTGCATTTTGTACGTCTTCCTGTCTGTATTTTCTACTGTCTCTCCTTCCAATGTTGGGCCAGCACTAACTGAGCCACCAAGTTGATGAGGGCTGGCTGTTAATGATATTGTGTTTCCTGTCCACAGTGGCACCAGCAACAGGGCCTTGAAGCAGCTGCCAGTCCAGTCCATGCCCCAGAATGTTGGCTAGGCCAGGCTGGTGCTGTTTGTGGCAGTGCGATGTACAAACTGGCTGCTGGTGTGACTATCTTGGAAGTCATGCCACTCAGGGAGATATGATGAACACTGCCACTTCTCCCCTGTGCTCATTTTTTAAGGTTAGTCTTCAGTTAGCCCTTGCCAGCAGTGTCCAACATCATTCTATCTACCTATCTATCTATAACCTGTAATCCAGCAAAGGGTGGCTGCAGACAAACGCCTCCAAGTCGCTCTGTAACCCACCATTTGATTGCCCTCCCCCCAACTCACTCCCCACACCCAGCATCAGTAAGGATGTATTAAGCTGGTTTTGGTACTCAGTTTAACTCCAGACTTCTCTAAATATTTCCTGCACCATGGCCAGTTTTAGTATGGTGGTTAAGAGGCGGCATGGTTTAATTGGATTGATTTAAATGTTGGGAGTGAGCAGCCTAGCCTCGGGTACCCACACTCCTGTTGGGGCAAAGGAGGATTGAAGTGTACCAAGAAATAATTAATTCATTACTGATTAATTAACTGATTACTGAGAATACTGTAGTGGTTAATAGTAGTAGCAGTAGTAATAGTAGTAGTAATAATTGTGGTGGTTGTAGTAGTAATGATAGTAGTAGTAGCTGTTGTGATGGTTGTAGCCGTAGTCGTATAGAGAGACATTGATGTTTAATTTATACAGGCATGGTAAACAGCCATGAGCAGAAATTCTGATATTCCACCACTTTAAGTTTCCTGCTTAAATTCTCCTAATATTCCATTGCATCTACTCCCACTGTAATTTCTCCTGTTTTTCCACTGCATCTACAAAATTTTTCTCTTATTTCAGTGCGTTCACTCCCATTGCAAGTTCTGTTGTTTCACTGCATTTACCAAATTCAATAATTAACTGTATCATCTACTCCCATGAAAAGTTCTTATCACTGCATCATTTACTCCTAAAATAAGTTATAATATTTTGCTGCATCTGCTAATTTCTAGTACAGTATTTCACTGCCTCTTCATCCATTATAAGTTCTTTAGTGCTATATTCTGTTAATGTTTCACCATGTAAACTTCCAGTTAGTGATTTCTACAGCTATGATACATTCATTTCTTAGGTCGTTAATACATCATAACAGAGAGAGTCATCAATGGGCAGAGAAAGATGTCAAGCCTCTCTCAGCTTAGTAATATTCCCCAGGAGTAAGATTGAGCAGGAGAGGAGAATGAATAGTAGTAGTAGTTGTGGAATATTTGGAGGAAATTTAGTCATTGTCATATGTCATTTTTTATTTTTACATTCGTTTTTGCTGTTAAATCCACTGTAAATTGAAGAAAAATCCATTGTCTCCTTGTGAGGAGAAAATGTAATGGTTGTTCATTTGTAAGCCATCCCTTGTGCAGGGGTTCCCAGGAGTGGGCAAAACCTCAGAGATGATGATGATGATGTTTGGTGGATTGATGATGCATGTTCATTTCATTACCTTCAGACAGTTTTATTCAGCTGAGGAGATTTTGTGAGCTGGAGTAGTTGAGTAGAACTTTCCTTAACCCATTCCATACGAGAGAGATTTCCTTAAGGTGAAGGTGGCAAGAATGTACTAAAAAGGTGTCACCAGAATGATGATGATGGTGGTGGTAAATTGTCGAATTTAAATTGATTATGATGGTAAACATCAGTGAAGATGAATCATGTTGGACTTAAATTGACAATGATATGATGAGGAGTTACAGGGGACTTAGTAAAAAAAATAAAAATAAAAATAAAAAAAAATAAAAAAAAAATAAAAAAAGAAAAGAAAAAGAAAGAGAGATATGCTATATTGTCATTGGCGAGTAAACCAGTGTTGTTTGACCCACAACTTCTCCATCTTTTGGAGGCCATCCAGTCACCATGTTGTACTCATTATGGGACACTACACTTTCAACTTTTAAAAACGTATACAATTGCTATCACTTCCAAGAACGTCTGTTAAACCCTTAGGCTGTGGCGTGCTTCTCAGATGGGATGTCTGATCTGTGAGAGATACAGGAAAAGTTGATTGTACACATTATTCAGTTAAGAAGTTGTATAGAAATACTTAACATTACACAAATATATAGCTATTGAGTGACAGGTCCCTACGTGTCAACACGTGGGTTGGTGGAGGGTTAGTGCCCCTCCCCGTAAAACAGGTAACTCAGTCAAGTGGCCACCTCTTACAGGATTATGGCGTCTGGCAATAGATAGATAGATAGATAGTTGTTGGAGTCTTTATAAATGATACAAACAGATAGGTGTTGATATTGTATGAGGTGTGACAAAAAAGAAATGGGACTTTGGCTGCTAATCACACAATTCATCAGCCACACAGTAATGAATTACATCGTAGTGTTGCCCAGCATCTCAGCACTGTATGAGAAAAGCAGCACTTCAATTAACCTATTATCTTTCTTTTCACAGGTGGTTTTGTAGCTCCTGTCAAGTGCCCTCTGTCACAGAATGAGCCTTGAGCAAAGGATTAACATCAAGTTCTTGGCTAACATGGGAAAAACTCCAGCAGAAACCCTTGCCATGCTGAAGGATTTGTATGGACAGAAAACAGTGTCCCATACATGTGTCTATGAGTGGCACAAGAGGCTCAGGATGGAGCGGGTTGACGTGGAGGATGACCCAAAACCAGGACGTCCCTCAACAACAAGAAATGATGCCAACATCCAGAAGGTCAAGGAACTGGTGCGGAGTGATCGTAGACTGACGATCAGAATGATGGCTAAGCAACTGGGATTGAATAGGGAGTCAGTGAGGTCCATCTTAATGGAAGATTTGGGCATGTGGAAGATTTGCGCAAAGTTGGTGCCCAAACTGCTTTCCGAGGACCAGAAGACCCGCCACACGGATGTGTCACGGGACATTTTGGAGCATCACCCTCCCCCATCCTGAACCTCTTGTGCCACTCATAGACATGTGTATGGGACACTGTTTTCTGTCCCCACACATCCTTCAGCATGGCAAGGGTTTCTGCAGGAGTTTTTCCCAAGTTAGCCAAGAACTTGATGTTAATCCTTTGCTCAAGGCTCATTCTGTGACAGAGGGCACTTGACAGGAGCTACAAAACCACCTGTGAAAAGAAAGATAATAGGTTAACTGAAGTGCTGCTTTTCTCATACAGTGCTGAGATGACGGGCAACACTATGATATACTTCATTACTGTGTGGCTGATGAATTGTGTGATTGGCAGCCAGTTTCATTTTTGTCACACCTCGTATGTTTGTATCATTTCTAAAGGCACCAACATGCCTCTATAAACAATACAAACAGAGAGGTGTTGATATCGTATGTTTATATCATTTATAAAGGCTCCAACATGCCTTTATAAACGATACAAACAGAGAGGGGTTGATATCGTATGTTTGTGTTGTTTATAAATGCCCCAACATGCCTTTATATATGATACAAACAGAGAGGGGTTGATATCATATCCACACATAATTAGTGCAGATTTAAAGACAGTTTTATTAAAGCGTGAAATAATATTATGGAAATTGGCTGTTTGGATTTGGTAATGTGTACTGTATTGTAAATGAGCTTTTTTTTCCTGTAGAACAGTAATGCCACTCAGGGATGAGTGAGGCTGGTCACTCTCATCTTAAATGTCAGGACCAACTTGCCTAGCCCCAGGGTCCTACACTTCTCATGGGGCAAAGTAGGACTGGATGATGAATGAATGAATGAGAACAGTAATGACTGGATGAGAATGAATAACTGAATGAAAAAACAGTAATGAGAAGCCGCACAGTCTGTTGCATAACACAAACACAGTGGCTGCCCTGGATGCTGTTACCTTCAGCTGGATGTGGGTCTTCCAGTCTGCCTCAACGTTTTTCTTTAAAGTGTGTGTATGTGTGTGTGTGTTCTTACCTAATTGTATCTTTACAGGAATGAGTCAGGCTCATACTGTTCTGTGTATTAAACCATTTTTATCATACATGTCTATAAATTTGTGAATAGTTTTGGCACACACTATTTCATTTGGTAGTTCATTCCACTGATCAATTGCCCTATTTGGGAAACTAAATTTCCTTGCATCTTTATCACCTCTCTTTTTACATACATGTAGTTTTTTGCAGTGTTCTCTTGTTGATGCTTCCCCATAGGTTATATATTCATTTATGTCTATTTTCTCTTTCCCTGAGATGCATTTATATGGCATGATCATGTCTCGTCTCTACCTTCTCTCCTGTAGTGTTGGTAGATTCAGTTTTCTAGTCTTTCTTTGTAGCTTAGGTCCCTTAAGCTTGGTACCCATCTTGTAGTTGCCCTTTTTACTTTTCCAGTCTTATCTATGTGTTTTTTGAGATGAGGACTCCAGACTACTGATGCATATTTCAGGGTTGGTCTGATGAATGATGTTATTATCTTTCTCAGTGTGTCTTCATTTATATATGTGAATGCTATTCTCATATTAGTAAGCAGTGTATACATGTTATGTAGCTTCTCACTGATGTGGTCATCTGGAGATAGTTTGTTATTAATAATCACTCTTAGGTCCTTCTCCCTTTCTGATATGTGTAGGGTTGACCTTCCTAACTTATAATCCCAATCTAATCTTTTCTCACTTTTACCAAACTTAATTATATGACACTTGTCCACATTAAATTCCATTTGCCATTTATTGCTCCATTGTGTGTGTGTGTGGGGGGGGGGGAGGGAAGCAGAAACCAGAGGCCAATGACTCTCTGTGTTGTAGGAATGGCTCTGTTCCATTGGCTGAAATCTATGTTGTATTAACTCAGAATTTTCCACCCACAGAAGTTCAGGCCTCTGGATCTGCAGCCCAAGAAGACCCGTGCCATCTGATGCAGCCTGACAGCGGCAGATGAAGCGCCTCACACCTAAGATATCTATCTATCTATCTATCTATCTATTGCCAGACCCCATAATCCCGTAAGGGGTGGCCATTTGACTTTGAGTTATTTGTTTTACAGGGAGGGGCACTAACCCTCCACCAACCCACTCACTGACACATAGGGAGCATGTATGGTTTGGTTATATGGTTACCACCCAGCATTGTAAATGGTTTCTTGGCTTACAGGAAACCATTTGGCTTGTCACTCAATGTAAAACCACCTGTAAAGGAAAGAAAAGCAATAAGAAATGACACGAAAGATGGGAGAAATAGGAAGAGAAGAGGGCAGGCACAGAAAAAGAATAATACAGGCTAAGGAAGAAGTAGGCAGCACTACATCAAGTGTGTGGATGATGGTCGCGACCACCCACCATACACCTAAGATATCAAAGAAGTGAATTTCCTACCCTGATGGTATGCCATCAAGGCATAAATGAATGTCGGAATGTCTATTCTTTAGCCCCCACTGAACTGTTTTTAATTCCCCCTGAAGAGTTAGATGACGGCAACTGTGTGAGAACGTTAAATATCTGAGCAATTGTGTGAGAATGTCAGTTGACTGCAGTTGTGTAAGAATGGTAAGGAATGTTTAATTATGTATTTTTTGTCATTTTTTATCCCACAGTGAAAAATAAAATATTTTTTCATGTGAAATGTAAGTTTTATACCCACAGTCAAACCACAAGTGGCTTTTGCAGACTTAACACATCTCTGTGATTCATTCTCATTGCATCTCAGCATCCTTTTGTATGCAACTACTAATGAAGAAAATGATGCAGGAGAATACTGAGTTGCAAAAAGGAAGCTAAATCTTTAACAAAAAGGAGCTACAGTGCCTACCATACAACTTATAATGTGGCCTCATGTAGGTTGTGCCATCCACTCGTGCAATAGAACATCTTATGCTTATTGATTAGTCACTTGGAGCAGCCTAGCATGGACTAACCTACCTTAAGTTTTCCCTTCATATGCTTTTTGTTTTTCCAATTTCTTGCAGTTATCCTTTCATGTTTTTTGTTTGCATGTTCGTAGTTACGTTCTTTGTTCTTCCAGGTTTTTGTAGCTACACTTTCATGTTCTTTATGTGCTGTGTTCTGTCAGTGTCATATTGTGTGTTTATGTGCATTTTTCTGCCTACCTTATACTGTTGTGTTCTTTATGTGCTTTGCTCTGTGTTTTTGTCTGCCAACTATCTTCAGTTATCCTCAGTTATGTTCTTCTCTTGACTCAGTGCTTAGCCAGAGTTTTAAATCATGGCATACACTCTAGTCAGTTAAGGCAGCTCCCTAACACCTCTTCCCAGGCATTTCAATTTTTCTCTTCCTCCTCTTTCTCTTCCAAGTCCTCCTCTTCCTGTTCTTCTTTTTCTTCCAGTTCCTCTTCCTCATTTTCTTCTTCTTTTCTTTCATATCTCCTTTTTCCTCTTCCTCTTTCTGTACCTCCATTTCCTCTTCTCTCTTGTCATCATGTTCTTCCTCTTGTCCTTTCGTTTCTTCTCCCTCTTCTTGTTCCTCTTTCCCTTTCCCCTCTTCTTTCTCCTCCTCTTCCTCCTTTTTCAGTTCATCCTTTTCCACTTTTCCTCCTCCTTTTCTCTTGTTCTTCCTATTCCTTCTCATCCTCTTTTCCCTCTTCCTCTTCCCATTTTTCTTCTTCCCATTCTTCCTTCTCCTCTTCCTCTATTCCCTCTTCTTCATCTGCCTTTTCTCTTTCCCTCCTTCGTCTTCCTCTTCCCCTTCTTCCTATACCTCTTCCTCTTCTTCCTCATTCTTTCTCCTCTTCCTCTTTCTCTTGTCCTTACCCATCCTTCCTCCTCTGCCTCCTTCTCCTCCTCCTCTTCTTCTTTCTCCTCTTCCTCCTTCCTCTTCTTTCTTTCTATTTTCGTCTTTCTACTTTCTTCTGTTTTATTCTTTCTCCTTTCTTCCATTTCCTCTTTCTCCTTTCTTCTATTTTCTCATTTTTCTTCTTTCCCCCTTCGTCTTTCTTTTCTCTTCTTTGTCTCATTTCTTCGTTCTTTCTCCTTTCTTCCAATTCTTTCTTCCATTTCTTTTTCTCCTTCCATTTCCTTTTTCTCCTTTCTTCCATGACTTTTTCTCCTACTTTCTTTCTCATTATTTTCTTCATTTCTTCCATTTCTTTCTTTCTCCTTTCATCTTTATTTCATTTCTTCTTTCTTTCATTTTCTTGTTTCTTCTTTCTTTGTCATTTCTTCTTCCTCCTTTCTTCTTTCTTTCCCCTTTCTTCTTTCTCTCGCATTTCTTCTTTCTTGAATGACGTACAAACTTTTGTATGAATGAATTTAAAGGTCTGCAACGTAAACATTGCCGTAACGAGTATAATTATGAATGGAACGTAACGTAAACAAAGGGTGAGAAAACATGAATGAACAAGAAAATCTCTTCATTTGTATCCTAATCATTTCAGTCTCACGTTTAACTCATCTCAGAAGCGTTTATATATGTCCTACCACATCATTACACACTGCAGAAGCATTAAGGTACAGTAAACCAGCGGAAATATGTTAAAATAAGAACTTTGAGAATGTGTGTTTTGAATGGACCGCTTGTCAACTCGTATTTCCATATGGTTATATTTGCATGCTTGTTGATTCTGGGAGAGCTAGTATATTTGAACTTCTGGACGAAAAAAGGGCATACTAGCGTGGTTGAGCATTATGTTATAGAAAAACTAGTATAATCTCCTCTCTCAGTACATCTGATTAGCACTGAAATCATTCCAAATAATTATATTACTAGAAATGTCTGGTAACTTTTCGGGCTCGCTAACATCGGTGGTTCAATCCGAGTTGATTTTTTTTTTAGGCATTTTTTTTTTTAGATACAGTGGCGTGACATTGCACAAAACTCCTGACCTACTGCTGACAGTAAATGCTGGCTATATATTACAGGCTATAAGGGATACATAACTGCCTTTCTCGCTGTAGAAATAATAGCACAGCTGGAGCGGATGTCCAGGTCTTACGAGCCCTACTTCAATCAGCTATACTGTAGATGCCGCTGCAGGGTGGGCCACAGATCATGGCTTTAAATTCTCCCCCACGAAATCCTGTGCTATAACTTTTACTAGCCGTCATTCAATCCCTCAACCCCCTCTTACACTATATGGTACTCCCCTGCCATACCGATTATCAGCCCCTTTCCTTGGCCATATCTTTGATTCTCGACTGACTTGGTCCCCGCATCTCACTTCCCGTAAGACCTCTGCTTCCCTCAGACTTCGATTATTACAAACTCTCAGCCATATGTCCTGGGATGCAGAGCGTACAACTGTGCTCCGGCCCCATACAGTCTTAGTTTTGTCGAAGACTGATTATGGCTGTCAGGTTTATGCATCTGCCTCATCTTCCTCCCTTCGGCGCCTAGATTCTATTCACCATCATGGTTTACGTCTGGCGTTGGGTGCTTTTCGCTCCACCCCGGTTACGAGCCTACTGTATATGTCGAGTCGGGTATGTCCACTCTATCCTCCAGACGTGACAAGCTGACTCTCCGTTACCACATTCGCCTTCTTTTGCAGGTTTCCCTTCCTCTGTTACGCACCTCTCCCCTCCTTTTCCGTCCTCGTTAGCTTCATCTTTTCCTTGTAGGGCCTCCCATTTATTTGCACCCCTTTTTTCCCCTGCTATTTCAGTTCTCCCTCTGCGAGATTCTATGTTCCCGCCTTGGCTTCTTCCTCGCCCAACTGTCTGTGATGCCCTGCTCTCTTGTCCAAGGTCTTCTTCCATCTCACAGGAACTCTATCATCTTTTTATGGATCATATGTGTTGTCACTCCTCAGCGACCCCAGCGTACACAGACGGCTCTAAGTCTTCTGTGGGCTCGGGTTTTGCTGCTCTTTTCCCAGACCATACCTATCAGATCCGCCTTCCACCAGTCGCAAGTATTTTCACTGCTGAATTGCTGGCCATTTTACTGGCCCTTCGTGTTATATACCGATCAAGGTTACACACTTTTGTTATTTTCACAGATTCACTTAGTGCACTACATGGTATTCAGTCTATCCCTGCCAGCAACCCGCTAGTGCTGAAGACACAGGAATGGCTGTTCCGCATTAACACCAGATTGAAGTCTGTCTCCTGTTGGGTCCCAAGCCATGTTGGAATACCGAGTAGTGAGAGGGTTGACTGCCTAACGTGCAGCTGTCACCTCTTGCTCTGTCACACCTCATCCTATCCCGGCAACTGATTATTTCCCGATTGTTACCCGTCTCCTTGGCCAGCGGTGACAAGCAAAATGGACGTCTACAACTGATAACAAACTCCGCGCCATCAAACGTACTGTCACTCACTGGCAGTCGTCCTCCCATTGCAACAGGTGTTGGGAAACAGTCCTAGCCCGTCTGCGCCTTGGCCACACGCGGATCACACATGGCTTTCTAATGTCAGGAGGCACTCCTCCGATCTGTCAATGTTTTCAGGCCGTACTCACGGTCCACCATCTTTTGCTTGACTGCCCTTCGTTCCACGTCGTGCGCAGACGGACTCTCCCGTTCTTTTACTCCCTTGGACGTCCCCCTACCTTAGCCGATCTTCTTGGTGAATCCCGTGTGTTTTCCATCACACACCTCATGCGCTTCCTATATCAAACTCGTATCTTGCCTCACATTTAGTGTCTTCCCCGTCTTCCCCTCTACCTTTATTCCACCATAGCATACCCGTCATTTTTATGCAGCGGTTTTAGTGCCATATAGTCCTCCTGGGCTTGGTGCCAGTCCTTATTACTTACTTCTTCTCTCTCTCTTTCTCTCTCTCTCTCTGCCGATGCTGGAGTTTGAATATAAAGTGTTACTGTACTGATAGTTTCCACTGAAGGTTTAAGTGTCTTGATGATATTAAATAAAAAAAAAGACAAGGCAGGTTGGTAGGTAGACAGTCATGCTGGCAGGTAGGCATAGGCAGGCAGGTAGGTAGGCACAGGCAGGCTGGCAGGTAGGCACAGACAGGCAGGTAGGCATAGGCAGGCAAGCATGCAGCTAGGTAGGCTGGCAATTGGGAGGCTGGTAGGTAGACAGGCAGATAGGCAGGCAGGCAGGCAAGCAGACTGGGCAACAGACAACACACTAGACAGCAGGCTGGATAGCAGGCTGACATTACCTGTGTATACTACTACTGTTACAACTACTACTACTACTGCTACAGCAACTACTACTACTGCTGCTGCTGCTGCCACCACCACCACCACCACCACCACCATGGTCGGGGTTGGGATGCTTGCTAGTAAAAAGGATAAATAAAAATGTATTTCAGGTGAACATCATCAACCCAGACGACTAAATTAGTGTTGGGAGTATGGAGGGTGAGAGACTAACTAGGAGAGTGTATGTGAGCGAAGTGGAAGGGTGGGAGAGAGAGGGGGAGACCGAGGAGGAGATGGAGGCATGGAGAAGAGAGGTGTTTGAGAGAGGGGGGATGTAAGATGGGAGTATGGAGGGTAAGAGACTAACTAGGAGAGTGTATGTGGGTGAGGTGGAGGGGGGAGAGGGAGGAGGAGACCGAAGAAGAGATGCAGGGATGGAGGAGAGAGGTATATGAGACAGGGGGTCAAAATTCAGAGTATGGAGGGTGAGAGACTAGCTAGAAGAGTGTATGTGAGTGAGTTGGAGGGAGGGAGAGAGGGAGGGGATGACCGAGGAAGAGGTCAAAGTTCAGAGTATGAAGGGTGAGAGACTAACTAGGAGAGTTGATGTGAGTAATATGGACAAGGTAGAGAGAAGGGGAGACCGAGGAAGAGATGGAGGGATGTATATGAGACACGGGGTGAAAATTCAGAGTATGGAGGGTGAGAGACTAACCAGGAGAGTGTATGTGAGTGAGGTGGAGGGTGGAGGGGGAGGCGGAGACCGAGGAGGAGATGGTGGAATGGAGGAGAGCGATAGGACAGGGCCTATAAGAGAGAGCGGGGGATGTAACTTGGGAGTATGGAGGGTGAGAGACTAACTAGGAGTGTATGTGAGTGAGATGGAGGGGGGAGAGGGAGGGGGAGACCAAAGAAGAGATGAAGGGATGGAGTAGAGAGGTACATAAACGGGGGGGTGTAAGATGGGGGGAGGGTAGCGACATGGCAGGGGACAGGGTGACATGGAGACGATTTGTATGTGGCCATTCCTTACGCAAATGAAGGCGTCTGACTATAGATGGATATATAGATAGGAATAATACTAAAGGTAAACATTAATCAGCATAATAAAAACAAGTAATTTATCTCGACCTAGAGAAGCTTCGAATCCCGTCAGTCACCCTCTAACCGTGAGAGGGGAAGGACGCTCGAGCTGTGTGTCTATTCTCAGTGTTGATACGACTTCCTGCAGAGCAGCGGTGATGGCAGCAACACCTGTTCTTCCCACGTCTTCTTCACCCGCCTCGGCCTTCGACCCGTTGAGGGGGGCCACCACAGTCAGGGAGCAGTCGCCACAAGCCGATACCATACAACGAACGAACGAGTGTTGATAGTGTTTCAACAGCTTGCCCATCTTGCCGAGACGAACAAAGGTGAGGCAGGATATTGTTCATCAGTTCTTTGATACTGCCTGTTCTTTCAGTTGAACCATCTATCAATCTACAGTATTGCCACACGCCTTAATTACGTAAGGGGTGGCCACAACCTAATCGCCTCCTTGTCGATCTGTCCCCCACCAGTTCACTGCCCTGCTCCCAGCTCACACCGCCCTCTCTCATATACCGGTACCTCTCCACTCTATCCTTCCATCTCATCCTTGGCCTCACCCTCCATCTCCGCCCCTCCACCTCATATACACTCTTCTCGTCAGTCTCACTCTCTCCATCCTCTCCACATGGCCAAACCACCTTAATGTGTTTCTCCTAACCAATCTTTATTCGTGTGAAAAGTAGTGTGGAAATAAGTTATCTGAGAGGAATGTAGAGCTACGTGGAGAGACAGACAGGCTGACCGGGTTGCCGCTCCGTGGAAATCGTCTGCTGATGTGGAAAAACAAATAAGCGACGGACCTGCACGTGGGAAAAATTACACGCTACTCATTTACAGAAACGAGGAGAGGAGGGGGGGGGGGTGTCAGCTGGGGATAATGCCATAGCCCGCGCCCTCCAAGATAGTGTTAAGGTGGGAAGGAGAGGCAGAGAGGGAGGGAAGGAGAGGCAGAGAGGGTGGAAAGGAGAGGCAGAGAGGGAGGGAAGGATAGGCAGAGAGGGTGGGAAGGAGAGGGAGAGAGGGAGGGAGAGATTGAGAAGGAGGGATGAGGGAGGGAGGAAGGGATGTGAGGCAAGAGGGAGGAGAGAGAAGAGGGAGGGAGTACAAAGGAATACGAAGAACAGCAAACAGCAACAGATCCTATGATTTTTTCGAGGCTGCTTGTTACAGAGTAGACTATGACTACGAGATCTAATTCTACATGCTGATGGATAAGGATAGTAAAGCAAGAAGGAGGAAACTACAACATAGAGTAGTTCACTGTATAATGACAATGGATTCTAAAGTAAATGCATAAAAACAAGTAGGAATAGTTCTATGTAAACAGTAAAACAAAGCTGTGCATAACATTTACCGTACAGAGTTGTGTATTACTGTATCTTTAAGCCATATTGGACATGTGGAGAGAATAGGGAATGAAAGACTGACTAAGAGGGTGTATGTAAGTGAAGTGGAGGGAGGGAGAGGGAGGGGGAAGACCGAGGATGAGGTGGAGGGATGGAGTTGAGAGGTAAATGGAGGAGGGGGGAGTGAGATGAGGGGAGGGCAGTCAAATGGTGGGTGACAGAGCGACTTGGAGGCGTTTGGTCTGCGGCCACTCTTTGCTGGATTAAGGCGTCTGGCAATAGATAGACAGATAGACAGGGATGTGAAGAACTGCTCACCCTTCATCTTCTTATGCATCAACTTCCTATAGACTTATCAATCCATCAGAAATGCATCTACATAAACAAACACATACTAAATAGTTTTCCTCGCTGTCTTTACATACTATAATTTCCTTGTATTTATTATCGTTGTTTTATAGAGGGAGGGGAAGGTGGCATATCTCACTAGGATCCTTTGGGCAGTCCTTCATTCATGCAACAGGTCAACTCTGGAACTGTCTCCCTCTGCCTGTATTTCCTACTTCCTATGACCTCCAGTCTTTCAGACGCAGTGTGTCCAGGCGTCTCGAAATGAAAGGATCTTGAATTTGGCTCTCTTTGTATTTTTTTTTTCTTTCTTGGAAGGAACGGTTTTCGGGCTCCTGGCCTTTGGTTCCTTCTTCCTTGCATTAAAACAAAAAATGAGAGGAGCATGTGGAGTTACATGGAGAGACAGACTTACAGATGAGGAAGTGAAGGAGCGTTGTGGTGTGAATGTGGATGTGATAGGAAGCGTTAGGAGAAACACACTGAGGTGGTTTGGCCATGTGGAGAGGATGGAGAGTGAGAGACTGACGAGGAGAGTGTATATGAGTGAAGTGGAGGGGGAGAGAGGGAGGGGGAGGCCAAGGATGAGATGAAAGGATGGAGTGGAGAGGTATATGAGAGAGGGGATGTGAGCTGGGAGCAGGGCAGTGAAATGGCGGGGGACAGGGCGACATGGAGGCGATTTGTTTATGGCCACTCCTTGCAGGATTGAGGCGTCTGGCAATAGATAGATAGACAGACAGTTATTCGTCCTATCTATCTATCGCCAGTCTCCAGAATCCCGTATCTATCCATCTATCTGTCTATCTATCGCCAGACGCCATAATTCATTACCTATCAGTCTATCGCCAGACGCCATAATCCCGTATCTATCCATCTATCTATCTATCCCAGACGCCAAAATCCCCTATCTATCCATCTGTCTATCTATCTCCAGACGCCATAATCCCATATCTATCTATATATCTATCTATCGCCAGACGGTATAATCCCTCATCTATCTATATACTGTATTTATCTATCTATATATCGTCTCGTTTCGTTTATAAACGCTCCAACCTGTTTGCATGCATTGCCTTAGTCACCTACTGGCGGCTCTCCATGATGCTCGATCTCTGGCAGCCTCCCTATTCAGTCCCTTATCCATGAGGTTGCACCCAATGACTTCGCCCCGTTGTTTTTTTGTTTTTTTTTCTGTCTGCTTCTCGCATCCCTAAATCTAATGTTCACATTTCTCACTTTCTGCACCCAACTGTCATCCCCCATCCTCTCCACATGCCCAAACCATCTCAATCTACCCTTCTTCATCACATCAATACACTCCAGTCCCATCCATTCTCCCAAACCATCTCAATCTATCCCTCCTCATCACCACACCAATACACTCCACTCCCATCCTTCCTACCAAACCATCTCAATCTACCCCTCCTCATCACACCACCAGTATACTCCAGTCCAATCCTACCTCTCAACTCTTCCGTCACAAACTTAGCCTCCCCTCCTCCCCCAGGCCTCACACTCAGGGACGCACTGCACATCCACCTAATCATTGTCATTTCTGTACGTTTGAGTCTGTGAATATCCTCTCTCTTTACTGCCCAGGTCTCACTACCATACAGCATTACACTCCTAACACATGCCACATACAAAGACCCCTTAGCACGTAGGGAGAGCCCTCTCAGTGTCAGGAGAGGCAACAGCTTCCTGAACTTCTTCCAACCACTGCTCACTCTAGCCACAGAGCTGCTCCAGCCCCACCTCCAGCACATAACATGTGTCCCAGATAACAAAACTCTTCCACACACTCAAAAGACTCACCAGAAAGTTCAGTCCTTTCACGCCTCACAATCTCCACATAATAATAATGATAATAATAATCATAATCATCATTATCATCATCATTATCATCATCATCATCATCATCATCATCATCCAGACCTCCTTTACCACCCTACGGCAGGGTGAGAAGTAGCAACGTTCAGACAACCTAAGTTTGCCCAGTTCAATGGACCACGCTTCCATTCACTCATTAGTCAAGCCCCCGGAATCCTGGCTCCATCAGACAAACCAAAAAAAACTTTCACCACGTTCTGTAGCTTCTCATCTACCTATCTGATACAGTCAGTTAGAACGCTGTCACGTTAAAATGGGGTGCCACATTCCTGGTTATGCACTCTTCACAACATTCATCCAGCCAGGCTCACCGACTTCCATACGTCTCATCCCAACACACTCATCCACCATATCTCTCCACCTTCTCCTTGGCCTACCTCTCCTCCTCCCTCCTTCAAATTCGCTCAGATATACCTTTTTCACCACTCTATTGTTATCCATTCTCTCCATATGACCATACCATCTCAGTACACTCTCTTCGATTCTGGTGTCCACCGACTTCCTCACTCCACATCTTCCGCGAATCGTTATTTCGTATCCTATCCACTCTCTGTACTCCACATACATTCCTCAGCAGTCCCATCTCCACTGCTCTCACTCTTGGCTTTTCATTTTCATGCCACACCATGCATCATCAGCATACAACAAATTTGAGATATTCCAAACATCACCATTCATTACCAACGCCATCCTTGTCCCCATTACTCGTGTTTTCACTTCTCTCATCACGCCATCCATATATATATTGAACAACCATGGGGACATCACACAACCTTGTCGCACGCCCACACTGATCGTGAACCATTCGCTTAGATGCCCATTAACCCTTACACATGCTTCACTACCATCATCATCATCATCATCATCATCATCATCATCATCATCATAATGCTGATGATGATGATTATGGTGCTGCTGCTGCTGCTGCTGCTGCTGATGATGATGATGATGATGATGATTTTTTTGTCGACAGATAGACGTACGGAACTCTGGAAGAATTCCACAGCAAGCCATGAGGAAAGCCAGAGGAAAACCAGTCAGCCAGCCAGTCAGTAAGCCAGTCAGCCATCACTTACCTGCGTTAAAAGCTAAGTACGGTAATATTTCGCCTGTTAGATTAGATAGATAGATAGATTGATAGATAGATGGATAGATAGATGGATGAATAGAGTGATAGGTAGATGGATAAATAGATAGATGGATGGAGGGATGGGTGGATAGATAGATGGATGGATGGATGGATGGATGATAGATTGATAAGTAGATGGATAAATAGATAGACGGATGGAGGGATGAGTGGATAGGTAGATGGACAGATAGATAGATAGATAGATAGATAGATAGATAGATGGATGGATGGATAGATAGATAGACACGCAACTTCACACTGCCACACTACAGTCTAACACACATACTACACTTCACACACACACACACACACACACACACACACACACACACACACACACACATACACACACACCGGTAATGCTTACCTAATGGATGTGAGATTAACAAGGAGAGTGATGTGGGTGAGGTGGAGGAGGGGAGAGGGAGGGGGAGACCGAGGATGAGACGGAGGGGTGGAGTAGAAAGGCATATGAGAGAGGCCGGGTGTAAGTTGGGGGGAGGGCAGTGAAATGGCCGGGGACAGGGCGACATGGAGGGTGGCCACCCCACAGCCACACCCACACCCTCACTCACCCACCCACCCACTCCCACATTTACCCATCCACACTGAAACCCACCCACCTAGTCACACCCACAACCACCCACACACACACACACACACATCCACACCCTACTACCCACAACCACACACATGCCCTCACCCACCTACCCACACCTACACCCACTCATCCACACCTATATCCACACACACCAGCCCACACCCACACCCAACTATCCAAACTCATACCCACATCCACACCCATCCATCCAAACTCATACCCACATCCACCCACAACAAAACATGTACCCACACCAACATCCACACCCAAACCTACCAACTCACACCCACACCCACAACCACTCCCATCCCTCCCATACCCACACTAAGCCACCCACTCTCACACCCACCCATGTACACCCACACCCACCCACTCCCACACCCATACTAAGCCAAACACACCCATGCCCACTCACCCACCCACCCACACCCACAACCACAACCACCCCCACTCACCCATCCACACCTACACTAGTCACCAACACCAACACTTACGAGTACACCCACCCAGCCACACCTACATCAACACCCACCCACCCATCCATACCGGCACCCACAACCACCCTCCCCCTCATCCACACCCACATCAATACCCATATCCACCCAAAACCCACCCACAAACACCCGGCCACACCCACACCCAAACCCACCCCCGCCCACTGACAACCACACCAAGCCACTCATACCAACATCCACCCACACCCAAACCCAAACCCACTGACCAACACGCACACCCACCAACACCCACCCCACCCACCAGCATACATATCAACCCATCCGCCCAAATTCACACCTGCACCCACACCCACTCCCACCCTCCAACACCCAAATCCACACCAACACCCACACACACCTTCCAACACCCAAATGCAGACACACACTCACATCTACCCACCCATACCCACACCCACCCACCCACACCCATTCCCACGCCCACAAATTTTTGGTCACACCCACGCCTACATTCACATTCACATCCACTCCCGCCCACCCACACCCACAGCCACAAGCACAAACGCCCACATCCACACAAAATCCACCCTCACCCACCCACCCACAGACACACATACTCACACCCACACCCTCACCAAAACACCCACCCACAGACACACATACTCACACCCACACCCTCACCCAAACACCCACCCACACCCATACTAAGCCACCCACACCAATACCCATACCTTCCCACCCATATCTACACCCACACCTACCCACCTACACCCACACCCACACTCATTCACACCCACATCAAAACCCACCCAACGCCTTCCATACCCCCCCCACACAAACCAACCAACCCACAATGACACCCAAACCAACACCCTCATCTACACCTATGTCCACACCCACAGCCACTCCCACATACACCCACCAACACCCACACCCACCCATCCACACCCAGACTCAGTCACCCCCACCCCCACCAAAACACATCCACACCCACATTTACACCCACACACACCTACCCAGACCCAAATCCACACCCACCTACTCCCACACCCAAACCCAACCACGGCCACACTCACACCCAACTACCCACCCACTACCACACCCACAAACACAACCAGACCCAGACCCACACCTACACCCGCACCCAAACACACCCACACACTCCCATATCAACATCCATACACCTACCCACACCCACACCCAAACCCACTCACCCACATCCTCCCTTACGCACCCATATCAACATCAATATCTATACTCATATCCACACCCACATCTATGCCCATACCCATACCCACATCCACACCCATAGCAACCCACTCACACCCACTTACCCTCTTACCCAAACTCACGCCCACATCCACAACCATAGCCACCCACCTACACTGACTCCCATTCTGAAGCCCACCCACACTGACTCCCATTCTGACGCCCACCCACACCAACACCCACTTACCCAGTCACATCCACCCACCCACACCAACACTGACACCCACCCACCTACACCCATACACGCATTCACCTCCACACTCACACCAACACCCACCCACCCATACCGACAGGCACAACCACACACAGCCATCCATACCCACCTACCCACCCACCTCCCATCCACACACCCACCAACTCATACCGACACTCACACCCACACCCACCCACAGACACAGACAGCCACACCCACTAGCCACAACCAAATCCACTCACCCACATGCCACACCCAAACCCACCCACCCATATCCATTCACACCCACCCACATCCACACCCAGCCACACACACCCACACCCAGCCACACACATACCGGTACACACAACTCAATTCATACACACCCACCAGTACCCTAACCCATACCTACACCCACACCCACACCCACAGCCACCCACTCACCCACCTCCGCCCACCCACACCCATAGCCACAACCACCCAAAGAAACCCAAACACCCACATCCACACCCACCCACACCAACATCCACTTCCAAACACCCACATACACACCCACACGTCGCACCCACACCCACAACCACCCAACGAAATCCAAACCCACACAACCCATCCACAATGTGCACTGTGCAATTTCCACGCTGTGTCTACAGACACCCTGTTAACTCATGGTACCCGTATCGGTACATGTCGTGCCTTATTTATTATTTGATTATTCAGTTTACTTTACTACTTTCTCCTTCACATTATTCAAACTGGTAGCTTATAAAGTATTATAGAAGGTAACTTTTCCTTTCAGTCTTTCCTGTAAAATTTCCATGTCAGTTTTTCCAAGCTGCATGGTGGTTTTTCTCACTTTTGCTTGCCAGTTTTAACTGGAGGGTTTGGAGGCGGGGGAGCCTTCTTGCTTTACTATCCTTAGGCCTATTCTTCAGCATGTAGAATTAGATCTTGTAGTTATAGTCTACTCTGTAACAAGCAGCCTCGGAAGGACCATAACATTTGTTGTTGTTTGCCTTCTTTTGTACTCCTTTGTACAAACACCCATTCACCCACAATCACACCCAATCACCCTTCCCCGCACCTATATAGATGCATTAAACTAGTTACAGGCATTTATATGTAGCAGTTGTTAATATGTAACACTAGTACACTATGTAATGGGCAGGTACTTATGCCTAATTTCTTAAGGAAGAAATAAAGTACACTTCCCCCAGCCCTGACAACCAAGAATCTCATAACGCCAAACACTTCTGATATAGGAGCCGGAAACGTGGCCGACTCACTCACACGCACATACGTACGCACACATACGCCCACAAGTTTGTTCGCCGAAAGTTTCAGCAGCAATATATAGCCACGAAATCGGAGGTAGGAATCAGAAGAAAAAAGAAGGAGGCAGAGCAGAGAAGGAGGTTGGGAGCTTAGAGAGAGTAAAGTAGGAGGACGGTAGCAACCACAAACTGCCACTGACAATACACACGGGTCACGTCACGCTGTCCAGCTTTTTCAATGGCGTAACTGTTTCCCAATAAACTCAATCTAACCCAATCTGCCTGTACATCACCTCCACTTACGAGACAAGAGGGAAAGCTAGAGGGGAAAGTGGAGACAGCACGACCCACAAAGAGCATCCAACGCCTCACGATCTTATCAACAGCTGCCCACGTTAATCTCCAATTCCTGAGCTGCGATTATCTACAAGGGCAGCACTATCAACACTGGTGGCTGCTGCGATCTACGATACATATACGATATACCTTACAATCTCCCTCTATCTAATTAACACCTCGGGCAGGTAACCCACACAAACACACGGACCCGCACCGACACCTACATCCACACCCAACCACCGACACTCTCCACACCCATACCCTCCCATGCATAGCCTACTCAAGCCCACACCCACCCCCCAACACCCACACCCACTATTGCATACTCAAACCCACACCCACCCACCCATCCAAACCCATAACCAACTCCCATGCCCACACAGACCCACACTGACCACACTCACACTGAAACCCACACCCAACCATCCATCCCTCACACCCACCCACCCACACCTAGCTAACCACATCCACACCCACACCCATTCACACCCTTTCAATCATACCCACACCAACATCCACGGCCAAACCCACACCCACCCACCCAAATCCACACCCACACCCACAAACACACCATCACACCCACACCTACACACGTCCCAATCACACCCACACAAACCCACACCCAGACACTCATAGTCACATCTAAACCCACACTCAAAGCAACCCACCCACCTACACCAACACCCACACTCACACACTAACACCCAGTCACACCCACCTACCAACAGACAGTTGCAGCCACACACGCATTCGCACCCACACCCACCTCCATCCACTCACACCCATCCACCCACACCCAAACCCTCAAGCACCCATACCAACACCTGCTCCTGCACCCACCCACTCACACCTACACCCACATTAACTCACCCATACCCAAACCCACCCACCTACACTCTCCCACCCACACCCATATCAACCCACAGACACCCACAAGAACACACACAACCACACCTACGCCTAAACTCACACCTGCTCCTGCACCCACCCACTCACACCTACACCAACATTAACTCACCCATACCCAAACCCACCCACCTACACTCTCCCACCCACACCCATATCAACCCACAGACACCCACAAGAACACACACAACCACACCTACGCCTAAACTCACACCCACCCACCCACGCATACCCACACCCTTATCCACCTCCCAAACAAACCCACTCTCACACACAATCTCCCCACACCCTTTCTCACCTATTAACCCAAACTAATACCCACACCCATACACATCCACCTACACCCACACATACTCAGTCACACCCGCACGCACACCTACACCTAACTACAGACGCCCACATCCATACCCACACCCACCCATCCACTCACAGCTACACGCACACCCCCACCAACACCCACCCTCCCACCCACACTCAAACCCTAAAACCCACTCACTCACCCACACCCACGTCCACTACCAAACACCCTCGCCCACACCCACTCACCCACTGACATCCACACCTACACTGACCCACCCACGGCCACACACACACCTGCCCATCAACACCCACAGACACACCTATCTACCCACACACACACACACACACACACACACACACAGCCATACCTACACCCAGACCCAGACTCACCCACTCACACCTATACCCACACCAACACTCGCACCCACACCCTCCCACACCAACACCCACACCCGCCACCCCATTACATCTGCACAACACTTGCATCCTGAATATATTACACATACACCTGGACCTGCTTCTTATGCTCCTTCCCCCCACCCACTAACCCCCCCCCACCCCACTAACCCTACTCCTACTTCCTCCACACCTCCTCAGCCTAACCCACCGATCCTTCCCACACCATCCAACCCCTCAATCCCTCCCATTCCACCCAAATCTAATTCACCCCAACCCCTACCTCCATCACAACCTTCTCCTACCCCTTCCCCACACCCCCACCTCCTCCCCGTGCTGCAGCACCCCACACACATCGCACACACAACATAAACATTCTTCAAATAAACATAGATGGCATAAACACCAAAAAACAAGAACTCACACACTTCATCAAACAACACAACATACACATTGCCATCTTACAAGAAAAAAAAAATACGCAGAACACAAAAAAACATCTACATTTCACAATTACACCACCACTAGACAAGACCGGGCCAACGGCGGTGGCGGTGGACTCATCACCCTGGTACACAAATCCATCACTTTTCAGATACTAGTGCACACACTAAGTCACTTTTGCCCCCACATGACACCACAACAGAAATACAATCGATTAAAATACGCACTGGTAACAAATCACACACAACAATCGCCAATACATACATTCCCCCCACCAATCGTCCCCTACAGTACCACACAATTACTCTCCACAAACACACCACATCACTAACATACCCAACATTATCCTGGGTGGTGATATCAACGCCAAGGCGTCGGTCTGGCATGTCAAGAACCCTCTCTACACTGTGACCCTGACACAGACAGAGCTGGTACTACAATCCCAGAAAGATAATCTTTTCATACTCAATAATCTCCATCAACATACCCATATCCCACACCAAGCCCTCTTCCTCCCATCATCCCCAGACATCACCCTTTGTTCTCCAAACCTCGCCCCCCACAACATCCTGGAAAGTGGTCAAAACCCTTGGCTCTGAACACCTCCCAATCACTAACAAAACCAGAATCACCCCGGCTGGCCACTGTCACACATACACTTATTATAAGACAGCCAACTGGGAGGCCTTCACAAATGAAACAGAACAACACCTTGAAACATTAACCCGTTCTTTACCACCCCCCGCCTCCCCCACTGCCGCGCGCGTACCGAGTTCACTGACCTATCCACTCGTAGGTGGGGTAGTTTTCCAGTAATTACACCATTTTTTAATATACTGCATAGCTATTTCTTTTTCATATAATACCAAGTACATGTAGACCACGAGATGAGTTTACCATGAAATAAGGTACAGTATTTGATGCATTTATGTGTAAACACATTTTCCTAAATCTTCATTATTTAGGTAAATACAATACCTAAAGACATAAAATACAATATAATTAACATAAAAATGATTGTTTTATTTACCTTCTAAGTTTCGTTGAGTTCCATCCATATTTAGGTAGTCATTCAGTCCCAAGCTGAGGTATTGTGGTGCGCTCCAAGGCAGCCGCACCTTAGCTGGTGTGTGTGTTACTGTGAGTGCCAGGCACGGAAGTGTTCAATAGGGCATAAGGGGCAATATTTTCTGGTGAACTTTGCCTTGCCCTCAGGATGACATACCCTGCATCGTTTTTGAGTCGTTTTTTCCTTCTCATTAGTTGGTATCGTGATAAGTCCGTGACACTCCCCATCAGGCCTCTCTCCCTTTCTATTTTCTTCTTTTTTTCTTTCGGGTCTTTTCTTGATTATTGGCTTCACTTAAGGCAGCACATCCCAATGAGCACTCTGAGAGAAGTTCATGTACCACATGTTTTATAAAGTCACCATATTCTATCCAGTTTGTGTGATGATGTAGGTTCTGGTAAATTACCCTGGCATTCAGCATCATCCTACAGATCATAGGTAGGCCCATATATATATATATATTTTTTTTTAACCAAGCATGCGATTTTCTTGTTGGATCTGTTGGCTCAAGAAGTTGGTCCACTAAATCCACCGACCTAATCAGAGCATTCTATCACTGGATTGGTGATGGCTTCTTCACAAACTCCTTCTTGTCTTCCTTCAAGTAGCGAGTGTGTTCCACGAATCCTGCTTCATATTTGGTTGAAATGACGTGTACATTCTTTGTGTCACGAAACTTCATAACGAAAGTCTCATCCTTCCTCCCCAAAACGCCTGACCTTTCACGAGTTGTTCTGACTTCATAATCTGGGGCACACTTCATAACGAAAGTCTCATCCTTCCTCCCCAAAACGCCTGACCTTTCACGAGTTGTTCTGACTTCATAATCTGGGGCACACCACGGTTGCGACGTATTGTGCCAGTAGTTGGGGTGCCTCTCTCCAACAGGTACTGAGCCAGATGGAGTGAAGAGTACCAGTTGTCAAGTACCACATGTCGTCCTTTATTTAGATCTGCCATAAAAAAAAAAAAAAAAATAAAAAATGGAATTCGTTCTGATTTTGATAAAGAGGCCAGGGTTCTCCAACACTGTGTCATAAAGACTTGGTGTGTACAGACAAAAGTTTCAAGTACGGTACATCCTCTGGCATTTGGAGAGCTAGGGCAAAGAGTCTGAGGCCAAATCTTTTTCTCTTGGTCTTTATGTACTGTCGGAACTGTAAACTGCCTCTGTAGAGAATAAGGGACTCATCGACTGCAAAGGCTCACCAGCAACAAAGTAGTTCTGGGTTTTCTCCTGCAACATCGTGAGGAATGTTGAAATTCTAGTCAAGGGTTTTTGGGTTCAGCATCATCAGGGTGAAAGTACCTAATAAATCTTAGAATTTGGGAAAATCTGTTGCGCCTCATGATGGCTGAGGTGAAAACTGGTGGGCCCTGACACAGTATATACAGATGTGCTCCAGTGATCACAAATTTTGGGCAATTTGTTGTCCCATCAGTAACTGCAATGAGATAAAAACTCACATCTCAATATCCTCTACAGCCCGCCACTTCTTACCCATAAACTTGTTTGGGTTTATCCCGGAAAAACTTAATTGGCTGCTCTTCCATTCTTCTAGAGGCAGAGTTCAATATCCTTCGTCATAAAATGCTGACAGAAGTCAAGAGCACTCATTGGGTGAGACTCATGGTGTATAATAATCCCTGGGTGAACATCTGCAAATTCCTCTTCAAAATTATGCAGTGTGAAGCGGCGCTGGTCTGAAAAAGGGTCTGCCATAAGTGTGAAATCTGCGGGCCTCGTGGCCGGTAATGGTGACCGTACATCATCACTCGCTGCATCTTCCATCTCATCATCACTCACGTCACTGCTATTGGCGTTACTGTCATTTTCAGGTTTATATTCGTCATCAGAGCCACTCACAGATATATCAGTCTGAGTTTCGTTGTCGCCTGAGCCTTCTCAGTCACTGTCAAGGCGTGTATCACACTCGGTATCATGGTCTGATGAAGCCACGGCAGGAGAGGTTAATCCACCACACTTCTCGCTCTGACTTACAATGGGTAACTGAACAACACCTCACCTGCGTCCCAGTGTTACCAGATCATGAGATGCAGATTTCACCAGACGACCACCAAAATTTCACCAGATTTCACCATCAGTTTATTACGATGCAACATGTGTTAATGAAAAATATTACACTTATAATTCAGAATTCAAAGACTGATATAATGTGATGGGTCAGAAGTATTTTGAATATAGTCACTAATACTTCTGTTGAGACTGCCATACCTTCAACCAATCATAATATCTACAGGAATGAATCACGGCTGGTTACTGTGGATATTTTATCAGGCTTCACATGAAAGACAATATAGTAAACGTGCATATAGGCTACATCTATAATTTTTACCAAAAATTCACCTTCATTTCACTTGAAAATCGTGCAGTCATCATCCAGTCATTCACTTTACAAATTTTTCAGTTTAATTAATGAACCATATCTTTGTCACAATAACCATCAGAACGAAGCTGACACCACCTGCTGACCGTCCCGATATTGTACCGTACACACCCATTTCTCTACAAATATCCCTTTTCTGACATATTACATGACATGATTCACTGGTCCTTGAAGGATATTTTACAAAGTTTTCTTTTTTTTTCTTTGTAGTTTACTTCGTAGTTTTTTTCTTCGTAGTTTACTTCGTAGTTTACTTTATGAAATCTATAAGAGCCCGTGCCGGCGGCCACATGACAAGTTTAAACGGTGGAAACTGGAATCAGCTGTTGGATGTAAACATTGAACTAGTTGCCTTACTCCACCACTGAGTTACAAACATGACCACGTTAAAATCCTCGAGCTTTGACTACAGACTATACTTGTTAACTTTATATATATATATATATATATATATATATATATATATATATATATATATATATATATATTTCTCGACCAGGAAGAAAAAAAAAAACAGCACCGATCGGAGGATTGAGGTTATTTCAGCAATAATGACTGGCCATGTACAATCTCACCAGATTTCACCAAATATTGTCTAGTTCCAAACTTTTCATTTTTTTTTTTTTTATCACCAGAAAACTTAAAATTTCACCAGACTTCCCGAATCTGGTGAAAAATTTCACCATCTAACACAACGCTGTCTCTCCTCGTCCCTGGACTCGACTCTTCGCTCCCGAAATAAAAGTTGCCAAGCACAACTGAGCTAATTTCCACAATCATAATTTTGCAGTATAATATATATATGTCAAATATATGAAGAAAATAATGAAAAATAGGGTATAATAGCTAAGAAACGTCACTGGCATTCTTGTTGCCGTATGCCACGTTTGTTCATAAAAACGCCGAAATCGGCTGTGCAGAAGCACAATACAAACTTAAAAAACAAGAAACGTCATTGGCATAGATTCGTGACTCATAAGTCATTTATAAATGTATTACAACATTCTTGTTGCCATATCCTTGTTCATAAAAACGCCGAAATCGGCGTACATATTTGAAATTCGGCAATGAAATCCATCACTTTTCAGATACTAGTGCACACAAAGTCATTTCTGCCCCTACATGACACCACAACAGAAATACAATAAATTAAAATACGCACTGGTAACAAATCACACATAGCAATCGCCAATACATACATTCCCCCCCAATCGTCCCCCACAGTACCTCACAATAAA
Source organism: Coenobita brevimanus (assembly GCF_032717465.1). NCBI lineage: Eukaryota > Metazoa > Arthropoda > Malacostraca > Decapoda > Coenobitidae > Coenobita > Coenobita brevimanus. The sequence goes on from NC_137050.1 coordinate 29,329,097, forward strand.
TACACCACATCACTAACATACCCACATTATCTATCCTGGGTGGTGATTTCAACGCCAAGGCATCGGCCTGGCATGTCATCAAACCTGACAGACAGAGAGCTGGTACTACAGTCCCAAACAGATAATCTTTTCGTAGTCAATAATCTCCATCAACATACCCATATCCCACACCAAGCCCTCTTCCTCCCATCATCTCCAGACATAACCTTTTGCTCCCCAAACCTCGCCCCCACAACATCCTGGAGAGTGGTCAAAACCCTTGGCTTTGACCACCTCCCAATCATCACTAAGAAAACCAGAATCACCCCAGCTGGCCACTGACACACACAAACCACTGGGAGGCCTTCACAACTAAAACAGAACAACACTTTGAAACATTAAACAGTACACCCATCACAAAAATCAACACCGCTGTGCAAACTTTCAATACAATTATTCAAAATGCAGACAAAAGACACATCCCTAAAGGTAACAGTAAGAGACACAAACCCAACTTCACACCAGAAATTCAAGGCCTCATCAGTCAGTGACACACTACGACACTCCCCAACACTACATACACAAGACACCGTCCAACAAATACAAGAACTCAACACTCAAATAAACAATATAATATCAGAACAGCAAACACGAAATTGGAATAATTATCTCCAAACATTTGATCACAAAACAAATAGCAGCAAACTCTACAAAACACTAAACAGCATCACACTCTCCAACAGCATCACTACACAGTCACAAACTGCCATCACAACAGACACCATACCTTCAAACAAGCAACAACTCTCTAATCAATCACTTTTCACAAGTCAGCCACCTAATCCCAAATCGCGACGACCGACGTGTCATCTGACGCAAGAAACAGTTCCCCATAGGCCTAGACTTCGCACCTTTCACTTACAACCTCACGAAGCACATCATTAGCAATCTTAAGTACTCATCTGCCTGTGGACCAGACAACATAAGCAACATACACCTTAAACACCTTGGACCACAAAGCATACAAGTACTCACCAACGTATCAGACTACAGCTACTCACACAACTTAATACCCATCATCTGGAAGCATGGCACTATCATCACTATCTCCAAACCCATCAAAGATCCCACGTTACCTTCCTCACACCGCCCCATCACACTCCTCTGCACCCCCTCCAAAGTCACTGAACGACTGGTATTACAACTAGTTACATCTCACACCCCCCTTGCCCCATCACAACATGGTTTTTGGTCACTACACTCCACAAACACTATTCTTACAGAATACAGACCTTACTACAGAATACAGACCTTACACAGAGAGTTTTTGATGGCATCAATTCAGCTAGGCCACCACACAGAACACTCCTAGTCACACTAGACATTAGCATAGCTTTTGATGCCATCGCCCGCCACAGCCTCACAAACAAAATATTCAACACAAACATGCACAATAACACAAAAAGATGGCTGGGAAACTATTTAGCAGGCAGATATGCACATGTAACATTTGCCAGTTAGTCATCAAATATCAGAAACTTAAAAAATGGCGTCCCCCAAGGATCTGTTTTGTCCCCAACTCTCTTTAACCTATACATACATGACATACCCACACCCCACACCCCACACACCACAAATACACATAGCTTCCCATACGAAGACATTAAACTTACTTGTACACACCAAAACCCAAGCACAGCCGCACATATCCTCCAACCATACCTCAACAGACTATACGAACTGCTCACCAAAACAGGCTCAAAATAGTCCCAGCCAAATCTATAGTGACCCTTCTCACAAACTGGACAGCAGAACACAGTCACATTCCACTCCTCACCATAAATACTCCCCTCACACACACACACACACACACACACACACACACACACACACACACACACACACACACACAAAATCCTTGGTTTAACACACAATACATCAATGTCATTTAAACAATACATCACAAACTTTAAAGATCAATTAACACCAAGACTCAACGCCTTAAGGTCACTCGCCCATACAACATCTGGACACAACAAAGAAACCACCACCACAGTATACAAACAATATATATATATATTAAAATAATACTTTATCAGATTACTTAAATTCCCCCTACCTAGATATGCTGACAACAAAAACAGTTTTAAATTCCAGCTTAAATAATGCATACCTGAATAAAATGCTTATGTATTATACTCAGTGGTATCTCAAAAATTACAGTTTTCTGATTTCATCCACTGGTTGCTCTGAGAACTGCTCATCAGCTTCATCTGTTTCAACTGAATTATCAGCAAGAAAACAATGTTGGATATGTCTCGTCTTTAAGTGTTAGTAAGACTAATAGTGATTAAATTATCATAATTCTTAAATGTTATTGTTATTAGTTTATTACAGTTGTAAAGTTGTTTGACCGAAATGTGAGCGTTTGAATTTTAGTAGTATAAGGTTATTGGAGACTGAATCATAACACAGTGGCACAGAGTACTTAAAAATGACTTTCGAGTACGCTATATTTATGTCGTATGCCCATTCCATATGACCTCAAAATGATCATAAAATTGGTCAAAATGCAAAATTTTCTCGAGGGGGGGGGGGAGGTTTACAGCGTCCCCCACCCCGAACCCCCAGCTGTACGGGCTGGCTGCGCTCGCCAAAGTCATGGGCTGCACAGTTAAAAAGATAAAAATAAATAAATAAATAAATGCCCCCCCCCCTTTTTCAACTTTCTGGGTACAACACTGCTAGTCAGTCAGTTACTCATCTTCATAATAACTGGTCCAGGATTTACACACTACAAAACACCAAGACACACTCATCCTTTTATATTAACAAACAATACAGTTGTCACTGCTCAGCAAAAAAGGTATGAACATAAAGATAAAAAAACATAATATCTTTTGCATTATAAAATGTATTACGATAAGTATTATAAAAGAATGCAGCAACTGAGATTCAGTACACCTCTTATCAAGACTAGAGCAGGAAACAAGTCTCTGAGGAAAAATCACGAGCAGTGAAGAATGAGAGCAGTGGAAATGAGTTATTTGAGAGGAGCATGTGAGTTACATGGAGAGACAACCTGATAAATGAGGAAGTGCAGGAGCGTTGTGGTGTGGATGTGGATATGACAGTAAGAGTTAGGAAAAATAAACTGAGGTGATTTGGCCATGAGGGGAGGATGGAAAGCGAGAGACTAACGAGAACAATGTATGCGAGTGAGGTGGAGGGGGAGGCCGAGGATGAGAAAGCGGGATGGAGTGGAGAGGTATATGAGAGAAGGGTGTCTGAGCTGGGAACAAGGCTGTGAAGTGGCACTGGACATGGCGACATGGAGGCGATTTGTTTGTGGCCACCCCTTACGGGATTGTGGGATCTGGCAATAAATAGATAATAAATAGACAGAATTCTGATTTTTCACACGGTTTGTAAATGTTAGCTAAGCGATAACATGAGAGTAGAGCACAGACAACCATTCAGTTCCACTTTAAGGTGGTAACTTCCGGCTCATTACATGGTCAACTGAGGGATATTGAACAACAAATGACAACCTGGAACAATTCAACAGTTATCGGCTAATTGTATTTTATAATTTTTCCCTCACGCAAATGATGCAACATGATTAAGCTAATACTCTAGTGACAGACTGGAAACCCTTTTGTCAAGGTATTGTGCTCTACATATTTGCTTAAATGAGAATGGTTTATTATTTTACTTTTATTTATTTTTTTTTTCACAATCATGTTTCCTCTCTGATACAACATAAACCTGCAGACTGTAGAGGTACGAAAATTGTTCACTGTAAAATGTAATGTATTTAACAGTACCAGGTTGTGAAACAAGAAACAAACACTTGATTATGAGTAACAGACAAGTTGAACATATCGCAGCAAAGCGATTTTATGACGTCGACTGTGAGTACACATGAGTACTGTACCATAAATTGAGTACCGGTATGAGATTACGACAAATATATAGATCTGTGATAAGGAGGGCAGTAAAACGAGGGTGGTGAAGGAACAGTCTAGTGACCACGTGGTGGAGGTGTCTGGGAGTATGAGGATATATGAAAAGAAACTACTGATGTAATTTTTGTTGGAAAAAAAAAAAAAAAATTACAGCCTGCAACACTACCTTTAATGAACTGCTTGGCCGAGCTCAGCCAAAGGTCCCGATGACACCTAAAGCAATATATTTCTCTGATTTAAGAACATTCTGTGATACTAGTATAAATAATTTCTCTGATAAAGTAAAGTCTCATCTGGACTACTGAAGGAATGCTCAGTCAAGTAATGATATTTTACAGACTGAAGTTAAGTTTAGCATGGCAATCAGCAAGTTTTTCCAATTACTCCAATTACGCTCGATTAGTTCAAGGCACCTCATGTGGGGCCCTACGGAGAAGAAACACTACGTCCCGCACCCATGTTCTGAACGTGATTTCATTTTCACAGCTCACGTTACTATGCTGAACCTGGGCAACACAAAAAATAAGTATACCTCACACTGTATATCGCATGTTCTATTTCTTTAACGAAAACTGTGGTGTAAACACTCATGTGTATTATGTTGGATGATCGGATACACTTCCATGGATAAAAAGATTTTGTTCGTAATATGTGCAGTAGTTCATAGTATGTTCTTACTAACGCAATTACGGTAAGTGGAGTAGAGTATATTTACAAAAATTATATATACAGTATACTATATATATATATATATATATATATATATATATATATATATATATATATATATATATATATATATATATATATATATACTGTATATTATGGTATATACATTGTATATTCATACCGGGTATACGGGCATAGTTATATACATACTGTATATATATATATATTAATGTATATCATATATACTGTATATTACCGGTATATACATTATATATTAATACCGGGTATAGTATACATAATATATATCATAATTATATTAATATATTATACATAATATATATATATTTTATATCTATGGTGTATAATATGCACTAATATAGTATACATTTTAAATATATATATATATATATATATATATATATATATATATATATATATATATATATATATATATATATATATATATACTGTATATCATATATAATATTATATGTAATGTATATCATATATAATATTATATGTAATATATATTAATATATACTGTATATCATATATAACATTATATGTAATATATATTAATATATTAAACATATTTTTTATTATATATAATTATACATATATATATATAGTATATACAATACTGTACATTCCACTTCGTTGAAAAAAAATACACATGAGTATACTGTATTTAGTCTCTTATTCTGGGCTAAATGATGAAAACGTAAGTATGGGTGATATACAGCAGTCTTTTAGAAGGCACAGAAGACTTCAAAGCACCCACTCGTCAACTGTGTAATTGCATATTACACCCTTTTATCGTCTTGTACGCTAATAAAGCAAACTACTTCAATGCTAGAAATATAAAATTAATATAGAAGAAAAAAATCAATGTGTTGTTGTAGCTGCTGCTGTTGTGGCCCCGGGATCATCTGGATGTGAACCCAGTGGACTGCAGGAAATGTCACTTCAGCCGGCCGCTCCCAGTGTTCATCTGTTGAGGTAATGCTAAATGACTGTGACGGTAAGAAGCATGAGGTGAGTGTTGATGTGTGAAGTACGAATCACAGTGAGGGTGTAGTGGATGATGGGATGCAGAACAGGCACAATATGAATGCGTAATTTGCATAATAAATCGCTGGAGAAAAAAGATAGTTAAGTCTATCCTATGCCACTACAGGTCGTTGTCTCGTAAGCTGAGAAGTCTTTCTAATAGCTCTTCTTTGGCAGTTTACCTAGAATATTAAACCTCAGTATTACATTATATGCCGTTTAAATCTATGCAATATCGACACTGTTGCATAAATTCCATATATGAGAATAATGAAGTGTCATATGAAGTAAACTGGTAAGGAATAGGCGGTATGGAGTCTACCTAAACGTGAGAGTCCCTTGAGACACGGAGAAGTACTATCATCTTTTCTTTTGCGATATATCTGCCATACTACACATTCATTTTTTCCTGTATGCTATTTATGGCAATTTAGCATCGACTGTTGTACCTCCAGGCTCATTTGAACGTGAAACACGTGGACTATGGGCTGAAGCTGACCTTCGTTAAGTCCACCATCCTCCTTTCAGGGGAAAGGGAAAAAAGGGGACCTATGTATAAATGGGCGGCTCTGACGCCCGATTATACCAGTACTGCTATGGGAGGGGCATCCCTCTTCAGCACCAAACATCGATACAAGACAATACTATGATGCCATGTCTAGAAATAAGCCGGTAGACAGAGGTGCTAGAGAGCCTCCTTAACTGACGAGAATATGGCACCTAGAATACGGCCCAATATAAAGAGGGCGGTGGGGGCGGCGTGACTATCTGGGCGCCATGTAGTAGGGGTGGAGGCTCTGGGCACCGTAGTGGTAGAAGGGCTGGGCGGCCTGCTGGAGGTTCATGGTGCTCTGCCCGTGACCTGACCCTGCCAGCATGTGACCCTGAAACAAATACACATACAATGCCTTTACCATAAACAGTTATGTTCAGATATATAATACTATCAAATAAATGTACAACCAGGATGAAAATATGCCTATTATTACACCTTCCTTACTTCTTACCTCTCTCTCTACTGGTTAGTTTTCCTAAGCTAAGAAAGACTTGGCATATATCTCTGCCCACAGATGATTCTCTCTGATTATGATGCGTCTGTAGTACAATGATTATAAATAAGAAAGCAGAATTATCAAGTGAATAAATAGGCTTTACTAGCATATGTTCAGTATCCACTGCCATACCTGGAAAAAATCTTGACCAAGGGTTGGCCTCATAAGGCTGGTAGCCATGTTAGCTGAATCGTCTCTGAAGAATGAGGCGGACGAGGAATTTGAGGCTCCGGGGGAAGAGGTAGAGGGAGAGAATGAGGCAGCTGCTGTGGGAGGGAAGTTGCCTCTTGCCGCCTGCAGTGCCATGGCCGCCTCCATCCTGGCACCGGCACTCACAGACTCACTCATGAATTGGCTCGTGTTGCTGCCACTGCTGCTGCTCGCTTGACTGCAAATTTGAGCAAACTCTCAATTCCAGGACAATGGCAGGACGACGAACATGTTAACAAAAAGTGTGCTGTACTTTGTAGCGGCTAAATTCTCTCTCTCTCTCTGTATATGTAAAAGAGCCGCGTTGTTTGTTTGTCCTTCAATCACGCCCAAACCTAGGGCCTGAGACCCCCAGACCTATATATATTCTGAATCAGGGTGACCCAAGGATTGTTTTAAGGGGTCAAAAATCAGATCTGGGTCACTTGAGGTCACCGTTAATGTTCGCCTTTTTGGCCTGGGCAATGCTGCATGCCTCTGCAGTCCAATTTTTGGCATGGAGACTCACATGACCCCCAGTTTGGACAAAGGCCACGTGAGGTTAACCTCCGAGGTCATCTGAGGTCACTGGTCGGAGGTCATTTGAGGTCACCGGTAATACACGCTCGAACGACTGGACCCAGCAGGCCAATTTTGGACATGAAGACACACATGACCTCCAGCTCGGACATAGGCTATGCGAGGTTGACCGAGGTCATTTAAGCCCACCGGTTGGAGGTCATTTGGTCACCGGTAACACTCACTTGAACGACTGGACTCAGCAACCCAATTTTTGGCATGGAGACTAACATGACCTTCAGATCGAACATAGGCTATGTGAGGTTGGCCTCCGAGGTCATTTGAGGTCACCAGTCGGAGGTCATTTGAGGTCACTGGTAACAGTGAACAAGTGCGCACAAATACTGTGCGCTAGTCTGCGAAGGCTGAAATAGAATGTTCCTGGACCTCTTATAATCCCTCTTCAAAAGCATAAAAAGCACATGGTCCTTCTGAAGTAGAAAGAAAGATTGAACTAAAAAAAATATGATTAAAGTGTTTGCCTTTTTGGCCCGGGCAACGGCGGGTACCCCTCCTAATATATATATATATATATATATATATATATATATATATATATATATATATATATATATATATATATATGTATGTATGTATATATGTCTATATATACACTGTATAACTGCCAATCTTCTGCCTTATCAGGAGCAAAGGGACACGGAACTAGGCTACTCAATTCCAATAACTGAGGGAAAGGCGACTAGCCTCACTCATTTCTGAGTGACAATATGAGCAAAAAACTCCAGCCACACGTCGGATGTAGACTCGACCCAAAAACTATCATTACACAGGTCACCGAGGGTTTCACATTGAACGCAAATGCTTAGCACGTTTTTTCTTAAGGCCAATATTTTCTGAATGAAGTGTTTACTTAGTGTGTTGCATAAAGTTCATTCTTCATGTACTGATTCATTTATTGATTATTGGCGCATATTTTCAAACGTTTCATTTGCTGTTTCAAAATGTACGACAGAAAGCTGTAACGACAGTTTAATCGTGTGTTCAGTAAACCCCTGCGGGCCCCATCCAGCTGGAGTGCTTTGACCCATTTGACCAACAGGCGTCATTTGATTATATGGTTACCACCTATGATAGTAAATGATTTTCTGGGCTACAGTAATTCATTTGGCTCATTTGGTTTGCACTCCGTGTAGTCACCTGAAGGCAACACTACACTGTCAGTGGATGATGGGCTCTCCAACCTACCATCTATCTATCTATATATATCCATATCTATGTTTATCTACTCTCTATATCCATCTGTCTATATATCTCTCTCTACCTATCTACCTGTCTATCTATATAATGCAATCTCTTTACCGTTAATGAACAACCCTCTGCAACGAATCTAATATCAACCCCTGCAGATTTTATGGTCAATAAAACAGTCATTTTTAAACTCTTGAATTTCTACCAATCTGACGACTCTGCTTCCACCATTATAGATACACTCCTACTTCTTTAAGCAACTATCACAATACCTACGCTGTGTTCAGGATGTCACCAAAATGTGCTGAGTAATATTTTTTTCCATTTTCTGTTCTTTTTCTTTTTTGTTTTTACAGCAACTTTCACAACAAAGTCGCCACTTTATTTTTTTTTCTTTTTGTGCCCCATCCGGCAAGGGTAAACTCTAAGAATATGAATTTGGTTCTTGATAATGACGTAAATACATGTATGAAATTCTGCACTAGGAGAGGACTGGGATCACCTGAACAACTGAGCCTTGGTGGCCTCGAGGCCCGGAAAGTGAGCATGAGGGTCGCGAGGGTAGGTGGCAGGCGTGGCGGTGGTGGCTCCCTTGATGAAGCTACAGTCACTCCTACTGCTGCCTCCATCACTGCTACTGCTGCCGCTACACATCCCACTCCTGTAAATAAAATATCAACATTTCATTATACCCCAATTTTTCTACATAAACAATGAGTGAGGAGATCCAGATCATTTTCAGTTTAATTCTTGCCATAGGTTGGAACTTTTTTCTCATTCTCAGTCTGTCTGTGCACCAAGAAAGAACATCTTCAGCAGCCCTTGGGCCGTATTTTCGTGGGCTAAGGAGGCACTGCAGTAACTCTACTCTCCTTAAACAATCTATTCTTCAATCATATCTAAAGAGTTTGTTATGGGAACCTTATATTTTAATATCGAGACAGTATACATAAACTACATGCAAAAGAACATTATCATGCTGTATGCAGAAATAAAAAGGTAAGACGTGCTAAAGGGTCTCTTCAGATGATAATGCTACGGATCCTTGATTGCCACACAAACTCACAGCCTACGTTTGACAGTGATGTAAAATCTAATATCATCAGTGTAATGGACACACTTAGGTATATCATAAGCTTTAAAGGTCAGTTATAGAGATATATTCGTGCATGAAAATCTTAGAACAGCAGCAGGTATTCATCATTATAAATCATGTCCGGCAAGAGCAGGCTATACTTCAACATTACTAAAATGCACGGGGGTATGCAGCTGAAGCATGTGTCCGGTTCAGGGAAGATGGACGCCCCTGCCCTGCATAGGTCTGGGTCACTCTTGGGCAAGGTGCAACATTCGTTAGCCAGCCAAAAATGCAGTACGTGGGTGGTTACCATCATCCCGGTAGGTACTACCATGGGAGTGACATGAGATGAAGGCCCGACAGCTGACCTTGCACAACACTATCAGGTGGGGAACTCAACCATTTACCAAGTAGTCCAAGTTCACGCTAAGATTACTACTTATACATACATCATAATACTGTGTGTGTGTGTGTGTGTGTGTGTGTGTGTGAGAGAGAGAGAGAGAGAGAGAGAGAGAGAGGGGGGGGGGGAGGTTGTAATATCTACATTCCAACGTCTATTGCTTCACTGATGCTACGAAGACAATTTTATTCAGCAGAAAATGGTAGTAGCTGTGGTGGTGGTCGTCGTCGTGGTAGCTGTGATGGTGGTGATAGCAGTGATGGTGGTGGTGGTGGTGGTGGTAGCTGTGGTGGTGGTGGTAGCTGTGGTGGTGGTGGTAGCAGTGGTGGTGGTGGTAGCGGTGATGGTGGTGGTAGCGGTGATGGTGGAGGAAGCAGTGATGGTGGAGGTAGCAGCGATGGTGGTGGTGGTAGCAGCGATGGTGGTGGTGGTGGCGGTGGTGGCAGTGATGGTGGAGGTAGCAGTGATGGTGGAGGTAGCAGTGATGGTGGTGGTAGCAGCGATGGTGGTGGTAGCGGTGATGGTGGTGGTGGTGGCGGTGATGGTGGTGGTAGCGGTGATGGTGGTGGTGGTGGCGGTGATGGTGGTGGTAGCGGTGATGGTGGAGGAAGCGGTGATGGTGGTGGTAGCGGTGATGGTGGTGGTAGCGGTGATGGTGGTGGTGGTAGCTGTGGTGGTGGCAGTGATGGTGGAGGTAGCAGTGATGGTGGAGGTAGCAGTGATGGTGGTGGTAGCGGTGATGGTGGTGGTATCAGCGATGGTGGTGGTAGCGGTGATGGTGGTGGTGGTGGCGGTGATGGTGGTGGTAGCGGTGATGGTGGTGGTGGTGGCGGTGATGGTGGTGGTAGCGGTGATGGTGGTGGTGGTGGCGGTGATGGTGGTGGTAGCGGTGATGGTGGAGGAAGCGGTGATGGTGGTGGTAGCGGTGATGGTGGTGGTGGTAGCTGTGGTGGTGGTGGTAGCTGTGGTGGTGGCAGTGATGGTGGAGGTAGCAGCGATGGTGGAGGTAGCAGCGATGGTGGTGGTAGCGGTGATGGTGGTGGTGGTAGCTGTGGTGGTGGCAGTGATGGTGAAGGTAGCAGTGATGGTGGAGGTAGCAGCGATGGTGGTGGTAGCGGTGATGGTGGTGGTGGTGGTGGCGGTGATGGTGGTGGTGGCGGTGATGGTGGAGGTAGCAGTGGTGGTAGCGGTGATGGTGGTGGTGGTAGCGGTGATGGTGGCGGTGTTAGCGATGATGGTGGTGGTGGTGGCAGTGATGGTGGTGGTAGCAGTGATGGTGGTGGTGGCGGTGATGGTGGAGGTAGCAGTGGTGGTGGTGGTAGCGGTGATGATGGTGGTGGTACCAGTGATGGTGGTGGTAGGGGTGATGGTGGTGGTAGCGGTGATGGTGGTGGTGGTAGCGGTGATGGTGGTGGTGGCAGCTGTGGTGGTGGCAGCTGTGGTGGTGGTGGTGGTGGTAGCTGTGGTTGTGGTGGTAGCTGTGATGATGATGGTGGTGGTAGCAATAGTTGTGGTGGTAACTGTGGTGGTGATGGTGGTGGTGGTAGCTGTTGTGGTGGTGGTACCTGTGATGATGGTGGTGGTGGTGGTAGCTGTTCAGAAACGGCTCTCATTTGGGCAAGTGCTATGTGCCGTGATAGGGCTGGTTAGCACTAGCTCCAAGACAAAGTGTGATTGAGAAATGGTTCTAATTTGGACAAGTGCAGAGTGGCCCAACCGGGACGCGAGGCTCCTGTCTAATATACTAGATATTTCGGTCATGTGTCTGTCTGTATGCCGGTCTCTATGTGACTGCGAGGAAGCTTGACAGGATAGTTGCATTTGGGTCAAAGATGGGCCCATGTCACTTTCATGTTGATTAAAATTTTCTAGAGAGGCAGTTTGGACCCTAATAATAATTGTCCCCATCGGCTTTACATTACATGGAATGCGTCGAGTGGGGGTTGTCCAGCGTCAAAGCAGCTATTTGTTGGTTTTGAGCAGCAGGAGGCACGACTGAAGAATGGCCCTCAATGAACAATCAAACATCGTAAAAAATCATGTTTTCTTCAACAAAATGCATATCTATGATATGATGCTGATATATAATTCTGCTTGCAATGGTGCAAAAACCAATGCCAGCAAATGCACAGTTTTCGAATTAGCCCGAGAGCTCTCCATACGAGAAAGCAAGGCCAACAGAACTTAACCTCTTGGGGGCTATGTCCCCTCCATATTCCCTACATCTCGTCATGTGCAAGGATCCTGTTACGACCGAGGCGAGGTGCTGCCTGCCCCAGGAGGGCGGCTTCATGTTTGTGGTCGATGGGTCTGCTAGGTCAGACAGATCAGAGAAGAGCAACAACAACTAAAAAGTGTTAGAATAATGTGTCAAAGTTTTTCCAAAGTAGTTTCTAAAGCCTAAATCTTAAAAAATGAACTATGACGTCACAAGTCTTTGTTGTTTTCTTTTGTTCGGGTAGCTATATCGCATGGCATGTAATTTAAAGTAATAGATGTGTCCAGCGATGAAAAAGACTGTACTGTGTTGCAGAAATGGTTGATGTATCTCCTGGATAAGTCATCTCAATGTCTGTAATTGGCTTCTGTGACATCCCGCATGCGACGGTATTTCACTGCAAGTTGCTAAACAGCATATTTATTTGCAAGTATTGTGGATAGTTGAAGAAAAAAAAAAGAAATATAAATTTCCATTTGGCACGATAACAGATGGCTTGCAATATCTGATCCTATATGGAACTCTGATGATATTTTCATTTACGTATTTGATTTCTACCATCCGAAGACATCGATTAAAAAAAAAAAAAGACTGTGTTTTTGAGGGACAAAAACTATTGCAAACGAGAACATCATTGAACTGGCCTTGCAGGGAGCTGGTGCTGAGGCGTCTTGGGTGGTGTGGGCGGCGCGGTGTGGGCGTGGGGGTGGGTGTGGGCGTGGGCGTGGGGAAGGGTCATGCTCATCCCCATCCCACAGTAACCTCCGCCACCCGCCATCAAACCACTGCGGAGGGAGGCTGATTATCTCACAGTAACACACAAACACACACACACACACACACACACACACACACACCCACCATACCCCTGTTCCACACCATACCACCACACCACACGACACCCACACCCACCCACTCACCCTCTCTCTCTCTTTGTTTTATACACCATTATGTCCATACTGGGTGTGTCGCTATGTCTTTGTCTCCCGTTAACCATAATAGTAATTTCTCTACACTACCCTGCATGGCATATACTGTCAATGCTTTCTCCTCTTGGATTGCATTTTTTACTGTCTATTTTATGCTCCTTCTACTTGCCTCCTCCGCCTCTACCTTCTTTATTAACGCCACTTCAGTACGCAAACATCCTATTTTATTTACCACAGACCTGACAACCCAGACGCTATTCAATTCAGGGGAGACTTCTCAAACTGAAGGGGTTAAATATGGTATTCTTCATTAACCCTCTCACTACTAGAGGGCCCTCCTAAGTTGAAAAAATCGTCTGTAGATAGCAAGAAGGGAATTATAAGGCGTATAGAAAAAGACAAATTGATTGCGTGTTTGCTGTGCTTGCTCCTGTTTATTCCTAGTATGATCTCTTTAACTTGCCTTCCTTACTGTCCCTAATATAAGTTGTCTCTGCTTGTTTCGCCTGACTACTCTTAGCTGTACCTCAACTCGTCTCCCTATTCTATTCCTACTCACTCTTGCCTGCTTAAACTGCCTCTACTTGCTTTTTCTGTTTACCTCGTGCCTGTCTCATCTACTCGCTCCAAACTAGTCATCATAGCCTGTCCTACCTTCCTGCTTCAAACTATTACTACCCACATCTCCAGGTCACCTACCCATTCCTGCCTGCTTCAGCTGTCTGTATTTGCCTCCCCTACAAACATCTACCCATCCTTGCCTACCCAAGCTGCCTTATATGCCTCCCTTTGCCTGCCTCTTCCCATACCTGGCCATCTCACCTCTGGACGCGGTAAGGCAGTGTTGCCGTGCCTGCCTCCGCCTCCATCACCGTGGACAGAGTCTTGGGCGGCTTGCGGCGTCTCGGCTGGTACTGTGAACGATAAATAAATAAATAAATAAATAAAATAGAAATACATAAACAGGTACAAGATATAAAACTATAATCAACGACAAAAAGGGGTGGAGGGAAGTTAGCATATACGGTGGATAAGACATAACACTGCATAAGTCGTTTAGATTATGGTTTAACATCCTGCACATGACAAAAAGAGAAAAGAAAAAGAGACACAAGGGAGATAACGAGAGAGGGGAACAGATAAAAGAGAGGTGAGCGAAAGAAGAGAACACGAGAAGAGAGCAGAGGAACGGATAGAGGAAAGAAAGGAAAACGAGAAGGGAGAGAGAATATCGCTGTTAAACGAGGCACCGTTCTTTCGTGATCTGTGCTTCTGCGTCTCCTCCTTTAACGCGGGCACGCAACACCCATCTTTCTCCACACTTTTACCCTTTTTCTCTCCAACTCTCTAATCCATCCAAGAATTAACTAGTATTCCCAGTCCTTCATGTGCACAACCAGTCCACGCTTGAGTGTTCTTCCTCAGTCATTCTTTCTTTCTGGTTATGAAGAGGAATGTGTCCAAGCATTTCGTAATAACTGGATCTTGAATTGGGTCTCCCTTGTTTGAATTTCCTTGGAGACGGGGAATTACCTGGTTTCTTATCCCTCGTTCCTTCCTTCCTGCATAAGAAGAGGAAAGTAAAGAAAGAGTGGGTAAGGAAGAAGCAAGAAATATAAGAATGAGGAGTGCATGAAAATGGGAGGGGAAAGAAAGGAGGGGAAAAAAGAATGAGAAGGAGCAAGCAAATGAAAAGAGGGAGAGAATAACTCAGGAAAAGGTGGAAGAAGAGGGTAAGAAAACGAAAAAGGAGGAAGAAGAGAACAAGAAAATGAAAGAGAAGGGAAGGAAAGAGAACCAGCACAACACAACCCTCGACCACATCACCAGCACCGTTTACTACAGCACCCTCTACCATCCCCACTATCCTATACCACATCAGCACCACCCTCTATCACATCACCCTCTACCATCACCATCACCCACTATCACATCACCCTCTACCATCACCATCACTCTCTATCACATCACCCTCTACCATCACCATCACCCACTATCACATCACTCTCTACCATCACCATCACTCTCTATCACATCACTCTCTACCATCACCACCACCCTCTATCACATCACCACCACCCTCTATCACACCATTACCACCTATCATATCACCAGTATCATCACCACCTTCTATCACATTACCATACCACCAATATCAATTACCACAACCATCATCCCTTACCCTGCTACTATTATTTACATTACTGTAACTGTTATCCCCTACCACACAAAGACTACCACCACCACCCTCTACCCCACCACAACCACTAAATCCACCACCTTCCACTATACCACTGTCACTACCACCACCAACCTCTACCAACCACCACCACTACCTCCATCACCCCATACACATCATCACCACTTCCATCACCCTCTACCACACCATCACCACCACCTTATAATCTGGGTGGTCCCTCTTGTGTTGTGTCCTCAGCCGCTCAGCCTCTTCCACAAAGGGCAGCTTCTCTTCGTCACTCAGCACCCTGTAAGGAAGACGCTCTCTTAGTACCTCAGAGAAAAAAAAATTGCCACACAGAAAGGAAGAAAATAGCGCATAACATCCAAACACACAATCGAGTGTGTGTCCAGGTTTGATTAAGGAGAAAAAGTTACATATCAGTAAATTGGGTGAATGGTAAACGCCTGACAACCACGACAAATTAGGACTACAGACAATTTGGAAAAGCATTCAGAAGCAAAATAGATACGTCCTACGGTGTAACTATTGGCACTGTGACCTGGGTGTTTCCCGATTAAAAAAAAAAAAGCCGTATAGTGGTACCCAAAATAAAATGTTAGAGCTGTGCATGGTTCTCAATGAAGTTTATGTAGTCGGCTTTGAAACTAAGAATACATCAGAGTACAGGTTTTGTTACGGTCATATCTATATTACTGTCATCACTGTACCTTACTGAAAACATTTATAAGAAACCACGGTGAGGAGAAGCAAGACGCAGTAACTTAAGTGGATGTTAACTCTGATGCGGTTATTCATCAATCAGATAGGCATGCAATATACACGACATAAATTATACCATAATTAGAAAAAAAAAAAACATAAACTACTCATTTCCACATTTTCATCTACCTGCCATACCCACCCACTTCTAGTACTATCAACTTCCATAATTATAATCAGTCTCCTTGTCTATACCCTCCATCACTATCCACCACCACACTTACAACCATCATCATATCATACACCACTAACACCTCAAACTACTTCCAACCATTTACAGTGCACTCACTCTTGCATTCGGGTTCCTTCTCGAACTTCAAATCCGCCGATCTTCCCACCACCATTTCCCTCCTCAACATACACAACTTCCACAACAATTCTCTCAATTAGGTTTAGCCTAAATTTCTTCTTTTGCAGCTCATTTCACGTAGCTCATTGGCAGAAAAGAGCAATACTACGGCTTTATATCCTTTTTATAGCACTTTTTTTCATGACTAACACCGTATGTTAGTGTTCATCTGCTAGAACTTAACATTCAATACGAAAAGAAGGCAGTTTTAGGCCAAGTTTGTGTAAAAAGAAAATAACACTCACATCCACGCTTTCTACCACACCTACTATCCCACATTAAAACAGCCACCACTACCAGTCTACCACAGCCACCACCATCCTCTACCGCACCCATATCCTACTACCACTACACCATACCATACCACTACTCCTTGCCATACCATTACCATCCCCTTCTTCCGCACCAGAACCATCACCCTCTACCACACTACAGTAAACACCATCCTTTGTTACACCACATCTCTCTTTTTGTCCAGCCTCCCTCTATTCATACCATCATCATCATAGACTACTTTCTACCACACCAGCACCATTCCCTTCCACACTGCTGCCACCAATCACCCTCTACCACATCACCACAACCACTACAGTCATATTCCTCTGCCAAATCACTACAAGCACTACCCTACCACATCCCGACCATCTACCACCTACACCACTATGACCACCCTTCACTACCACACCACTACCACCACCACCAGAAGCGATACCACCCACCTCCAGACCTTGCCGAGTGTTTTTGAGAGTTCTGCGTTGTGTAGCTGCGGGTATTGGTCTGCCAGCTTACGTCTTGCCGCCTGAGCCCACACCATAAAGGCGTTCATGGGTCGCTTGATGTGGGCGCGGTGCTTCAGGGACGACTTCTGGGTCATGGGCAGCATCGTCCAGTCGTACCCTGACAACAACATGGAATTGGAATAAGTCTCCTTAAAAAGACATGATTTCAGAGTTGAGTCATCACCAAAATATATTATTACTGGTGCAATTCTGACACGAGTAAAATACGAATGTAGACGATGTAGGATTTAAAAAAAAAAAAAAAAAAAAAAAAAAAAAAAAAAAGTCCTAAGAAAACTAATCCGCATCTTATATGGTCTTTACTGTGCACTTTTTCACTCATCAGATGTGTTGATGCAGAACAAAATCAATCATCAAAGCACTGAATACATCAGTATATACTCACAGATTTATACTGATTATACAACCTTAACCGTGCATACTTAGTTTCATATTGTGTAATATAAATTACCACACAGCCCACTTGAATACTGATAAATGGGAAGCAATGTTTACTTAAAGTTATTTAGTGTGATGAAACTGGTGTGAAGATCTTTGGCTGTTGACAACGAAACCTGGAGAATATGTCCCGTAGGTTATGTTTCTGATTTACACACACACACACACACACACACACACACACACACACACACACACACACACACACACACACACACACACAAACGTATATAATCAAGGGAGGAGGTGGAAGGATTACGGAGGCCTCCGCAGCCAGGGCTGTGAGGAGCGTATATGGATGAAGAGATATATGAGAGATGACGCTGCCAGTGACGTATTACAAGCGAGAAGTGAAGTGACTGGGGCGAACCTTAGAATCCTTAGACCCGGCTGTGGAAGATGTCTCAAGACTGCTTTGGTATGGGAAAAGGACCAGTGTATGAAACAATTAAGATAGTGACTGGGTGAATGGGTTTGTTTTATTCTTTTGGGTGTCACCATGCTGAAGAGGATAGCAGCGAGCATGTGTTTCCTTTCTCCTCATTCACACTTCCATACCTCCCAGTTTTCCTCTTGCAGCCTCTCCACATCTCTTAAACACCTCAACCCCATACACAACATATCATCAGTGAATTCGATGTTTGCTGACCTCTTTGCTGCTAAATCATAACTGGCCTTTGCACCATCTGTCGTTCAGGGAAGCACTACACATCCATCTAGCCATCCTCATCTCCATATCCTCAAATTCTACATATCCAAAAGAAAAAATATCCACAAAGTCAATCCCATCACGTCTAGTTTTTTACCCACATTCAGCCATACACTTAGCAGATTCAAAGTCGACATCTTGCAACCAACTTCTAACATCTCTGTACCTCGTGCATTGCCATTTACCACATTCAAAGTCGACTACATCCTGCAATCAACTTCTAAAACCGCTGTACCTCTTCCAAACCCATTTACCACAAACAGTGCATACGATTAAAACTGAACTACACTCAACATCTAAATGGCACACAGTGTACGGCCCCACACCTTCCTCCGCCGCGGTGACCTCATTTATTGGAAGGAACATCACTTTCGCTTTATTCACATTTCACTCCCTTCCTTCCACTCCATTTCATCTCTTCGTCTCATTAATCGGTCCATGGCCTCCGTCTAATTACCTGGACTAAGTCATCAGCATACGGTACGACTCCCAAGACAGAGCTGCTCTCAAGCCATTCAACAATGCCTCGTGAACCGTAATAAACAACAGAGAGCTCAGAACAGAACCCTAGAGCACTCCAAAATTAACTGTTGATTTATTATTGAGGCCACCTTTCAATTACACTTGGGTATTTACACCTCATACACTAACATAACTACGCTGACAATACACGCCTTAGTTTATTCAACGTCTCTCTCTATAGGTACTCTATCGGAAGCTTTCTCCATACCAGTAAAAAATAACGTTATCTCTTCTCATCCTAACGACCTCAAGCTCAGACTGGGGCACCTAGACTTACCCCAACAGAAAGCATCGCCCTTCCCCTAGTGAATTTTAGTCGTCAACAAATGCTCTATGAATTTTCAACGAAGATTTAGAGTGCTATTAAGAGATGCTAGAAGGTACTGTGTGTGTGTGTGTGTGTGTGTGTGTGTGTGTGTGTGTGTGTGTGTGTGTGTGTGTGTGTGTGTGTGTGTGTGTGTGTGTGTGTGTGTGTGTGTGTGTGTGTGTGTGTGTGTGTGTGTGTGTGTGTGTGTGTGTGTGTGTGTGTGTGTGTGTGTGTGTGTGTGTGTGTGTGTGTGTGTGTGTGTGTGTGTGTGTGTGTGTGTGTGTGTGTGTGTGTGTGTGTGTGTGTGTGTGTGTGTGTGTGTGTGTGTGTGTGTGTGTGTGTGTGTGTGTGTGTGTGTGTGTGTGTGTGTGTGTGTGTGTGTGTGTGTGTGTGTGTGTGTGTGTGTGTGTGTGTGTGTGTGTGTGTGTGTGTGTGTGTGTGTGTGTGTGTGTGTGTGTGTGTGTGTGTGTGTGTGTGTGTGTGTGTGTGTGTGTGTGTGTGTGTGTGTGTGTGTGTGTGTGTGTGTGTGTGTGTGTGTGTGTGTGTGTGTGTGTGTGTGTGTGTAGGATATGTGTGTTGCGTGTTGCTGGGGTGTGTAAGAGTGTGGTGGGTTGGGTAGCAGCAGTACCTCAAACCCCACATCCCCCCACCCACCCCCAGCTAAGCCTCCCCTTAGGTGGTATGTGATGACCCGGGCCGTGTTTGGTGTTTGGTGGTGGTGTTTGTTTGTGCTGGGGCGCCGCCGCCTCCACCCAGCTTCCGTCCTCACGCCCACCCACCCTGCGCCCACACCAACCATCTCCATCAAATGCTTGCTTGTCTTATCCGCATCTCCAAAACATTCCTTACCCTAGGCCGTATTATCGTTGGTACTTAACAATTCTTTCTAAGCTATTTAATCTGGATACAGCCTTTTTATATTCTCTTGTCTATAATTCACACTCTCTTAATATCGACATAGTTTGTATCAGTAGGGTACAAGAGGGTATTAAGGTGTAAAGGGCAAAATAAATCGCTGAGAGAGAGGTGTTATGAAGTCTCCTATGCTAGCGGAGACCTTCATTTGTTGTGTGAAGGGTAGTTTTGTGTGTGACGACAAAATACTATACTAGACACATTATATTATTGCCACAACTGTGATCCTCACTTTAAAAATATATATATATATATATATATATATATATATATATATATATATATATATATATATATATATATGCAAACTAACCACAGAAGAAATGAAAGGAGCGACAGTGAGTACTTTCGTCTATTACATCTTCAGAGTGATGTCTGATGTAATATACGGAAGTACTCACTGTCGCTCCTTTCATTTCTCCTGTGGTTAGTTTGCATATATATCTTCACGGTGAAGTGAAGTCTCTGCATATATATATATATATATATATATATATATATATATATATATATATATATATATATACATGATAGATAGAGATATATATATATATATATATATATATATATATATATACATGATAGATAGATAGAGAGATATAGATAGATATATATATATAGATATATATATATATATATATATATATATATATATATATATATATATATATATAAGTAATGTGTGTTCTATATTTATCACGCATTATTTTATATTTAATCCATCGAATACAGTGGTTTCCAAACTGGGAGGCTGAGGTGGCTGCCAGTGGTAGTGAGAAGGACGGTGCAAGGCTGTGTGAAAAGCTATCGGTGCACTTTTAATGTTGAATATTTTAGTTTAACTAATGGAATATCAAGCGGAATATATCACATAACACCAGTTCCTCCGCCTTACAGTTTCACCATTTTGAGCCTGAGAAGTAACAGCAGTATCAACCACATCGCTATATTTATTAGAATGAAATGTATTATACTTGAAGTATGATAATTACTGAACGTTGTATGCCCTGTCACTGTGATATACTGAAGACACACCTGTTTGTGTCTGAGGAAGACCGTTGTATGTAAATATGTCCTGAGCTCCGGTTTCATTCATCATCAGCCGTTTGAGTATCCACTGCAGGACCTGCATATCCAGACCGAAGTAGAGACGATACAGCCAATGTATCTCTACCAAGTGACTTATGCTGTTTGGTAGAGACTATACGTAGGGTGAAAAGTGCTTGTAAGTGTGATTGTAGTGTTGTAGTGTCACTGGATGTGTGTGTAGTCTGTGAACCAAGTGTAATTGGCCCACGCAAGCCGACTGGGTGCAAACATACTTTACAGTAAGCGACACTGGTTCAACCACAGCACGCCTGGTGTCCGCCAAAGCAGTTAATGATAAGTTTTTGTTCCTTAAGATTTTTTTAGTAAAATAATAATTTTATGCCAATTTTCAGTTTTCATGCACCAGTACTATGGAATTAATTACTTAACAGTTGGCCAAAAGTTTGGAAAGCACTGATTTAATACATTAATGTAAAAGACTGTTCTGAAGAGTAGTAACAAATGCTGCAATTTATGGTACTGGCGACAGTACTTCTGGGTTAGAATGTAGCCAACGGGACTGCTAGCAGTGTCAAGTCGGATACGTCAATCGAGATTAAAATATATATATATATATATATATATATATACATATATATATATATATATATATATATATATATATATATATATATATATATATATATATATATATATATATATATATATATATGTGTGTGTGTGAGTGTGTGTGTGTGTGTGTGTGTGTGTGTGTGTGTGTGTGTCAAGTGGGGTTGGTGGAGGATTAGTGCCCCTCCCTGTAAAACAAAAAACTCTAAGCCCTTGGCCACCCCGTTTGGGATACATGGCGTCTGGCAATATATATATATATATATATATATATATATATATATATATATATATATATATATATATATATATATATATATATATATTCTAGAACTAACAGAGCACATTCAACACCAATCGGTAGCTGCTGCTGTCATATACTGTCAGTACCACAGCATCACCTCCGAGAAGATATTCAAGAATAGTACCTGCCGCTAATTTTATTATATGCAAAGGTATTCTACTAAATTTTACGTTGTGATCGCATTTTTTTTTAAATTACGTGTGTGTGTGTGTGTGTGTGTGTGTGTGTGTGTGTGTGTGTGTGTGTGATACATCACAGGCACCTACGATTGTTATGTAACTTTAGTTTTGCCTGGATATTACGTCACCCATCTCGTCACGGCTCAATCATTGGTACGTCATCCATTCATTCAATCCTTTATTTTCCCATCAGGAGCACAGAGGTCCTAGGTTGAGCTTCTCAGTTCAGATATTTAAGGCAAGTGCAATAAATCCAACCATTCCTCGGATATACCCTAACGGCTACATCGGATTAGAGCGCCCTAACCCACCAGATCACCGGGAGTCAATAATGATATAAACTAAAAGATACTTACACTGTCCAAACATTTACATCCTCAATAAGACAGCGGTTCGCAAACTATGGGTCATGGCCTCAAATGGGGCCACTACAAGATTGTAAGGGGGCCACGGAGATCTACTGTAAGCCGTATATACTTCAGAATACTAAGAATCTATCTGTCTATCTATCTCTAGCCAGACGCCATAATCCTGTAAGGGGTTGCCATTTGTTTTTGAGTTAGTTGTTTTTCGGGGAGGGACACTAACCCTCCGCCAACCCACTTGTTGACACGTAGGGTTGGTTGTATGGGCTGGTTATATGGTTATCACCCAGCGTTGTAAATAGTTTCCTGGCTTACAGAAAACTATAAGGCTTGTCACTCAATGTAATGTTATCTGAAATGGAAAGAAGAGCAATAAAAAGTGACCGGAAAGATGGGATAAATAGGAAGAGGGGAGGGGAGTCACATTAAAAGAATGATAAAGGTGAAGGAAGAGTAGGCAGCACTACATCAAGGGTTCAAAATAAGTATAAATTTTATTACTTATTCTGACTTGGCAGGACATTTTCTTGTCATTTTATTAATATTGTAATTCCAAAACAATATTTTTATTTACATACCACGCGCTTCGATAAAGAAACTAAAAAGAAGTGCAGATGGTTAGGACACTGAGGTAGACCCCGGATTCTAGGAGAATGAAAGATAAGTAAATGCGTGTCTGGTCCTGTCAATGGACATGCTGTTGATAGTTCTATCTTTATCGTGCTTTCTCTTTCTTGCTTTCCGGACCCTACCTCATCCTGTCCTTAGGTGGGAAAAATAGATCAGGGTGACGATGATGATTATGATGATGATGATGGCGACATGCTATGGTGACAGTATTCACGTTTAACCGATGAGCTCAAGTTTCATGAATCTGGTTCCTGTTTGTGTGACAAACGTTTAACTGAGCCGCTGAACTGATATGTCCCGGAACAGTTTATTTTTCATCATCAGTTATGGAAGTCTGGGGAAGAATGATGGAGGTCATGAGGATTTTGAGAGTGAAAAAGACTGAGACCCACTGCACTAGGTCACTGGACAGAAATGGCACACGCCAGCTCGTAATGGACAACCCGTAAATCAGTCATCAAATGTTTACACTCGTGGCATGAGGACAAGGAATGAGCTAACACAAAAACAAACAGGCAAACCAAGCAAAGCGACCAATAAAGCGCCCTAATTGCGTGTCTGCTTGCGAATGTGTGAGGGGCAGTGATGCGGTAAAAGCAGGAAGAGGACCTAATATAATAAACGCTGGCGAGAGAGAGTGGTGGTGGACGCCGTCACTCTGTCACTCACTCACCCGCCACACAACACCACACCAGTCACACCCAATTACCCCACACAGCACTCCACAGACCCGGGCCCGTGTGAAGGAGACATCAGGTCATGAATATAGATGTTAGGGTATAAAAGAAGGGTTCCCAAACTAAAGGACATAATTCCATGAGATTTATATATGCTTTACATCAGAAAAAAAAAAAAGTCTGAAACAAGTAATATATCTCACTGTTTAAAGGGAAAGTGGAATTGTTTACAGGTCTGTTTAAAAAGAGGAATGACCCAAGAAATGTTGAGAATCACTGGTTCAGTGTTTGTCTGGTAGGATATTGATCTAGACGATGATAAATTTCCTCATGTTTAGTACAAGCTGGCACGAAGAAGGAAGAAAATTAATCAGCAGAATTATTGCAAGTGTCTCGTGAGGTGACAAACTAAGACAAAGAGCACCATTGTATAATCGCTGTAGATGAATACAAATGAATACTGATAGGCAGGACAGGAGGAAAGCTTACGACACCGAAAAACAATAAAGCCACCTTTTATTAAAGGACTCTGGTTTACGGAAGACGAACACGATAATACTGAATACCCCACCCCCACAAAAAAAAAAAAGATGGACGGCAAGGATACCAAATAACGATAAATATGTTCACGAAGCGCACTGGACAACAGACGACAAAGACAATAATACTGAATATCGGCAGTGAAGACACCTCGTTGTAATAAAAGGCTGATGGTAATGAGGGATGGTGATGGTGATGCTGGCGGTGCGTGTGTAAGGTGAGAGGCCAGACGTCGTATTATTGGCGTGGAGAGTAAACAGAGCGGCGAGACTCAAAGCGTCTAGCGAGTGAGCCTTACGAGGGAGCCCGCCTTTTTCTCGTGTGCAAAGTGTGCGTGTGCATGTGAGTGTGAGCGTGCAAGGCGTTGGTGTACACGCGGGGGATAATATGCCACTGTGCCCGTTTGACTGATGACTTCTGATAAAAAGAATATTTATGGATGTGTTTAAACCGCAGTTAAACAGTGACTAACTCCGACTCCAAACAAACACTTCCTCTATGAAATGCCACGACTGCTGATGCTGCCACGCCCTGTGCCTACTCTCTCTCTCTCTCATACCATCTTTCCTTTTCTTTCTACCTCTGTTCTTCCTTGCCCAATCCCATTTTCTCTTCAAACTCCCATTCATCCAATCTCTCTCTCTCTCTGAAGCCAAGATAAATCCCCTCTACTTGATACTGCACGAGTTAGTGGACACCAGAACAGAGGACTAGTGTGAAGCAGAGACTGGAGAAAATATAGAGTAAAAAATATGCTTCTGTACTAATACAATGAAGCCTCAGCGCGGGAGAAAATTTACTTGGAGCGCTTGAATTGTACTTTATGGCCATTCCTCGTGTTGTGCCGGGATGTATTGGGCTGGCATGTATCAAAGGTGCGTTTAATATTATTTTTAAGGTAATATATCAAGGAACAGTTGATTATACATGACTGCAATTTATTAGGAACTGCCTGGATGTATCTGACACCAATTTATTAATGAGCACATGGATTGTAATTTATGTTTGTTCACGAAGGAGAGGTGCGATGTATTTGACAGCCATTAATAAAGCTGCGTTTGATTTTACTTTATTGTAGTTTATCACACAGTCCTTAGATGTATTTTAACGAAATTTATTGGGATACATTTGCGTGCATTCCACTGCACTTTACCATGGAACCTTTGATTTTAATTTATGGCAGCTTGTGACAAGCCTTGGATCTATTTTACAGAAATCTATTTGGCAACACTTGCATGTATTTGAGTGGCTTTTAACAAGACGCGTTTGCTTTTCCTGCAGTTTATCAGCGACCAGTTAGATGTATTTTATAACAATTTATTAGGGAGCGCTTTGATTAAATTTCACTGCAAACCATGAGGGAACAACTGCATATATCTGAATACAGTTCCTACCAGGGATTGGCTGGATGTATTTGCTGCTGTTTATCAAAAGGAGCTTGATTTGATTTAACTGCAGTTCATCAGGAAAAGGTCTGATACATCAGAATACAATTTACTGAGGAACACTTGGGCTGTATATTCTGACATTCATCAGGGGTCGCTTGGGTGTATTAAACTGCAGTGTATTAAGTAGAATTTGCTTTTATTTCAACACAATTTATATGGAACACCTAGATGTATCTGACTGCAGTTTACCCGGGAACGTTGTAGCCTACTTTACTGTAGGTCGGAGCTACAAAATGATGAAATAAATTCCGGATCATATCGCAGGATCAAAATACATTAACATATATAGAAGAGTTCCCTGGCTAACTGCACTAAGCCCACCTCTGATCATCCATAAGTAAAAGTCTTAAAAGAGAAAGAAAAAGTGCTCAGTTAATACATATCAATAAGTCTACACATCTGCTTGTGTATATAAAGCCCAAAACATTTATAAAGGGATCCTACCGGTGCTGTTCGGCAATAAACACCTGGTCTATTATCCTGCAACTTAGCCTCTTCACACCATCATTTCTTTTTTATTCTTGCTGTTAACTGGAGAACTCCTGGCCTCTCCCACCGGACCATCACCCTCTGACTACGATGAGAATTAACCCATTCACTACGAGAACGACTTTAACACATTAACTTTTTTCTTGTTATTTCCAGGCATGTGAATTCAGATTAGGCAAGTCCTCTGGTAGGGAATGACTTAATGAAGGCTGGATTCAGTGCCTCCAGTTTAAAAAGTCTAGCCTAAGCTGAACAAAATATGAGATACAAGTGATGAAATATGCCGTCCACACAAGCCTCGCACTGATATACCACCACCCAACAAACTTAACATAAATCATTCAGGTGACAAAACAGAGGTGCGAGAATTCTCAAAAATATTTACGATCGATTCCCTCGCGTGACTCACATTTATTTCTGCAGTAAAGACTAGGAGAGTGTTGAATTTTTCCATGCCTTGTCTTTTCTGCAAAGACAGTGTATTAGTTATAAAAGGGAAATTACCATGGGCTGTTTTATGTTTCTGAAGGAAGATGGGAGGAAGATGAAAGATGTGGGTGTGCACAACCTTTTCGTGTTTGTTGCTCTTCCTGCAGATCAGAATATGAGTCACAATAAACCCATTCCAGGCCTCTACCACTGGACCACCAACCACGACGAAGACATTAATTCCAGCAATATAATAACACCTTTTACTTCATCTCTGCCACCGCTCAGCTATTTTACTGAGCTCAGAAGACACTATTCAAACGGAGGGAGTTAGTTATGGCTTTCACTAATCCCCTCAGTAATAAAAGGTTCTCCTGGGTTAATAAAATCGTCTGGTGGCGGCATGAATAGAATGAATAAAATGAATAAGACGTTATGGCAATGAAGGCGATAAATTCTCTCCTGTCTCCCGGTGAACGACCAGCGTGAAGACCTGCTTTTCACCCTCTCATGCTCGGGGCAACTCTAGGCCTCTACTGCAGTTATCTTCAATCAATTTTACGTACGTGGGTGATAATAGGAGTCTGAGAGTATTAATAATTCCAACATCACTCCCCACATGGTCGGGGCAACTCAAGTACTCCATTCCAGGCAACGTCAAAGGGATGTCATAGAAGCCTGAGTGTGTTGATGCAGGTAACCACAGCAACATCCAGGTACGAGGTTCTCAAGGTGGTTCAATAAGGACAGGGCAGAACCATCCATTAATGAGCTTGGGTTCTATTCTTAGGCAATAAAGGCTATCTGAAAACGTTTCCACACATGATACTGCATGAGAGAGAGAGAGAGAGAGAGAGAGAGAGAGAGAGAGAGAGAGACAAACAAAATATGCACTCTACTCCCGTCGTCTTTCATTCTCCATCACTGATATTTATTTCTCCTCAGTTCAGCGTCGCCTGTATAATCACACAAGCATTTTGTCTTCGTCTCACGGCTGTCGTAAACCAAAACAACAAAGACAGTGGACATCTCAAAGGCGGTCCGATTTTTTCTTCTAGGGAGATTATTGCAGGTGCTCTTGGAATCTCACACCTGAAAAGGAGCTAAGGGGAAAAAAAGTGTGTGAAAGTAAAGATACTGTGAAAGGCAGGAAACGTATCTTATATTTCAAATTCATGATGTCCGATTGTTTCAAAGAACTAGCCAAATTTTTTCCTTTTTTCTTTTCATGCCCACTTAGCGAGATCATAGTGTAATCGCCGCGTCTGGGGTGTGTCAGTGCGCGTGTTTCTGGCTGTTCCCAAAATATCGAAAGGATAAGTGATTTCCTGTAAACCAGGACATCATTTAATTCACTGGGTGGTAACCTTGTAACCAACGAACACGTGTTCCCTACGTGTCAACAAGTGGGTTGGCGGAGGGTTAGTGCCCCGTCCCGGAAAACAACTAACAAAAATTATAAACGAAAAGCCTCGGCCCCGGACAGACAAACAGGTGACGACCAAGGACAGGACAAAGGACATGGTACGGATTGCAACATGGAATGTAAGGGGTGCGAATGATGAGGTGAAAGAGAGAGAGATTGCCCATGTGCTTAAGGATGCAAAAGTGGACATATGTGGACTAACTGAGCCTAAATGAGGCGGCAAAATGTGAGTGAGTGGGAGTATTGATGTGGTATATGTGAGGGAGAAGGTGAAAATGCGACGGCAAAGGAGGGTGCATGTACTGTTGTATGCAAGAGATGGAAGGAAAATATAAGAAAGTATGGATCAGTTGGTTCAAGGATTGTGTGGGTATGACTGAAATGTTGAATACAAACGTGGGCGATTGTGTTTGTGTATGTGCCAACGCAAGATCGTGCAAACAGAGAGAAAGAAGAATTCTGGGCAAATGTGGAAGCGGAGATGGAAAGGTCTGAGAGGAAGGAGAGTGTTCTCGATTGAAGATATGAATGGAAAAGTAGGGAATGTGAAGGTGGAGGGAGTAGTTGGTGAGTGGGGTGTGCCTGAAGTGGATAAGAATGGCAGTACTCTAGCGAACATTTGTGCGGGGAGGGGGTTGGTGACAGCCAATACCCTCTTTAGGCACAAAGTGATCCACAGGTATACGTGGCGAGTACTGACACGGGTGGGTGGTGAACTTTTTTTTTTTTTTTTTTACAGAACGGAGGGAGGAAAAACAAATGAAAAAAAAAAATAATAATCCATACACCAGATTACTGGTGTCCTCTGTTAAAAAAATATCTGTAACAGTTAGACTTGAACAGCTGTGGATTGAAATTTGGAGGAAAACAACTCTGGGGAAGCGAGTTCCAGAGAGATGCAGTTCGGGGAATGAAAGAATTCCGATAGGCAGAAGTTCTGCAATATGGCTGAGTGACATTCCATTCATGAGCGCTACCAGATGCCCGAGTAGCACGAGGGAAGGCATGGAGAGGTGGCACCATGGACGCAACTTCGTCTGAGCATTTGCCAAAAAAATATCTGTAAAATAATGCAAGGGAGGCAACATTCCTTCAAACTTGCAGGGGAGGTAGTTTATTTGTAATGGCAGGGTTGTTAATAATTCTAACAGCTTTGTTCTGAATTTTATCTAGTTGTTTTAATGCAACCTCTCCACATCCATTCCACAAGGGTGAGCAATATTCAAGCTGATAGCGCACATGACTCTTATAAACTATAGCTAACTGCTCATCAGCGAAGAAGTTACGGACTCTGTACAATAATCCAAGTTTCTTTGAGGCGGTTTTAGCATGTGATCTAACATGAAAGGTCCAGCTGAGGGCATTGTTAAGTGAGACGCCAAGAATTTCAATACTTTTGGAGATGGGTATATTAGTGGCACTGAAGGTAATGTACGAATCTGGCAATATCTGTCTATTCGTAAATTGTATATATTTTGTTTTACTAGCATTAAAAGAGACAAGGTTGTTTTGTCCCCATTCACTGATCGTAGATAGGTCTTGATTTATGGGAACGGCTGTACTGAGTTGAGAGGTAGCGATATTAGACTTTGTAAATGGGTGTCTGAATGTGAATGAACTATGTAGTGTTGAGTCATCTGGATGGACGGAAGGCAATGATCGATTATGTGTGTGTGGATGAGAGAATGAGAAGATAAGTAATGTATGCAAGAGCATACAGGAGTTGGCGGAGTGGTGGTGGTGAAAGTCAAGGCTCGAGTGCAATGGAGGAACAGAGGGAGGGAAGGACAGTAGGAGGTAGTCCATAGAAGGAGTGTAGAAAGGTTGCAAGAGGATGGAAAAAAGGCAGAATATAAGAGAGAAGTGGAGGAGCGATTGCATAAGTATGATTTGGAGCAGATGGGGGAGGTGGAAGGTGTGTGCAAGTTATGTGCAAGATATTCACAGAAGAAATCTGTGCAGAATGTGAGGTCGTGTGTGGGGTGAAGACGAAAGAGGGCGCAAGGAACAGCATGGTAGAATGAACATGTGAGACAAGCTGTGGCGCAAAAGAAGAAAGTGAAGAGTGAGCGGATGGGATGCAGAGGCATGGAGGAAGTCGAGAAATGGAAGAGAGAGTTATATGTAGAGGGGAAGAGTGAGGTTAAAAGATTAGTATGAGAGAGTATGAAGAGAGTGGATGAGGAATTTGGAAGAAATATGAGTGAAAAGTGGAGGGAATGTAAAAAAATGTTCTGAGAGAGTTAGACAGGGCATTCAAGAGCGTTTAAGAAGTTAGCAGGGGAGTGCAAGACAAAAATGTAAGACTGTTGGTGATGAAGGGAGAAAAAGTGAGCAGATGGAGAAAACACTTTATGGAACTGTTATATATAAAGAATGAAAGTAATGCGAGTATATGTGGCTGGCAGAAGAAGGGATGTGAGAAGGGAGGAAGAGATCAGCAGGATGGAAGTCGTGGAAGCAATGAAGAAAGTCAAAATTGGGAAAGCCCCAGAATTGAGTGAGTGTGTGGTGAAATGATGATGCATGGGAGAGAGACTGTAATAGAATGGATATGGAAGATGTGCAGACTGGCGTGGGAGGACGGTAGAGAGAGTCCCAAAGGATTGGAAGTCAGGTAAAAATCATTTCCCTGTACAAAGGAAAAGAGGAAAAAGAAGTGTGTGGTAATCATAGGGGAATTTGTCTTCTAAGAGTATTTGGAAAAGTATAATTGTGGTAATATACTTATTAACAGAGTTAGGGAAATAACAGGAATTAGAGAACAACAGGGAGGCTGTAGGAAGGGAAGAGGCTGTGCAGATCAGATATTCATCCTTAGGTCTTTAGTGGAAAAGTTCATAACGAAGGGGAGCCTTCATGGATTTGGAGAAAGCATATGACAGAGTGGCTAGACAAGGAATGTGGAAAATATTAAAAATATATGGAGTAAATGGATAATTGCTGAATGCCATGAAGAGTACGTACCGTATGAGGGTGCAAAGGCTGCAGTGCATGTGGATAATGAACACAATAAATTTTTCTCTGTGGATGTTGGATTGAAATAGGGATGTCATGTCTCCATAGATGTTCAATCTGTATATGGATGGGGTTGTAAAAGAAATACAAGGTAGGGTAGTGGATGTTGATGCAGCCCTAATGAGAGAGGGAAGCGTATGGAAATTTCTTGTATTGCTGTTTGCGGATGATACTGTATTGTTATGTGAAGACGAAGGTTGGTGAAAGAGTTTGGAGGAGTGTGTGTAAGAAATGGAATCTAAGGGTGAATGTAGGGAAGAATAAAGTTACGATCTTCGAGAGAAATGAAGTCACTGAATGTACAGCGAGGTTGGATGATGGGGAAATGGAAAATGTGAGTGCATTTAAGCACCTGGGTAAAGTGATGTGTACGGATGGAAGTTTGGAGGATGACGTGCTTGAAAGGGTACAACAGGGAAGAAAGGTTGCTGGTTCTTTGAATGCAGTAATAAGAAATAGGGAAGTAAGCACAGAGATAAAGAAGTCGCTGCATGACAGTATTGTGATACCAACTCTAATGTATAAAAGAGAAGCTTGGACCTTGTTGGAAAGACACAAGTCAAGAGTGAGAGCAGTGGAAATGAGTTATTTGAGAGGAGCATATGGAGTTGCATGGAGAGACGGACTGACAAATGAGGAAGTGAAGAGGCACTGTGGTGTGGATGTGGTAGAAAGTGGTAGGAGAAATACACTGAGGTGGTCTGGCCATGTGGAGAGGATGGAGAGCGATAGACTAACGAGGAGAGCGTATGTGAGTGAGGTGGAGGGGGGAAGAGGGAGGGCGAGGCCGAGGATGAGATGGAGGGACGAAGTGGAGAGGTATATGAGAGAGGGGGTGTGAGCTGGAGGGAGCGCAGTGAAATGGCGGGGGACAGGGCGACATGGAGGTGATTTGTTTGTGACCACCCCTTATGGGATTAAGGCATCTGGCAATAGACAGATAGATCAAGTGTGCAAATTGAACCATCTCTGTGGATGGTATCCTGGGATATATTGTGGTAGGTCTCCATATTATAATTGCAAATCATACTAGATAGATAGATAAATAGATAGATAGAGAGACAGATAGAAGCAGGAAGTCAAATGATGAGAAGGTGTTGTGTTTGCGAGAAGCGAGCAGCGCTAAACGCTTACACGGGGGAAAGCTGACGACAGCGGCCAGTAAGGAGATGATTCAGTTAGCTGTCAGCAGTCCTCTCGTGAGAAAGTTCTGTTGCCATGAGGAAGATACGTGACACACACACCCTACTACACGAGATGTGAGGAAAGAGAGTTTAGAAGGAGACAAGCGACCCTAGAGAGAGGTCGAGACGGAGATTAGCCTTAGAACAGGAAGAGAGAGAGAGATAGCGAGACAGGGAGGTAGCTACCCAGGACTTATACTATTATACCTGTTTAATATTTCCAAGACAAATAAAAATAGTCCCATACTATTCTTTACCTCTCCCGTCACTACATGACATCTGGTGGGGAAACTACTACAAGATATAAAAGCCGCTCGACCACAAGTCTAAAATATACGCCTCTACAAGCAAATACAAAGTCGCTGCTTTATGATACAAAGTCTTTATGACAATATGAATTGTTTGTTATTAATTTTGGTGATGCTGCAATGATATTTCTCTGATTGCCAGAGGATTTTGCAAGGAAATATACCATCTGACGTTTTCTTTTAGCTTGACATTATTCACTATTTTTTTTTTATATACCCTTAATGAAGAGAACGGCTATTTAAAGGGTACCTATTACAAATTCTTCAAAGTCCTGATATACTCAATGGCCTTCACCAGAATAATACCCGACTTCAACCTTCTAATGCTAGCTTGATATTTAACATGGAGTAAACAGCGAAATCCGAAGTTTTTTTGTTTTTCAATTTTGGCGAAGCTGCGATGATATGCCTCAGACTGCCAGAGGGTTATGATCCAATTTTTTTGTGATGGCGGACGATAAGCATTCGTGGGCGAATCCTTTGGCGCTCTCTCTCTCTCTTTTACCACCGCTCGCCGATGACGTCTTATTAAACTTACTCTTGCTGCTCTTAGACGATTTTATTCAGCTTAGGGAAAGAAATCAATTAGTGAAGAGGTTAATGGAGACTACTGCTACCCTGTCACTACAGATGGTTTTTGCTAAAGTTAACAAAATTGTCTGGAAATAGGGGGGGGGGGGAAGCCACCACATTCAAGGAGTATTGCTTTGGATGAATATTATCAACTGTATATTTTTTTATTCCGGCATATTTTATTCCGGCTAAAGTCAGACAATTCTGCATATGGCTCCTGATATCCAAATTATCGTAGTGAACGTTTGGCAAAGAGTATTTAAAAGAAATTGTATTTCACTCAGCTGAAGACCGACGATTATATTCACCTCAAAGAAACTTGCCGCAGCCAAAGGGTTAACCTGGGGAACTGGTATTTTTTGAAGGGTACCAGGATAGGCTCGTGGGGTGTTATCAGTCACAGACCCGTCGACTGCAAGTAAGCAACTGCGTCTTAGGGGTCGTCAAACAAGCACAATACTAGTACACTGTGTAAGGAACCGGTGTCCATTTATGGAAGACAGCGCCTCACCAGGGTTGGAGGAGGATCCTTCCCCACGGTGAGGTGTAGTTAATACAGTCTTTGACTCAGAACAGGGTAGTTATAGCGTATCCTATAACAAACTGTCTCAAAAGGGCCAACAGACATGTTGCTGTTTGCTTTCCTTCGTGTTCCTATGTATTCCACTGTAGACAGTAATGATAAATGGACTCACGCCTTTTGAATTAAGTCAGTGATTCTCAGTTCTCTTCTGTCACTTTCCTGCTCATATTCTATAATACTGGCATAATATACCTGCATCCTTTATTCATAATTTTTTATTCTGTCACTGCATGCAACTCACATTTTTTGCTGCTCCTTCTCACATTTTCCTGCTGGGTTTGGTGGATGGTGGGGGGGGGGGAGCTTCTTGTTTTATTATCCTTTTCCTAAGTTCACAGAATTAGATCAAATAGTCACAGTCTTCTCTATAACAAACAGCCTCGAGAGGGTCACTAGTCCTGTTGCTGTTTGCTTTCCTCTTTACTCCTTTGAATGCTCCTTCAGCTAAAGGGTTAAAATCTCAAGAGTAATAGGCATATACTGAATATCTTTTCATGATATGGCTTTTATTATGAAAGTTATATTTTGAGAGTGAGCAGGTGCCGATAAAACGTTTTACTCCTGCTATTCAGCAGACTTTACACAATTTAGTTTTGCTCCACAGCTTTCAAGATTTTTATCCTCGGTTTTCTTTTTATTAAATAAGGTTTTTCTTATAACGAAATATAAGGAAGCAAATACATTTTGAAGAAATGTAAGGATACTATAGAACCCGTCTAAGGAAATTTAATATATTATTGTGGAATACTACCACGAATTTGAAAAGTTTTCAGTGAGATCTGTGGAAGTGGGACAGTTGAGGAATGTATGAGTATATGGACTTTGCAGATCAAACAGGAGAAGAAATATTGAGATTCTTGTAAAACGTCAAAGCTGGGAAGTCTATTGATCAAAAGGGTAGAAGAGAGTATGCTTAGATGGCAAGATCAGAGAACGTGGACATGAAGAGGATGGTGAAGAGGATATACGTGAGAGAGATTGAGGGCGTGAGGGGGCGTGGGCTACCAAGAAGACTGTTGGACATGGTACCGGAAAATGTGGTGAGAGAGAGAGAGAGAGAGAGAGAGAGAGAGAGAGAGAGAGAGAGAGAGAGATTCAGTTATTTTTACAAATCTGAATTTACTTTTATATAATGAAAACTTCATTATCTACTTTATATTGTTACAACACACACACACACACACACAAACACAACTACTGCATGCTGTAAATTCGAGACATATTACAGCTCAGCCTTTCACAGTGACGAATCAAGCTCAGTGTCCCCGGAGGTTCGCAGACACAAAAATAAATCAAATGTCCCAGGCCAGTGTGTGTGGGCTGCCGTCTCGCTGGATTTGGGGATTTCAGAACACTAATGTCTTTGGGATTCATTATAGGCATTACACCATTTTACCCTCAGGTATGTTACTATGTCGTTACTGAGAAGGTATCATACATGAATATATTAAGGTGTAATATGCGCAATAAATCGCTAATAAAGAAATGCCGCAAGTCTGGTATACAAACGAGAATACGACACTGTGTCGCACGTTTCCGTAGCATAATCCTCATCCCTTGATTTGGTGCTTTTGAGGGACGCCTTCCCGTGGTGGCACTGACCTAGCCAGGCAGCATCGTTGCTTGCTTATACGAACGTCCACCTCTTTCCCTGTCCGCTGCAATAATGGTGGTGGACTGCAAGAGAAGAGCAATTTTAGCCTGCATGTCCGATGAGTCCATATTCAGAGGTACTTGGGGTTACGGCAACAACAATACCAAAAACCCTTTCAGTTCAATGATGTACTTTTTTTTTTTATAACACTCCTGCTATAGTCGAACAATTTTATCCAGTTTAGGGATGAGTTGTCGAACTGGATAGGTTAGATACGTATATCGCTCATGATAGCCTTCCTCAAGGTAAGTCTTTTCTACATCGAATAACAATGTTCTGGTGGCAGGAAGAATACACAGGAAACTAGAATGCACTCAAACAGAATGCCAATACTGTTTCATTATTTATTCTTGCATCCGGATGGATCAACCTCATTATATAACCAGACGAATACTTTTTACGATCTCACATAGCTAGTCAATCAATCCAACTGTTTTAGTCGGCTCTGTTACACAATCTCTGACAATGCATACCTCCGCCCACGCCAATGAAATAGGTAATTTATTTCAGCATTCGGATCCGGATCCACCTGAAAAAACAAATCGATTCTTCCTTGACCCACTGCACACTTATCCACCAGATTTCACTGAAATCTGATGACAACTTTTTGAAATATATTTCACAAACAGAGAAACTAATACAAGCAGGCACAGGTGAACAGATAATCTCCTCCAACTTCGCAGGCCAGCGAAGATAAAGGTGTTTTTAAGAATGGTCGATGCCACACATGCCTTCTGAGATACCGTCTTAATCCTACGACTCTGGAGAGTTTCTGTGTGCTGAATAAAACTGTTTGTCAGAAGCTGCAGGGAGTTGAGTACGAAGTTCTTTTTTTCTCGGCGAAAACGTTAATTATACTCATGCATTTTTGGTATCCTAACTTTTTTTCTTGCCAGGACAGTAAAATCGCTTGCTGTTAGCAGAAAAAAAAATAGGAAGCTGGTGTTCCGCAGCCACAGGACGAGAGACCACTCACTCCTAAGCCGAATAAAATAATATGACGATGGCAAGAATAACACAGCTGAAGATTTATATGTTGTCGTCAAAGGGTTACTGCTGACTATGTTTACCCTTCTGACAACGAAAAGCCACTTACAGTTTGAAATGAATTTGGCGAAAACAAAAAGTAAAAAGTTGTTCAATCCAATGACGTGTTTTTAAAAAAAAGCTTATTCTTGCTACATCCAGCTGATTTCATTCACTAAAGGAGAGACTTGTTTTAGAGTTAATGAAGATATATCTGACCCAGTTCGAAAGGTTTCTCTTAAGCTGAATGATTCTCAAACTAGCAAGAATGTGAACCTCCGTCATGGGACTGAAGGGCTAAGTATCTCTGTCAAGGTTACAGCGTTTAACCTACCCTCCAGCAGCTTCGACACAGCGTCCTCTATGCCCACCCTGCTGTTGTTCCTGCTGCTGCTGCCGCTGTTGGATGGGACGGCGCTGGAGGAGGAGGCCGTGGTAGGTACTGGGGGGTCGCTGGCCATCCTGCAGGAAAAACACCACCATTATCACCACAGTCATGAACATACTGAAATAAGCCAATGAGTCTTCGCTTATGTCGTTGGCTGTCGCGTGGATAAACATAACTATACTCCACTCCCTTCAGGTAAGCGTGATACTGCCTCTCTCCATGTTGAGCTGTAACAAAAGATCAGTACTAAAATATGGTGCTATTCACGAAAAAGCTCTATGGAAATTATGCTGAGCTTTAGTATTACCTTATTCTGCCATACGCTCCAAAAGGACGAAAAATTCCTTCTAGTTAAAGCGAATGAACAAAACTATATTACCACCACAACAATAAACCATTCCATTGCTAGAATTTTCTTCGAATCATCATCTCAACCTCTTTCTCCACCGTTAAGGTGGGGTTAGGTAAGGTCCAGAACGCAAGGAAGGAGAAAACGTGATAAAAGGGACACTGTCAACAACATATCCAGTGAATTGTTTGAGCCGGAACACTCATGCACTCACCATTCAAGTACCCCTGAATCCTAACCAGTTCAAAGGCCTAACCATCTGCATATATCTTTGCAGTTTTCTTTATATATGCTTTTCACCGTATCTGTCGGACTGTCTGATAGGGTTTTCTCGACTGAACAAAACTTGTAGGAAGGGAGATGGTAGGGGTTGATGAAATGGGGGGGGGGAGGAATCGTTGGCCATTCAGAGGAAACCACACAGGACCACCGAAATCATAAATATGATAAAGGAAATCAATGGTGATGGGCTAATGTTGACCATCTGGGTAACACAGTCATTGCCATGCTGCAGCAATATATACAAACCTACAGCCTCAACATGCACCAGCAACACAAACCACCCATAGCCCGTTACACAAGGCACGGTCGTCTCTTACCAAGTCCTTTACCGCTAGACCACGAAGCCTCTCGCTACACTGATATCATATAAGATTAGCCCTAAAAATAATATTACTCTAACCTGACCATCAGCCACATCTTGAACAGACACAATACTATAAGTGAACCGTCATCGTACTTCTCTGACTGGCAGCAGAAACACACAACAATACGCGACATTCACAATCATTTCAGACACCAGATGGAAGCCTGTGTATACTCTTGGTCAAACTGTCTTGCCCTGAACAAAATGAATGAATGTCCCTTGTCCCGTGTGAGCTGTTGCTGCGTCCTTCTATGCTCTTGAGAGGGTGAACATAAACTTCTTCACCGAGCACATGCTGTAGTTTCACAGGTGTGGACAATCATATTCTGCTTAGGATCGCATATGCAGTCATTAAAACCATTTTATTATCAATGGTCATCAACAGTTTTAACTTTAATATCAGCTACACCATTCACAGTGCAAAACAAGTAACTAACTAAAGTACGGAGGCAATATCATTGCTTCCATTCTAATTGAATAACTGAGAAGCGGTAACTCATTTTTATGTCGAGATCTACACAGCTGACTCCTTTCTCTCATGACAGTCTCTGTGTAAGTATGTATGTGCAATCGTACATGCGTACGTACGTATGTGTGTATGTATGTATGTATGTATAATGCTGATACAGGTCTGTCCGCATGTAGTACCCTGGTATCTGACAGCCATAAAGTTTCTGGTATAAGCGGATATGTTACATTGTGCACTACTACATTACAGTAACTACTCAGTATACTAGTGGGTATCACTTGCCTTACGTGCTCTTTATATTATTGACACACGAGTACAATTTCTGCAGATTTTAAAAGAGAATCAGTCAGCCCAATTTTGGAATACTTTGCGTTACATAAAAAATGAAATTTTTGCTTGAAATGAATGCATATAAACTCTAGTAAGGGAACATAGGGAATTGTATGAATTATTCATAAAGCTCCAACTTTTACAGTCATTTTATGACATGGATATGTTATATGGGAGTGCTGTTGTTAAATTCTTATTGCACACACATCCCCCTTCCCCAAAAAAACATCAGTAAGGGTAGTCACACGCCTCCATCTGGCCACTCAGACTACATAAACAGGGGAAAGTAACTACAGATAAATGATTCAGTTGTGTTTTTACTCATCTGATAGTTTACCGTCATATTACCGTATTTATTTTTTTTATTAACATCAACTCTTTTAATCGCTAAAACAGCGTATCTTAACCTGCGGTGCTAACACTCCCAATGGGTGCTGAAATCAACTTTAGGGGGTACTGGAAAGAGCTACAATATTGTTTATTTCTTACTGGTTTTGCTTCGTACCGGCATCCTCGATACTTTATTTCTGGAGAATGTACAATATAAAATAAACTTTTAAGCATTACTTCACTTTACTTCATCCTTGTAGTAGTGTAGCAACTGTAGTCCCAGTAACCATATGTAAGGGGGTGCTGGACTGTGAGACGTTACTACAGGGGATGCTGAAGTCGGGAAAGGTTAAAGACGCAGCGCTAAAACGAGTGACATAAGTAATATAGGCTTACAACAGACGAAGATAACTTGACTGTTAGTTTCCTTTTAATTATACGAACATCCTTTTAACGGAAGTACAGAAACAGTAGAAAGGGATCCAAAGTAGAAAATATGGGCGTGTGATGCCTGCCAGGTGTGTGAGTACAGTATACACCTGTAGTACAGTTTGTGAGTGGAATACCCAACCAGGCAGTGGCGTATTTGTCTCTCATCAAGCCACCTCATTGCCAAGACATCCTCACTTTTTAACAGTTTGCACGCATATCTGTCTGCCTGTCCGCCCGCGGTGAATGATCCTGCTTTGCAGATTACTAACAGAAAGAGTATCGAGGGAAGCACAAACGGAAATATCTTAGTCTGTAATAGTGGCAATATGGTGGCAACAAGGGAAGCGAGGAAAATACTAACACGATCAGAGGTTAGCCGGCACGTCCGTTTATGTGACTGGAATGTGAAAAATGGTAAGCGAGACACAAAGCTGGCAGGGGGTTTGTTGGTGAATTTCTGTTGGTGATAGTGTTTACAGAAGATAAGGGACATCGGCGTCACGGGATTCACTGCTGGGGTGACGCTTGGCTCAGGCTGCGTGGCCACTAGAGACGGAAACAGAAATATTCGCCTAATATTTCACACTTTTTACCTCTCACGTTCCTCTGATGGCAAATATTCCTGAGCCGAAAGAAGCTTCGCACATTAAGTCTGCAGAATAATTCACCTCTTCTACTCCTAATTTTCCTCTGGTGGCTAATATTTCTACGCTGTGAGAGTGCGTTTCTCCGGCCATATAGGATTTCGCTTTGATTCAAGGCGTCGGGGAGGAAAGTGACGGACATGCCCCGCGTGTGAATCATTAAATACAGACGCAGTGGAATAGTAGGCGAATATGCAACCCTGGCTGTGTCCTCCATATTTTATTCCTCCCTCAAAAATGGCAAATACGGCAAAATCGTCCGAATCTAGCCCCTTGAATCCAGTGATGTCTCTCATCTTGCTACTTCCAGACGATTTTATTCAGCGTGGGCGAGGCTATTAGAAGGGAGGGAGGGATACAGCCTTCATTAACGCCTCGACTATAAGGCAGCTCTCTTGGTGTGAATGAAATCCTCTGGCGGCAGCAAGAACAAATATACCATAGGAGTGAAGTGGTTAATGAGCACTAATATTGAAATTTAAGTCACCAAGGTTTGCGAGTTAACGAAAACTGTGCCTAATTAGTTTTAAAGAGATGTCTGGTATTTACTGTGCTGATATGGCAATAAATGAAGCTTAAATGCAAAACAGAATCTTCAGTCTTTAACCTCCTGTCAGCCAGAATTTTCCTTAACTGCACAAATCATCTGGTGTAAGCCTGAATAAATTATAAGGGAGTATCAACGAAAGGGAAAATCGAGATTATTAGTAACCCTCTGACTGCTACGATTTCCCTCATCTGGGCATTTCGTCCAATACTAACTTGAATACAAAATATAGGTACGTTCATACTGGGCATCCAGCCTTTGTTTTTTCCTTTTTGCACCCAAAACATAATAGTGAAACGTCATTTATTATTTGTAATATGGACCATTACATCAGTTTCTCTCAGCATTAAATTATCTCACTGGGCCTCTCACACACTGTTAGGGTATTAGTACATAAACTACAATAACTACAGCAACAACAACAGCTACTACTACTACTACTGCTGCTACTATTATTATTATTACTACTACTACAACGCCTGCAGTTAATTTCCAGGCTCAAATGGAATGTAGCCTACAGCTCTGAATTGAAAACCTGCGTACAATACCAGTACTTCAGAAGCAAATGTTCGCTGAGTACAGAGTTGAAGGTACACAGCGTCAAATATGCTGTAAACTGTGCAGACGGAAGACTTATGGCTACATACGGAAGCAGTGTTTAATGAAAAGACGCATTTACGCCTGAAGAGGGTTTAAGATGGGAGGAAACTTATAGCATTTCAAGACAATCTTCATATCAGGATATCAAATGTAAACCTATATTTTATCTACAAGACAAACACGCCCTCTTTACCCCTTCACCCTCGAGACGTCCTTTTAAAATCTATACCTGCACTACCAGACTTTTTTTTTTTATATTTTTTTATTTATTTTTTTTTTTTTGGGGGGAGAGACCTGCGCATCTGGCCCCTCAATCCTCCCGAGATACCTTCCGTCGCTACTTCCATCTTATCACAGAACCACGAAAAGATAATAATCAAATCGTCATCGTGTTAAAGGGATTTACTGCTATATAATCACCTCCTTTAATATGGAGACGTCTTTCAGCTTTTATTATTGTTCCCTCCAGATGATTTTACTTAGCTTAGGAGAGGCATTCAAACTGCAGTGGTTATATGCAGCCTTCCTTAACCCCTTCCCTACCAGGAGGTTCTTCTAAGATGAAGTATAAAATCGTCTGGCGACAGCAAGAATAAAATGCAAGAGACATCATCGGCCTGAAGGAGATCCAATATTCTTAACGTCACAGCATCTACCACATAACATCCATTAGTGCGAGGGAGATTTCCAAGTCTGCACACTCTGGCGGACACCTACTGTATTGGCTCAGTTTCTTTCTTCTTAATACTTCCAAACGCTTTCCAGTTTGGTTCCATTTCTTCACTTTCCCCTCCCATCAATTCACTTCATATTTACTTAGGCCTTATTATGGCAATCTGCACAGAAGTATGTTAGCGTCCTGTAGCTGTGTGAAGACCATCCTGCATCCCTTTGACAATGTTGACAGTGTTTAATTCTTCGTTTTATTCTTGCACCTCTGTTAATGAACGGTTTAGAAAATCAATTAACCTTCGTAATACGACGAAGTTCCTCTTTAGTAATTTCCTGCAGATTCCAGACAATTTTATGCAACGCAGGAAATCTCTCATATTAATGAAAGGTCGGGAGTAATTTTCCCATACTCTACTCGCACACGACATCCTTCGTTATTTTCGGCTCGGGAACAACCACTTAAACAGTGGTGTGTAAATTTTAAAACAGAAAAAATGGGACAACAATAGTAAGTAGTAAGGCCCCATTAGAATATCTTTATACTCATGACACGGCTTCCATAAGTGATATACAAGAGAATATTAGGATGCATAATGCAAACTGAATGCAGAAAACGAGTGTTCCGAAAGTTTCATATTAAATCTCCAGTCAGAGATAAGATTGTTCACTGTGGTTAAGTTTGTGCATGAAGAATTTAATTTTTGCTACCCAGGAAACCATTTGGTATGTTGGGTGGTAACCATATAGTCAAATGGACGCCTGGTGGGTCCAATGGGTTACGGCGCTCCAACCGAATGTGGCCTGTAAGAGCATGAGTCCGAGTGAAACGAAACTGGTACTCGCACCTTAAATGCCTAAACTAAGCAGCCTAGTCCCGGGCCTCTACGCTTCTGATGGGCCAATATAGGACTAGCTGATATATGACAGATTTGGTAGCACAAAATTACAAATAGATTTCTATAACTGCTGTCTACACTAACTTAAAAATCATAAGCGTGTAGTGCTGTAACCTCGGCAAAACTGTGCAAAGATAAATCAATGTTGGTCAGTGATCAGCCTCATACTGATGGATACAAAAATTAAGCGTCACTTAAAATGAAATTTGTAATCAGGTGACAAACATCAGGCTGTACAAACTTGCTGTCATGATTTTGTACTAAAAACATGGATGTTTGGAAGTATAACGCTGAAAGATGAAGCTACTATGATATTTCCCGGTCAGTGCTTTTTGTTCTCTGTCACATTATTGTTATTTCATTAGACAATTATCGTGTTTACCTTCCTCAGATAAATATAAGGTACACTGCATAGGATAATAATGTTTAAGTAATACTTTTCATAACAAGTTTTTAAACATCAGACATTAACTGCCTCGAAAACATGGTATTCTTTATCGTGTTTAGGTGTGATAATAAAAAGACTAGTTAAGCAGAGATTATGACCTGTATTAACATTGCATAAAAGTGCATGTTCTCGATAACTAGGACCACCATATGACCGTATTTTCCAGGGCATGTCTTTTTTTTTCCGTCCTTATTTTCTCTGTCCTGGAGGAATTTCTAAAGTTTTGAAAGTGTCCGGGATTCTGTCCTTTTTATATAATCCCACGTTTTCCATGCAAAACTAATAACAGTACAGTATGAAATTAAGATTATTAATTTATTTTTTAAAGACAGAGTTGCATCCTAGTTCGGTCCTGGACTATTATAACTCCCTGTGCAGTCCACTCTTCGTCGTGGATCGGTAGCCATCACCCCTGTCACCAACAGAACAAAATTTGAATAATTAGACAAATGACAGGCCAGAACATTTTTCAGATACTCAGCATAGACGACGTGCAAACGCCCAGCATATAATTTTTAGAGCAATCCAAATAATATAATGTTGCTTCAACTCTCTCTTCCTAACTCCTTTGTGGACCATCCTCTATTTTATATGTTCTGATGTGGTAGCCCTAGTCACAACTAACATCTGATTCACAGCTGCTGCCAAGTCTGTTTACATCCTGGTCTTATGTAAGAAACGACAGATACAGCCAGTGTAGGGCAACTAAGTTGGTTACAAAGTGCAAAAATGTGGCTTATGCGTTTACCATACCGGTACGAGCCAGATGGTATACCATTCCTTTATAACAGCGGTTCACATACTTTTTAGTATGACCCTATTTGGAATATTTCAGGACTTCGCGACCCACAGGAGAGAGAGAGAGAGAGAGAGAGAGAGAGAGA
The DNA here is from genome assembly GCF_032717465.1 of Coenobita brevimanus. Lineage (NCBI taxonomy): Eukaryota > Metazoa > Arthropoda > Malacostraca > Decapoda > Coenobitidae > Coenobita > Coenobita brevimanus. Next base: position 29,373,549 of record NC_137050.1, read on the forward strand.
GTAACCGGTATATAGTCTATCGTAGTTATTATGAATATGCTAATAGTGTAATAAGGATAATTACAATTTCAGTTAAGTAAATAAAATACACTGAATGCATTAGGCCTGTTCTACGTCTCTGCGACCCACAGTTTGCGAGTCAGTGCTCCATAACCTACAATACAGGTATGTGTACGAATTGGCACGATTAAGTTTATAGGCATGGCGATAAAATGTGATTATTTTTAACAGACAAATCTAATGCTAATTGTCTGGTTGCGTGTACTAGCTTTTGCCGATGATATTCACTAAATGAAGATGTGTGAAACTTGCAGGGTTTGGTGAGTGAGCTGAAAATGTACTAAAGAAACGAATTTTGACACTAAATGTAGCAAAGTCATGGGGTTTGAGAGGAATGAAGTAACTCAGCAGGACACTCAGGAAATGGAGCCTTCAAATAAGTAGGTACTGATGAGTAAGGATGGAAGTTTTGAGGATGGTGTGCAAGAGGGTACAGCAAGGAAAGGAAGTGAGTAAGGAAATGAAGAAGCACGACACAACTGTGAGTAAAGTATGGGGGGAGAGGGAAGAGGGGAATACAGAGGACGAGATGGAGAGATGAGGTGGAGAGGTATGTGAGGGAGAGAGGGGGAGGGTGTCTGAGGAAGGGCAGCCTGATGGTTGAGAAGTAAGACATGGAGGAAATTTGTTTGTGGTCAACCCTTCTAGAACTAAGGTATCTGGCCATACTCTGTATATAGACAGAAAATACCTAAAATACAAACTGCAGAAAGATAGTGTCGTCATAAATCATACAGACTATGTAGAGCAAAATCTACAAGTAAAATGTCGACATATTGTGATACACGCTGGCTTAAAGTTATCTATAAGGAATTAATACTGACAAAAATACTCCTCGCCATAATCAATGAACCCCTACAGGTATTCATTATACTATGATTACAGGCAAGGATGAGATAAATGATACAGAGTAATTTGGTGGAAGTCGCACCTAACAAGTGCATTATGTCCACTGACGTTACACTGATTCTTCAAGTGGAGGTAATTACTACTTACCATACACTTGTCATTAACATACAGCAAGTAAACGCACTGAATAGAATATACAACGACAACAGTGAACAGGCAACTATACGAGAGGCACAGACGCACCCATCGAGACTGCTTTAACCATGCAAGATACCATGCTACGGAGGGAGATATTGTCCCATGAAATACAAAACACAGGGCATATATTACAAATAACGGCAATACATCAACAGTCGAGACAGGCAATAAGCTACACATTGCTGTAGCTTATGATATTCCCGGCAGTCTGCACTCTAATCCTATCTCCTTATGGTTTACAGACGCATAACTTTCACTTCGATGAGGGTAAGCTACTGAAAAATTCGAGGGAGAGATGACAGCGAATTTACCTACAAACCCTCAATCCTCGTTTTTTTTAGGCTCAATTATTAGTTACAATTACCACACAACCAACAGATTAAATAACACGTCTATTAACCCCTACGGCCCAGGGAGTCTATGTGTCTCTCCTAAGATTAACAAAATGTCTGGTGTTCGGTATTAAAAAAGAAAGTTGAAGGACTTAATTACCTTGACGCCGCTCCATGAACAACTTATAATTACTTTCGCTCATCACTTGACTGCTAGCATAATTACGAACACAATAACAACCCACGAGCCACATAATCAATCGCTTATCGCTATTCTTTACACCTCATCATCGAATCAACAGCATAATCACTGAAACATCTATTAATCACCAATCCCACAACTCCCTCACCCCTTGCCTCATCATCTGCAGGTGATGATGGGATGAGGATAACTGTGTGGACACCTAAAAACGCCCGTCACACAAGCACACAAAGGCGGGCCTAGGGAGACAGTGGGGGCATTGAGTGGCTGAGACAATGTGTACCTCTGCGGATCTGTCGTCGCGATGTGATATGGCCAATTTCATTCTCACTATCACCTTCGCATCTTAATCGTGTTCACACCTTCACTTCGCTGAACGAATTGCTCGTTTTCCGTCCTCATAATTTATCGTTTGTATCCTTCGTCTTCGTAGCACCACAACGGTTTTCCTTCCGTCACAGTTGTATCTACACGACATCTATTTTTCAGTCATGTTCACTTTCACAATAAAAATAAATACAATACATATTTGGCACAGCAAACATTAAATATCAGGCACAATAGATCACCAGCAAACACACGAAGGGCTTAATAATTTTCCATGACTGGTAATAATTTCTTCCTCCACAATACCGTCTGTTGTTATCCACTCGCTCTCGCCATCATTTCCATCTCTAACCAGCGTCACTATCTCCACATCCCGGCCCCCGCTATCTTTTCCCAGGCCATCAACACTATCCTCTTCTCCGCCACTCACACTCACAGTCACAAACACACATACACACACATCCCGACGATCTCCAGCACTGATACCCGACGCACCCAATCACAACACTACAATCGCACCTCACACTCACCACACAAACGCACCCTATCACCTAAATCACTCCCTCTCTCTCGTAACGGGGGAGGGGGAGGGGGAAAAAAAATATCAGGGGAGGTGGAAAATCTGTGTCGCTAAAGATGAGGATTATAAGCCCACCTGTGTAGTTCTTCGCGTTGGCTGGTTTGCACAAAAGGGAGGCTTGGTTTGTAGCGGGTTATAGGAGACTTAGCGGCCGCCCCCTCAGACCGTCTCAATACCCGCGGTTGTTGTGGGAAATACGGGAAGGCTGTGTGTGGTGATTACGACAGAGAATACCTTACTGTGTGCAAGGAACACGGCCACCGCTCTTCATGTGCCGTGTAGAAGGAGGAGGGGCTAATGGCAGGGGGAGGAGGGGCCAAGGGGAAGGGTTAAGGGGGGAGGTAGGGAGGAGCAGCTGGGAAGAGTGAGGGAGGAGAAGGAGGAGGAGAGGAAGGGGGAGGGAAAAGGGGGAAGCTGTTTGGAGGAGAAGGGTACGGTGTAAGGGGAGGGGAGAGGGAGGTTCAGGGGAAGATAGGAGAGAGGGAAGGTGTAGGGGTTACTGGGAAGAGAGATGGGGAAGAACTGGGGAAGAGGTGACAGGGAGGGGAAGAAAGTTAGGGAAGTAGTGGGAAGGTAAGGCTACTGGGAAGGGTGGGGGAGAAGGGAGAGGTGTAGGGGAGATTGAGGAGGGACAGAGAGGGAGACTGATGGGTAACAGGGAGGGAAGAATAGTCGGGGGGAAAGCAAGAAACGGAAGGGCAAGAGAAGTGGGAAGGAAAACAGGGAGGAGGTACAGAGGGGTGAAGGGAGGGAAGAAGGAGTCACAGTGGGGTGATGGGGGGGAGGGGGGTCGCGCGCGCCCACTGGAACAACCATCCCTCCTCCCCTGCCATCTCTCCATCTCTGCGGGCCAGGTGTGTGAGGCAGGGAGAACTAGGCGTCATTGTTCCCCTCAGTGATCTACAGCCTCGTCCATCCCACCCAGGAGTCTACCCTCGCGATCGCTCTCACAGATAAACACAAAGTAAAAGAGGGGGAAATTAAGCATAAATATTTAAAGACGAGATGGGAACGACGGCGGAATGTGGGGAAGCACAGGAGAGGAGACGGGAGGAAGGGGAGAGGGTGAGAGAGGGGTATGGGGAGGGTAAGGGAGGTAGGGAGGAGGGTGGGAGGAGCCGTGGGTGGAGCCAAGGTGGGAGAGGGAGGAGCTACGGTTGTCTGCCACGCCCAAGTCCCCCTCCCTTTTCTATAATACTTTGGCAGCAACTACACTTCCCACAAACATAAACACAATTCCTCCACCCAAACATTTTGCACTAAGGTGGATGGTGGGTCTTACTTGTGTTGTGGGCTGCGTGTTGGTGTTGGCGATTGCCATCGCTTAGAAAAGAACAACACTAATCCAAAGTTTGACAGTTAAAAGGGAAACTCGATACGTAAGTGTCTGAATTAACATCAGAAGCCTCATCGTCCAAGCTATGATTTTCCAACGTGACGCTGTGACGGGCGGGTGGTGCTAGCTGACTCAGTACTGGAAAACTGACTGATTATCAATGAAAGGCAATTGTGGTGACATGTCAAAACACCTGCAGACCTCAATCGAATAAGTAAACACTTCCCGATGTGATTTGCAGTAGTTAAAAAAGTGCTTAATGCTGACGACCTCAATATCCAAACACAAAAACCATGGACATCAAAGAAACCGAAGTGAGACACAGATAACATTACACATTTGAGAGTCTCGAATAAAGCAGATCTTGAAGACCCAGCAACAAGCATACGTTATGTACAGTTAGTTCATACACTAAGGCAATCATTACCGTCATTATCAGTCAATTAACCACATTTAGATCTAATACCACCTAAAACAATTTTCGTGTGCTGTACACAGCACACGCACCTACGATGTTATCCTAGTGACGGGCAGCTGATATTTCTCGGCAGAGGGAAAGCCATGGCAGGTAAAAGTTTCAACCTATCACAATTTACTACTTCCCAGATAATGAAGCTTTTAAAATGATTCTGCCGTCTCCTACACCATACACAAAACTCGTTCTCACTCGATCCAAACTCGTGGCAAGCAGTCTGATATGTGCATAGGAATTTCACTGTTGAATATAAAAAAAACTTTTCAGCTGACATGGGGGTCTACTGAAGGCAAAATCTGGTATAAAACACAAGTAGTTTATTTCGAAACGTAATGTTCGATATTCTGAATCTGAATTTATTGTTAATTTTATCATTTCTAACGATGACTGGGAAAAAATATATATATATTTATATATATATATATATATATATATATATATATATATATATATATATATATATATATATATATATATTTATAAATGACGTTGGCAAATCACCAGAAAAGTCCGCTTACCATCATCAGCCTGCAATAATTTTGCATGCCAGGATGAGGAGACTCAGAGCAAAAGCAACCAATCGCTCGGGACATACGAAGCAAATCCCCAGGTACTGTCCCCCTTCGCCATTGCCACATGTGCCCTGGGAGGTACGAGACTGCTTGCAACACAACAATTTGGAGGTGGGGTCGCCATATTCCGGCCAGACACTCCCGTCCCCTTTAGTTACCTTTCATCTCGGGGAAGGGGAGGGGGGATGTTTTCCAAAGGGGATGTACAGAAAACAGCATCTTAAATTTACTGCTTCAGTATGTAGCCTAAACCTAGAGTTACCTTAACCCTGTATACTGCTAATGGGAAGCTAAAATACATTTTATGTCAATCTTTCCCAACACAGTGTAAAAAAAAAAAAAAAGTCTGCATACCGTCTGGATCGAAGACAGGATGTCTTAAGGACATTACAATTTTTTTTTTTTTCCATAAAACTCATTTTATGATCCGTGAGAGCTGCAGATAATCAGTCGAGATCGGTCATTGTTACTAAAATAGTGTTAACACTATTCTGTTCCTGAAAATATAATGAAATGCATGTACACCGTAGGCGCAACCAGATGGACAGGTGATTCTTCCCCCCCCCCCAACAAAGGACCGGCGTTCCACTCTATAAATATATAAAGCCATGTGGTATCATAATCTTTCAACTCTGTCACGGATCAGCGAACGACAGTCGAATGTGTCCACGAAAATAAAACAGATGATGGACAACTACTGTAGTTGAATTTATATCAATTTTGAACTAGCTTATAAGCTAACATAGTGCAAGTGGCTTTGATATAATACGCGATAACACACTATTATAGGGATGTAATTAATACCTATTACTCAGTAAAATTCAGCATCCTATGCACCATTTTTTTTCTGTAATGGATTATTGCCAGTTACTATCATCTCACGTCCGCGCTGGAGTGGCAGGTTTCATTATAAAACTGCAGGAATTATGCTGTGTAAAGATCACCTTACCCAATAACAGAGCTGAATGTCACTTTCCTCTGTCACTAATACAAGGTGGCAGGTTGGGGCGCCCACCTTTCATACACTCGATTTAGTGCAACTTTCAAGTTGCTCTACAGTGAGTCGCAAGCCAACTGGTTTTCTGAAATACAAAAAACTATTTACTACGTTGGCTGGTAACCAAATAAGTAACAGACGATACCAATATAAGTACTAGACGCCTGATGGCCTATTGGGTAAAGGCGCTCTAGCTGGATATGGCCTGTGAGGGTTTCCAACTGAGTGATGGCTTGGGTTTACTGCTCACAAAATACCAGTCACCCTTGCCTTAGATGCCAGGACTATGTAGCTTACTCCCGGGTCCCTACGCTCATGACGGGAAAGAAAGAAAGAAAAAAAAAAGACCGAATGCAACAATACATACCTGATTTATCAACCTGGTAGACCGCCACCACTTCACCTAAAATTACGAAGTGTAGTAATAGCGCACTGCAATAAAATTAATTTCCTCCCCATTAACATTTTTCTCTTTTATCTACGTCTAGTTTTACGACAATGAATTCTAGGTAGCAGCTGTAGATGCGTGAAGAATACCCGGCATTGTAAAGTTACTCCTTCATGAAGCAAACCAATTTATCTTGACCCCTGACAATTCCTTACTATGTAGTGTTTGCAGGGTTTTGATGTGTGTGGCATGCAGGATTATCGTAGCTTATTAATGTTCTTATTTGTATATGTATTTTTTTAATCTGTATACCAGAGACGTTATTTCTTAGACATGCTGAAATCAATGCTTGTGAGCCTGTGACTGTTCTAGGTATACTACTGTGTGCCTTGGAATGCATTTATTTTTATCAAGTCGGTTTTGAAAGTGGATCACCATACATATCTGTTCAGTATCGTTATCATGTTTAGATTTTACCCAGTCTATGTGCGATGCATATTCCAGTGAGTAGCAATTATCCAAAAATCATTTCGCACTTTTGTCGTTTTCTTGTAGTTTTTTATGATAATGTTCAAGTACTTTAATGTTTTTTTCGCCATATACCTGCTCACGATAATTTCCTACGTAAGACAATATACCAATACGTGCATAGTTCAGACTATGAATTGGCTCGCACCGCCATTCAAGAATCTGCAAAATTTTGCTTGATGCTGGCTCTGCCCGCATGGGAATGGGATTATACAGTATATGCAAAAACTCTCAGCTATTTTATCTGTCTACGTCCTGTTTATGCGTTATAATGTCATCAAACTGCTAATGGACTTTTTTTTTTTTTTTTTTTTAATCGTGAGCTCTTCTTTCCTACCACTTATCAGAGGCCACCATGTAACACAGTCCATGCTAAATAAACGTCTCAGAAAAGTAGTGGTATCTAAGCCTGACTGGAGACACATTCATGAGACGCGTTTTAAGTACAGGAAGGCTGTGAGGCCGCCGTGTGCCCGCTTACTGTCCGCCTGAATTTTCTTGCCGCTACCACCCCGCCCAGACCTCTCCCACGGCGCTCTGCCCTCTTCTCTTCCGGTTATGACCATAACCACTGTTTTAAGCAGACGCCTAAGCATTAAGTATTTCAAGGAACAACTGTGGCGATAAATTATTTGCAAAACTTCAGAAACTCTCCTCTTTCTACATACAATTATACAAGTAAATAGAGGAATTAATAACATGTCATAAAATAATTACAAGTATGGACTATTTTCATGTAAATACATATAGACTTGGATTCACTCAGTCGACTGAATATACATAGCCTGTTTACATAAACGTAAATGATATAATAACATATTTAAGTAAAAAATTTTTTTAATGTACCAATTGTAATGGTTTTCCCCATAACTGAGAACGCTTTAACAAAACCCTTATGAAAGTCTTGTACACTTTTTGTGTTCAGGATTAACTTAAAATCTATTCTAGTGTTGTCTATTCTGTTCAGTATGTGATTCCCTCGCTAAGCTGATCACTTGCATCATCATCATCATTCCAATCTCTGTTTCCCAGCCAAAAAATAGGCTGGGAGTCGAGAATGTTAGAAAACTGAAAATCACGACAGAGAGGAGAACTAGGTAACGGCATTCCTAATGAAATGGGTCATACACTCATTCACTCACCATTGAAACGCCTGGAATCCTGACTCTACCTCAGGCATAACCTTCAACACATATGCTGTTCATATTACTTACCGGGCAGAAGCAATCCGACGATGAAAAAAAAAAAAACTTTGACAGCAGCACCCAGCTCTGCAATACTGCAAGGGGAAAGGAAGTTATTTACGGGGAAGGCGGAGGAGCGAACCCCTGTGGTCCCACCCGCTACAAACTCTGGACGGGGTGAAGATCTATTATTGACACTGCAAAATTTCGTACGCCTAAGGAAGAACTATGGCGTTGTCCGCCCTTGGAACAGTGCCCCTCCATGGGGGATGGCCATTGAGGGTACGACCTCGCCTAAAACGTAGCCGGTGCGAAGGTCTACCGGTATGCAATTTCCGTGTTTCTAGGTAAAAACCATGATCATGCATATAGGGTTTGGTCAGAACCCTGTGGGGATGGCCTTTGGGGGTATCACCCTGTCTTAAATCGTGGCCCCAGTAAAGATCTACCATTATGCTCCTAGGCAAAAAATTATAGCAGTGTCCCGCCTGGGGGCCGCCCCTACCCCGCGGCGGGGTTGGTAATTGGGGGTCGTACCCTGCCTAAAACGTAGCCGGCGTAAACGTCAACCAATATGCAAATTTCGTGTACTATGGCTGTGCACAATGGGTTTGCCGGGATCCCCTGGTCCGTCCCCTCCCTCGTCGTCGGCGACCCTAAGTGACTTCACCCTTCTCAATACGTGGCCGAGGTGAACATCTATCAGTATGATAAATTTCATGCCTTTTAAAGACTGACTGCATAACGACTTTGTTCGAGACTATTGGGGGCTGCTCCCCTTGTGGAGGCGATCCTCAGAGGTCCCACCATGCTTCTAATATGGCAAGAGTGAAACTGCGCCATTACAAAAATTCGCGTTCCTATTAAAAAAAAAAAAAAAAAAAAAAAAAAAAAAAAAAAAAAACTGGCCGTGCCTGAAAGTTTTGAATGGGGCACCCGGAGGCTGTCACCTCCGTGGGGGATGACCCTCCATGGTTACACCCTGTTTGAAACCTGGCTCGGGGGAGAGGTCCACCACTGTGTAAAATTCGTTTTCCTAAATTTCCTCCCATAAGGACTGGACTCCGTTCTTCAAGAATGTACAGTAAGGGAGAGAGTGAGGGAGGAAGGAATGTGAGGGAGTGGCACAGTTAGAGACAAACACTATATTTGGCCGTCCCTGTGGTCGAGGGGAAAAAAAAAAAAAAAAAAAAAAAAAAAAGAGGGGGAGGGGTTGCCAAACCCGTCATGAACTCCTCCGTACAAATTTCACTCAACCAGCTCTATCCCTTGTCAGTTCCCCAGCCTCATCAGTCTCCATACTCGCTTTATCACACTGTCGTATCTATCCACATTCTCCTTGGCTTACCGCACCTCCTCCTACCTTCAAACTCTTTCACACTTACCCTTTTCATCATCCTGTTTACATTTTATTCTCTCCATATGATCATGCCATCTACTGTAAGCATTATCGATTCAGTTCAACTGTCAACAGAGTGGAGAGGGATGCCTTCACGCGGTGGCACCGATATAACTGGGTGGTTCCATTATTCTAGTATATAAACGTCCCTGACTCCCTCCCAATTCTTAAACGGATGATGGTGGACTGTAGGACAAAGGCAATGATAACCTTAATCCACCGAGCTCACGTTCAGATGGAGCCACAATAACAGACTTTCTTACTTCACATCTTTCACGAATCATATTTCTTATCCTTATCCTCCTTCTTTCTCATATTTTCCCAATAACCCCATCTCCCCCGCCGTAAGTCTTGGCTTTTCGGCTTCATATCACGCCAAATTCTCACACCCGTATGTTATTGTGGGAGCCAGAACTTCATGCAATCCTCCTGCAGCCGCCACACCTACACCGTTGTTTCCTATCAAGTCCTTCATATCACCAACTCTTTACCATTCTTGTTGTTACTCTACTTTCCACTTCTTTTATATATATTTACCACTCTTTTCAATTACATCACCTAGGTCAATAAGTGTATTAAAACTGTGCTGCCCTATTCCACAGCAGGACACTATGAACCTTTCAGGCTCACGGTACACGCAAATAATATCACAGGCAACACAAAACGATTTCTGTAACAATATCCCCGTTAGCCCTGAAACTGTTTTCTGTAAATCCCCCGGTTGCTAGACAACGCTGTCACTTCCTCTGCATCATCATCATCATCCTGCAATAAGACCGTGCCTTGCTCACTCTGCAGAGTGGAAAAAAAAGAGAGAAAGAAAGAAAAGGGGCACCTATGATAACCGTATACACCCCAGCAGTATTCACCACTTCATTATATCCTTGGGATGCCTTCTGTTTTCTGGACATACTCCCTCAGATGCACATCATACGCACCTAAGACCCACCTCAAACACCAACTAGACACACCAGTAAAACCTACCCCTCAGCCCTCCCTCCCAGTAAGTGAGAAGCTCAAAGAACTCTACGGTTGCAGCTGCCAGATTTCACAATTCAAACAAGTACAGTGACGCTCGGAGTGAATGTGTGACAAAGACACACAAACGGGATTTCGCCACCTCTGTATATGCAGCAAGAAAGAAGAAAGAAAAAAATCACATGCTCAGCGTGTAAAATCATCATCACTCCAACAAGGGCAAGTCCGTAAAAAAAGAAAAAAAGACTAAAAAAACTGCTACACGGTTTATGATTCTGGAGAAATGTCCTTGCCACCACCACCACACGGCGCAGAGTGGTGAGACAATGATCAAGACACAGGAAAAAACAGCGCCAATAAAAAGAGTACGAGTGAGGCCTTTGTAGTTTAGTGTTTCAGTATCTTCGCTTATGATTTACTTTTTCGTCCTAATCACGCTACCAACAAACGGTTTTATTCAATTTGGTAAGAGGCTTTGGCAGTGAAGGGGTTAATGACAATTCAATCCCTCGAAAAGTCTATACCGAATTAAATAAAATCGTCCGAAGGCGCCAAGAATAAAAAGAAAAATACGTTAGCGGACTGATGGGGAGAAAAAGGGGGTATGGGAGTTAGAGTGAATGAGGCAGGGTGATAACGGTACAGTAAATCAATTAGCCAGACTCTCCTAGTAACCTGGCGTAACCTGGTTTTGTGCATCTTTCCGTGTTCCTCCTCCTCATCGTCATCATCATCATCATCATCATTATCATCATCATCATCAGCAGCAGCAGCAGCATCACCCTACGTCCCACTAAAGAACGGGGTGGCAGTACTCCAGAAAAGGGAAGGAAAAGTACAAAGGCATGAGATTTAATTGTCGACTGAGTGACCAATGAAAAGGGCCACGTACTCATTCACGCATCATTCAAGCCTTCGGAACCTTGGATCAACCCCACACTCAATAACCATCTGTATATTTTCTTTCTTTTTTTCTTCTTCTTTCTTTTTTTATTTATTTATTTTTTTGCGTTTGTCTTCCGTCCTAACTTTTCTTTACTTGATCTGTATCGTCCTGTTGAGACTATGTGCATGACTGTCCAGTGAACGAGATGAGAATGAGTTAAGACAAGGATGAACAAGAATTACAATGAACAGCGTTATATATCAGTGGATGAAAAAGAAAGTGACGAATATAGACAGACTGTCTATTTGAAAAGCCCGGTCAGCCGTGACATTTCGTGAAATGGTGGTGGGTGCTGGCTATGAGTGATGACTTCTTTCTGTTAGCCGACCAGACCGCGGAGAACAGCGGGCAGCGGGAAGGGTCGTGGTGCAAGCTGGGATCGTGCAGGGCTGCTTGATGTTTTTGAGTATGCAACCCTATCATACGCATGGAGGCTGACAGCCCATCAATTCATTGTAGTGTGGAGATGGCAAAGCTGGTTGCGGAAAACAGCCGTAGATCCTTGTATCGTATCTCAACGGTATCCCTGACCCTTGTTAGCCTAGAATAGGCACGTGAGGCTGCGAGGATAGTAGTGTCAACACTATTCCCTGGCAAGGCTGTTTCCACTAAATTACACATCGTCCTCCTCCCACTGACCACCACTCACTATGAGCCTCTGGCACTGATTATATATAAAGTATATGAGTACCCCGGTGCTGAAGAAAGCCACGAACGACAGAAGTATTGAGTAGGGTACTTCCTTCGGGGCTAGTACTCCCTCAGGAATGCTACTTTCTCTCCAAGAGGCAAGATGTAGCTGCCCTGGGAAGTGAGCACCTCTTGGCTTAGGTGTGGTGGTGGAAGTAGTGCCGTTACCTTGCCTCACTTCGCCCACCCCACTGGCCAGGCAGTGTCGGTGAAATATTCCCCCCCCCCCCCGTGTCTACCTATATCCATGTGTGACATCATAAGCAGTTAACTGCATCACTACGAGAGGTCTTTCCTAAGCTAGGTTAAATTGTCTTATGGTTGCGCAGATTAAAAAAATGATCGGACTGAGAGATTTATCCAAAATGCCATAATAACACTCTCTGCTGTTCCTAATACACCGTACCGTAGGTGATTCCCAGTGTCAACAAGCGTGGTTTATATGCAGCGCAGTACTGACATAACAGCATGAAGTGACAGCCAGTACCTCAGTGTGTTGGCTTGCCATGAAAACAAGTAATGTTGGGCTTCTGGAAACAGATTAGTACCAGTCCTCTCGGCTATAAGTCAAAAAACATTTCCAACACATGCCACTTGGTACTCGTATGCATAACTTCTAAAAAAAAAAAAAAAAAAAAAAAAAAAAAAAAAGGAATTATCTTTCATCATTACTATGAAAAATTAACACTTAAATCTCATTATACAAGCTTTCTAACAAATTAATACGGACAGCAAAATACCTGACCGATGTGTGTTCTGAGGCAATGAACAATTATAACTTTCACATCAACTGACCAGACAAAAACACTGAGCATCTGGAGGATGCGCAGGAATAGTCAGCAGTATGAACTTATACTCCTAATTCCTCCACATTAACCTGGCGAAACCTATAATGCTTTATATCTTCTTCAAAAGTGCCCAGTGAAAAGGACCGAGATATCTGCACTCTCACAACAGCATTCGTTCATCAGCATTTGCCTAACATACCCATATTTCTCCACCTTAATCATCTGGTTGTTTGTGTGTTCCATCTACAGGTCAAAACACAGAGTGTTAGAAGAGGCCTTTGTTCTGCTGCTGCTGCTGATGATGATGATGATGATGATGATGATCGTGATCGCAAACAATTCTTGGTAAATAATTACACGATGTGTGTGTGAACTGAATATGAGACAAAATTCATTTCCCCATGGCCCAATAATTATCCTGTGTACCAAAAGCTTTCACATTTTCACAACGAGAGGTGTCTGTTTTACGACTGGTGTGATGATATTAGTTTTTTTTTTTTCTAATGACGCCGTTGGAGCCTGAGAAATATCAGTTCTCTCTGTTTTAATAAAATTTCATCGATTAAACTGTTCCCTTCCCCAGACTGGGATCGAACGCGTACCTTTGTGACAGCAGCCAACTCATCTAACCACTCGACCATCACAAGTGCTTAGCACCTAATAATAAACACTGTTTAAGGATTAACTTTGTTTATGAATGTAAAGTACTAGGCAATGAGAGAAGTAGGGATACATAAATCATATCATACTGTGTTTCGTCTGCTAAGCTAATTCTTCATGTACAGTAATTACTCTCACTGGTCTGTGTTCCACTCCGATTATCAAATGATGCGTTCTGAACTGTCTGCTTGTATCCTTTCCCAATTACGGCGGGCAGGCAGTACCAGCCCAGCAACACAATTTCATTCCTTATCTGTCCAACTTTCTAAAGTAAGAGTTAATCTGCTGGTCACCTCGTTTTTTCCCCCCCCTCAATCTGTACTTGACTCTCCCTATGACAACCACTCTTTTAATCGTGATGTGTCTCGGCATCTTGAAATGAATGGATCTTGATTTTCTCTCTCGTTTAAAATTCTCTGTTTGCATAAAGCATATGGTACAGACTACAAGACTCCACCAGTTTATAGGGCAAATTAAAAGCCTACCACTTAAATACACCTAGACAACTGAAGAACACCTGTAATCACCTGCAATATATCGACAACCTTAAAACATGCACACACCTGAAAATAAACTCGTAAAATGGAGACAAATAGTGTGATTAAAATTGCAAATGCCATAATACAATAAAAATATTCTAAGAGAAAGAAAGAGAGAGAGAGAGAGAGAGAGAGAGAGTCATACATCACCACTCTCCGCTCATAACTCACTCTCTAGCGTCCTGGGTAAACAGCTTACACTTGTACCTGCTGAGGGAGGCAGAGAGGCGGGCAGGGAGGAAATAGAGAGCAAGGGAGAGGGAGAGAGGAAATGAGAGAAAGGAAAAGAAAGAGAAGGAAGGAAAGGACGGAGGGTGGGAAAGAATGAGGGAGGAAATGACAAAGGGAAATGGAGGGAGAGTAAAAGGGAGGAACAGACGGAGGGAGGGAGACGAGAAGGGAGGAAAGGGTGGAGGGAAGGAGAGAGGGAGAAAAAGACGAAAGGACGGAGAAAGGGAGACAGGGAAGACAGATCGAGGGAGCACCACTGAGAGACATACGAAAGAGGAGGCGACCGAATAAAAACCCTTCCCTCCCTAAGACCCAAAATTACCTCCCCTGCACCTCACAGTTTCACCCTTACCGCCCTAACCCGGTGCAAATAACATCGTCACGGGCTATATCCGCACCCAGACGCCACCACCACAACCCCTACCCGCCTCATACAGACCACATTCCCAGTCTACACCGATGCAATGTCAACCTTAGGGCCACCACACGCCCCACTCTCTCCCTATGGTCTAAAATCCAAGTCCACAGCACGGGAGCGTCGACATTAGGGGTAGATGTGGTGTATCAGACTGCTGGATCTCGGTAGTGTTGGGGAGGGAGTGAGGGACGAGGCATGAAGCGACACTGGGAGATGGGTTATCATAGCGACACGTCAACACGGGTTACGCTGCCGAGTTAAGTGGCGGCCGATTGCTGCATGTAACTTGTCTCAGCCCCTCCACCTTCGATAGGCTGTCCTCCCTCTGACCATTTGAAGCGCTGCACGATGAACAATAAATCCACGGGTAACGCTGCCAAATCAGTGGCGTCCGACTTTCCTTTTATGCAGGAAGTAGGAATTAAAAAACGCAAGACTGTTCCCCTTCATCATTAGGAAAAGCTGCCCAGTAAAGTATAAATCTACGTGTTATATTGACGAATTTAGCTTCGGAAAGAGGGGGCATCGAAAAAAAACTACCGAAAACGACAAAATAAGTGGGGACGGATCTGTTGGACAAGTGACGCCCCTCTGATCATTAAAAGAAAAAGAAAATCTACAGGAAAACGACTGAGAAATTAGAAGCGAATCATGTCTATAAAAGTTCCAATGTTGAGCGAAATGGCGGTCAACTGTTGTATATGTAATTTGTCTGGGCTCCTCTCCACACCGCTGTCAGAAAATTGGCTATCCTCTAATCAATAATCCTCTGTTGACTAAGAAACTAAACTCTACGGATAAACAGCGACTGAGAGACTGAAAGAGAATCAAAGAAGTAATGGCCGATCCCTGTAAATATTCTCACCGCTGCTAGACAAGTGGCCTCCCTCTGGTCTTTTGAATCTCTGCCCGATAAAGTGTAAAGTTAAGGGAAACGACTAGGATATTACTTCTTTCAATCCGATTACGAATTTTTCACTTTGCTCAGGCCGCCGACAGATGATTATATTCGTTACGACAGTGGTTACCCTCTGATTATTAGTAGCTCTGCCCGAGAGAGAGAGAGAGAGAGAGAGAGAGAGAAAAAATGATACTGAAAAGCGCAGTCATTTACTCTCTCAGTCCGATAACTTATTTTTCATTTTAATCATTAACTCAAGAACAACCTCTAATGGTGTGGGGTTAGTGAAGGCTGTTATATAACCCATCCCATTAAAAATGTCTCCCGGAATTGAATAAAATCGTCTGGAGACAGCAAGAGTAAATACAAGATGTCACTGTAGGTTATTTCTAAGAATTTAATTTTGCCCATATTCCATGCCTAGTATGTTTTGCACACCTCAGTTCGGTTACAAGGGCCCAGGACAGTAATTATTAGCATTACGTGGGGAGTGAGGCCAATTTGTCTGCTTAAATACTAGTTGTCACCAGGTTTGGCAAATCATGCTTCTTTCTCTTAAACAATATATTACCTTAGAATAACTATGTATAAATAAATTACATGTTCTTACATAATTTCAATAAAAGTAAACTGATCATTGTGTATTATTATACCTAAATATGTACGTGCGCTATATGTTATAATTCTATGTAAGTATAAAAAAATTAATTACATTAAAACTTTGTATTGATAAGCAATTAAAAATATAAAAGATACATTTTTTTTTTTCAATATCCACTATACTCTAGATGACAAAAAAACAGATATTGCACTCATGATCATTGAGAATATCGTTGCTGAACAAAAACAGCATTGAATTAAAAGTGAAATTCGTAGACGACAAGAGTGGGATTGCTATGATGGTAGTGTACTTGGAAATTTCAGGTTCCTGTATCCCCGCTCCGATTCTAAAGCCCCGTCCCCCACCCCACCCAACCCCATCCTCTCAACTAAATTTGACCTGTGCCACTTCTGAACACACGAATATTCTCAACCCCGTGATTCCTGCGCACACATCCTCTAACATCCGGTAATGTTTTCTACAGATGTGCACTAGTCAACCAGCTTGCAATAACTGATTCGTTAGTACAGGTATTTGTCTGAGGGATTTTTGTAATAGCATGCTCTATAATGACAATGACAGCTCACAATATCACATAAACACCTACTGGTTCTTTGACTTAGGCTCTCTTTTCATTTCCTGAACAGGTCAGCTTTTTTGCAGGCTTCCAGACACAGGCTCTTTCTTTTCTACATTAAAAGTCTCTTCCATCCCAGCACCGAAAATATACTGCCTTCATTATTCCACTTGGTTCTCTGCACGTAATCCACTTCACCCAGATGACGTCTATGATTTTTTTTAGATGATTTTACATCTCTCATAAGTTAAATTCGTCTGGAAGTAGCACGAAAAAACAATGAAATACGTCATATGATTCAAGGTGATAAAAAGAAGAATACCGCCACCCCATCCCAGACGAGGTGTAATATTTACGGGTCTACCGGGTAATTGGTGACATGGTGGTATATATATCGGTTTCAACAGGGTTAGATTACGGTTTGTACAGGACAGATACATCGCTTCATGGTTAGGTTAGGTTAGGTTAGTAATCACTTGATAGAAGGGTCATCTTCGTCCTCGGAGAGTTGGTGATGTTGCAATAGTTCATCTTCTCACACCATCTGTGGCACAGCGAGTGGTTATCAGATTATGCTATGAATGCCTCATCTGATCTCCTAATCTCGCGAAGATCAATGATATCTAATTTCATAATTCTCACTCCATGGAAAACAACCACATGTCAATCTTGTACGTTTCAAGGTTCAGATTTCATGGTCAGCTTGATTAGCCCTTTTTGCTCCTGACCAGGTCTGACCGCAGTCACGGCCGGCTGCTTCATCACTCCTGGAGACTAAGGGCCGTGAATTTGTAGGACATGTCAAAGTGGAACAATGACCCAATACAAAATGGAGAGAACACATTCCGTCTAAACCCCAACGGTTGCATGTGACCTATATATGTCCAGTCATCACTGGCATACATTAATTTCCAGTTTCATTACCAAGACGAAGTTAGTGATCCGTCAATGAGCAATATCCACTATTTTTTTGAGTAACTCTATAAACACTCCATTCTCTGAGGCCCAGCAGTCCTCCAAACAAGTGAAACATTATGACAGCTCTTTCACTGTTACATGTTAGTGGTTGGCTAGCCTGACTTCCTCAAGTTTCGTATCTGCTGCTGATGAGATGATATAAGTGAACCCAGGAAATTCCGAAGAGAATACAAACATTCCGTGTTAGCAAAACCGAGGAAAGGTAGATTTTGTGGTGTCGGGAGCAAGGCACAAAGGAGATCAGTCATTGTTCAGGTCGCCCTCGTGTTACCACACCACTACAGGACGAGGAAATAATCACAGTGATGGAAGGCGCACCTGCATGCCCCTACGTCGTAAGAGCAGGATTACACCTGAATGAAGCACACGAACAGTTGTGCGTTGGCTTCTGTCTTCTGGGTTATGTGTTCGAACTCCAGCCAGTGGGATTCATTTAGCCACTTATAACAAAACATCCAGTTATCATTATACAGTAACTCTATCCTCATATGTAAAAATTGTTTAGACATTTTCTTTGAACTGACAGATAATGGCAATCTATCTACCTATTGCCAGACGCCTCAATCCCGTAAGGGGTGGCAACAAACAAATCGCCTCCATATCGCCCTGTCCCCAGCTCATATGCCTCTCCACTCCATCCCTCCATCTCATCCTTGGCCTCCCCCCTTCCACTTCACTCACACACTCTCCTCGTTAGTCTCTCGCTCTCCATCCTCTCCTCATGGCCAAATCACCTGAGTGTATTTCCCCTAATCCACACACCAACGCCACAGCGCATCTTCACTTCCTCACATGTCAGTCTGTCTCTGCTCTCCATGTAACTGTAAATGCTCCTCTAAAGCAACTCATTTCCACTGCTCTCACTCTTGACTTGTGTCCTAAAAAGGTCCATGTTTCACTTCCATGCGTTAGAGTTGGTCTCACAATACTGTCTTCAAGCGACTTTTTTTTTTTTACTTCCATGCTTAGTTCCATATTTCTTATCACTGCTTTCAAAGAACCAACAACATTTCTTCCTTGTTGCACCCTTTCAAGCACTTCATCATCCAAACTTCCGTCCTTGCTCATCATACTACCCACGTACTGTACTTATGTGTTCTCATTTTCCACCTCCTCATCATCCAACCTCACTGTACTGTACATTCAGTTACTTCATTTCTCTCGAAGACCACAACTTTACTATTCCCTACATTCACCTTTAGATTCCGTTTCTTACACTCTCTCAAACTCATCCACCAAGCCTTGCAATTCCCCTTCATCTTCACTTAACAACAGTATCATCTGCAAACAACAGCACAGGAAGTTTCCAAACGCTGCCCTCTCTCATTAGGGCCGCTCCAACATCCACTGCCCTAACTTGTACCCCTTGTATAACCCCATCCATATACAGACTGAACAGCCATGGCGACATGACACATTCTTGTTTCAATCCAACATTCAGACAGAAAAATTCACTCAGTTCACCGTTCATATCATAATTATCAACTTTAGCTAAGTAGAAATTAAATGAATACAGGAGAAGAGTGACTTAAGGATAGTTCTTTAGCCTACTGATTTGCAGTGTTGCTGACATGCAAATAAAAAAGAAAACACGTGAGATGCGGTTTACATATATCAAGTAGCAGTCGGAAAAACGCAATATACAATTATATTTCGCTTAGTTACCAAAAATACGCTGGCATACACAGGTTCGTCACCTGGAGCAAATGGCATCTCATATCAGTGCTACCAACCGTCTATATGACAAAGCAGAGAGAGCCAAAACTTTAGCCTTTCAGCAGATGTTTTCACAGATTTCACGCCACGACAGCTGTCTCCGACTGTACAATAGAATGCACCATACGCACACTTCCACGTCAAGTCACGTAGGCTATGCGTAACGTTGTCATGTTTTAAAAGTCTTGGACAAACATGCAAATATATATATATATATATATATATATATATATATATATATATATATATATATATATATATATATATAATACCGGCGTATATATTACACATTATTACACATACATATGTGCAGCTGGGCGTTCAAAACTGACATTTTCCACAGATGAATGACCTAAATTATGAGAAAAACATCCTTAAACTTGACATCGATGCTACATCTCGGCAACTTTTGTGCTACCAATTAAAGGTGTTCCATGACTTTGTCAGTACCTTATAAGTATGTTTATAACGGGTAATGTATGGACACTTATTTGACTTAACTATTACACTATGTGAAGCTTAAAAGTGATTTTAACCTAGGTGAGATATTTTCTGATCAGATGTGTATTTACAGTTCAGTCAATTCAAAACTCATTATGACCACCTTCTGATTAAATTCATATTCTAACTTGCCTTAACGCTGAAAGAATAACCCTGCAAAGGACGTGAATGGTGGTTGTGTAAGTGCTCTATTCCGTCTACATCATCGATCTATTTCCACCATCCTTGATCCCGCAACTGTTAAGAATGGAACCGATATTTTATGAAAAGCCTGACTGGGAGGGATCTCATGACACAAAGTACTGAAGAAAACTGAATGACATACGGTCCTGGAATGCTCATGTTTAGTACAGTTCAAACACTGGCTGATGTAAATTAGGCTTTTAAGTAATACATGCTATTAAATTTTTAAGTTTGGGAAATATTTGTCAGTGTATTCAGTTTTTCAGTGTGGTGGAAGGGGACGCCCATCATCCACTCACTCAGTGTAGGGCTACTCCAGGATGACTCTACATCGAGTGACAAGCCAAATGATTTCCTGTAACCATATAACTAACCCATACGTGTTCCCTACGTGCCAACAAGCGGGTGGGCGATGGGTCAGTGCCCCTCCCCGGAAAACAAGTACCTAAAAAGACAAACATAATGCCTCGGACCCGGACGGACCTACAGGCGACGACCAAGGACCAGACAAGGGACACGATGAGGATGGCAACATGGAGTGTGTGGGAGCAGATGAAAGAAAGAAAAAAAAAGTGGACATACGTGGATTGACTGTGACCAAATGGAGAGGTGAGAGAGTGGGAGTATGGACTGGGTATAATGTGAAGGAGTAGGTGAGAGAGGGCAAAGGAGGGTGTATGTATTGTTGTGTGCAAGAAATGGAAGAAGATATAAGAGAGTATGGATCAGTTGGTTCACGAACTGTGTGGGTAAGATGGAATGTAGGATACAAGCGTGGGCGATTGTAGGTGTGTCTATGCGCCGACAGAAGAACACGCAAGCAAAGTGAAAAAAGTGTTCTGAGCAAATGTGGTTATATGCATGGAAAAGTCTGAGTGGAGTGCGAGTGTTTTTGATTGGAGATGTCAATGGAAATGTAGGCAATGTGAAGGCGGACAGAGTACCTGGTGAGTGGGGTGTGCCTCCAGAAGTGGATGGAAATGGTAGTGTTCTGGTGAACATCTGTGTGGGGAGAGGATTGGTGACAACCAATACCCTCTTTATCCACAAAATGATCCACAGGCATACATCGCGAGTGTTGAGAAGGGTGGGTGGTGAGCTGGATGAAAGAACTGCAATGACATTATTTGTGTGTATATGTGAGAATGAAAAGATATGTGCAGGATGAGAGAGCACACAGTGGTTGGGGATGTGGACACTCTGACCATCACTTAACAGTAATAGTGGTGAGAGTCAAGGTACAAAGGCACTGGATGAATAGAAGGAAAAGGGCATGCAGTCCATACAAAGAGAGCACAAAGGTTGCAGGGGGATGAAAAAAAAAAAAAAAAGCCAGAATATAAGAGGGAAGCGGAGGAGCGACTGGGTGGATATAATTTGGAGCAGGCAGGAGAGGTGGAAGGTGCGTGCAAGGTTTCACAGGACAGTTCTGCGCAGCATGCGAAGTGGTGTGTGGGGTGAAGAGAAGATGAAAGAGGGTGCAAGGAACAGCATGGTGGAATGAAGAGGTGGGACAAGCTGTGGCGGAAAAGAATGTATATAGTGCGTGGATGGGAAGCAGAGGCATGAAGGAAGTTGAGAGACGTAATAGAGAGTTATATGCAGAGACGAGAAAAGAGGTGAAGAGATTAGTAAGAGAAAGAAGAGAGTGGACGACGAGTTTGGAAGGAATCTGAGTGAAAAGTGGAGGGAATGTAAGAAAAAGTTCTGGAAGGATGTTATGAGAATAAGACACGGTTATAAAGAAGGAATAATAGTAGGAGAGTGAAATATAAAAATGGCTGATTGCTGGTGGGGAGGGAGAAAATGTTAGCAGACGGAAAGAACACTTTAAGGAATTCTTAAACCTAGGGAATGAAAGTAACACTTTTATAAGTGGCTGGGGAATGGCTGGGAAAAGGAAAGGGACAAGGGAGGAAGAGATCAGTAGGATGAAAGCAGTGGAAACAATAAAGACAGTCAAAATGGGGAAAGCCTCAGGAATTGATGGAGTGTGTGGTGAAATGCTGAAGCATGGGGTAGAAACTGTAGTAGAATGGATATGGAAGATGTGCAGATTGGCCTGGGAGGAAGGCAGAGTCCCGTAGGATTGGAATTCAGGTATAATTATTCCCTCATTGAAGTGTGTGGTAATGATAGGGGCATTTGTCTTCTCAGTGCAACTGGAAATGTACGAGTATATGATAAGACATCTACTGACAGAATCAAGAAACCAACAGAGGAATCAATTTGAGAAGAACAGGAGGTTTCAGGAAAGGAGAAGGTTGTGTAGATGAAAGATTCATCCTGAGCCGTCTAAACGGGAGGTTTGAGGAAGGGAAGAGGTTGCGTAGATGAGAGATTCATCCTGAGGTGTTTGAACAGGAGGTTTTAGGAGGGGAAGAGGTAGTGTAGATGAAAGATTCGTCCTAAGGTGTTTAATGGAAAGTTTCTAGAGAAGGGAAAGACGTTGTTTGCTGACTTCGTGGATCTGAAGAATGCATATGGCAGAATGGATAGACAAGGAATGTGGAAAATATTAAAACTGTATGGAGTGCAAGGGCGCATAGGGCTGCAGTGCGTGTGGAAGGTGAACGGATCGATTTTTTTCTATCTGAATGTTGGACTGAAACTGGGATGTGTCAAGTCTTCATGGCTGTTCAATTTGTATATGGATATAGTTATAAAAGAAATAAAAGGCAGGACAGTGGATGTTGGAGTGGCCCTCATATGAAAGGGCACCGTTTGGAAACTTCCTGTTCTGTTGTTTGCAGAGGATACTGCATTAAGTGACGACGAATGGGAAATGCAAGGTTTGGTGAATGAATCTGGGAGAGTATGTAAGAATCGGAATCTAATGATGAATGTACAGAAGTGTAAACTTGTGGTCTTCGAAAGATATGAAGTTCCTGAATGCACAGTGAGGCTGGGTAGTGAGGGTATGGAAAAATATGTGAGAGCCATCTAAGTACTTGGGTAGTGTTATGAGTAAGGATGGAAGTTTGGAGGATGAAGCGTAGGGAAGAAAGGTCGATGGTTCACTGAAAGCAGTGATACGAAATGAGGAAGTAATCATGCAAGTTTAAAAAAGGCGCTGCATGACAGTACTGTGATACCTACTCTAAAGTATGGAAGTGAAGCAAGTTGGACCTTGTTGGAAGGACACAAGTCAAGAATGAGGAAGTGAAAATGAAGTTTTATGAGGAGCACATGGAGTTGCATGGAGAGGCAGACTGGCACATACGGAAGTGAGGGAGCATTGTGATGTGGATGCGGATGTGATAGAAAGCGTCAGGAGAAATATACTGAGTGGTTTGGCGATGTAGAGAGGATGGAGAGTGAGAGACTAAGTAGGAGAGTATATGTGGGTGAAGTGGATGGGGGAGAGGGAAGGGGAGACCGAGGATGTGATGGAGGGATGGAGTGGAGAGGTATATGAGAATGGGGGGTATAAGCTGGGAGGAGCGCAGCGAAATGGCAGGGGACGGCAATATGGAGGCAATCTACTTGTCGTTGGGCGTCTGGCTATAGACAGATAGTACTAATTTTTTTCTGCTATATTCACCTAATGTTTCCTATCAGAGTCCCAATGCATGCAAGCGAGACTGCTTAACCCGTTCAATCTGGGGACGGCCAATATTTTTAATTTATAGCCTCCACCAGACGTTTTCATTCATTTTTACAAAGGCACTTGGCAGTGAAAGGGTTAATAAAGACTTATCTAATGCTCCTGTTCTAAAAGTCTATCCTAATCTTACTAATATCATCAATATAACGATATCAAAGAATAATATACGCCATCAACATGAAAGGCTTAAAATGATGACAGGAATTGCGTCATTATTCATACAAGCCGATTTACTCTACCCTGCCCAAGACTTTTAACCCCTTTTAGGTCAACTGGTGGCCAAGGGTAGTCAGATTGGAGGCTACATCTGATTAGTAACCAAACTGACTTATTCGAATTTCCTGCAACCACGACTAAGCATTCAAGTTGTGTGAGTCTCCCAGTTCCGTCACGAGAAAATAAACTTACTATAGGCTTGTGGTAAATTCGATAAGCAGTAATGAGTTCTCCATGACACCATTCGTTAACTTCTGCCTGGCATGAGTGTTTCTGTTAATTTTTACCTACCGCCTGCGCAACGGGGAGGTAGTGTTTTGGGCTGAGCCTCATTGTCTGTTTGTCTGCCGTGTTCTTTCTTCAGTGAGTATCGTGACCACCCACCTCACCTCGCTTGCACAGTGATAGTTATTATATCTATTGATGATTCTCTCTCTCTCTCTCTCTCTCTCTCTCTCTCTCTCTCTCATACAGGGTAACATGAATACGTATGAATTTATGAAAACTCTCTCTCTCTCTCTCTCTCACACACACACACACACACACACACACACACACACACACACACACACACACACACACACACACACACACACACACGTGAATACTGGCCAACGAGTACACATGAACGCAGACATATGGAGGCACATGTTTGCAAATACATAAATGCTACCAGACGTGCGTGCAAACACACACACACACACACACACACACACACACACACACACACACACACACACACACACACACACAACCTCAAGACCTACAGTTAGCAATTACACGGTGAGAGAGAGAGAGAGAGAGAGAGAGAGAGAGAGAGAGTCTATCTATAGCCCGACGACCTAATCCAGCAAAGGGTGGCCGCAGACAAAACGCCTCCAAGTCGCTGTCACCCATCATTTGACTACCCTCTCCCCAACTCACTCCCCCCCTCCCTCATATACCTCTCAATTCCAACCCTCCACCTCATCCTCGGTCTACCCCTCCCTCTCCCTCCACCTCACCTACATACACCCTCTTAGTCAGTCTTTCATTCTCCATTCTCTCCACATGTCCAAACCACCTCAGTGTATTTCTCCTAATCTTCTCAACCACATCCACATCCACCCCACAATGTTCCTTCACTTCTTCATTCGTCAACCTGTCCCTCCATGTCACACCACATGCTCCTCTCAAGTACCTCATTTCCACTGCTCTCACTCTTGACTTGTTCCCCTCTTGCAAGGTCCACGCCTCGCTTCCATACGTCAGGGTAGGGATCACAATACTATCATGCAGTGACTTCTTAACTTCCATACTCACCTCCCTATTTCTCATCACTACTTTCAGTGAACGTACAACCTTCCTTCCTTGTTGTACCCTTTCACGCACTTCATCCCCCAACGTTCCATCCTTAATCATCACACTACCCAAGCACTTGAATGCACTCACATTCTCCATATCCTCACCATCCAACCTCACTGTACATTCTGTGACTTCATTCCTCTCAAACATCATAACTTTACTCTTGTTTACATTAACTTTCAGATTCCTCTTCCTACACACTGTCTCAAATTCATTCACCAAACCTTGCAACTCCGATTCATCTTCACTCAACAATACTGTATCATCAGCAAACAGCAACACCGGAATGCCATCCCCACATCCACTGCCCTACCTTGCACCTCCTTTACAACCCCATCCATGTATATATTAAACAGCCATGGAGATATCACACAACCGTGTTTCGGTCCCACATTGAGATCAAAGAACTCACTCAGCTCACCATCCACTCGCACCGTAGCCCTAGCTCCTTCGTACATACTCTTCACAGCATTCAACAATTTCCCCTCCACTCCATATATTCTTAATACCGTACCTTCCACATACCTTGCCTATCTATTCTGTCATAAGTTTTCTCCAAGTCCATGAAGGCAGCATACACTTTCTTTCCCTTCTCTAGATACTTCTCCACTAAACATCTCAGAACAAATATCTGATCTACACACCCTTTTCCCTTCCTAAACCCCCCTTGTTCTTCTCCAACTAGCTCCTCTGTCATATGCCTAACTCTATCAGTGAGTATTCTACCATATATTTTTCCAGTCACACTAAGAAGGCAAATACCCCAATGGTTACCACATACTTCTCTCTCCCTTCTTCCTTTGTATAAAGAAACAATTGTACCTGATTTCCAGTCCTCTGGAACCCTTCCCTTTTCCCAAGCCAATCTACACAACTTCCATATCCACTCCACAACAATCTCACCCCCATACCTCAGCATTTCACCACACACTCCATCAATTCCTGGGGCCTTTCCCATTTTGATCTTCACTGCTTCCACTACTTCCGCCCTACTGATCTCCTCCTCTCTCCATCTCTTCTTCTCCCAGCCATTCCCCAACCACTTATATTAGCACTGCTCTCACTCACTACATTCAACAAATCCTCAAAGTGCTCCTTCCATCTCCTCAATTTCTCTCTCTTCTCCACCAACAATCTATTATTCCTGTCTTTCACTCCCCTACTATTTCCCCTTTCACACTGCCTTACTTTCTTTACTATCTTCCAAAACAATTTCCTACTCTCTGTCCATTTCACACTCAGATTCCTCCCAAATTCTTCATCCACTTTCTTCTTACTCTCCTTCACCAGTCTCTTCACCTCCCTTCTCCTGCTCACATATACCTCTCTCTTCTCTCTCTCATCTTCTCCCCTACCTCTACTCGCTAGCCATTCACTATATGCCTTCTTCTTTTGTTCCACAGCTCGTTTCGCCTCATCATTCCACCATGCTGTCCCTTGCACACCCTTGCATCTCCTCCTCACTCCACAAACCACCTCACACGCTGCGCCTATCTCTTCCGTGAATATCTTACATACGTTTTCCACCCCTTCCATCTGCTCTAACTCATACCTTCCCAATCTTTCTTCCACTATGCTCTCAAACTCTGCCATTTTCTCACTACCTTGCAAGTTCTCCACTCTTCTCACAGGAGCTGTTTCCTCCTGTCTTCCCCTTCGTCTCTTCAACCATTTTCTTTGCAGCTTTACCTTGGCCATCACTGAGAGAAATAATACGACAATTTACAGTTCGTTTCAACAGCTCTCACACATGGAACCTCCTCCGCTGCGACAAGGTTTATGGCCAGGTCGTACAGCATCCCTAGTGTGCAACGATTCAAAGCCAGTGACTGCGACCACATATATATATATATATATATATATATATATATATATATATATATATATATATATATATAGATATATATAGATATATATATATTTATTTTTTTTCATTCGTTTCAAGCAGGGGCATGCGATGTAAAGACCCTGGCCGGAATACTGTCGCCTCCCAGCTCACGCATCTAGTTTCTTTTACTGTCCACCCTCGCCGGGAACCAAAACTATGTTTAATGCTATTTTAAAAGGCTAAAAAGTGAGGTGTACAAATTCCTCCGCAAGGGGGAAGTTCCTCGAGGCTGGGATGCCAGTCTGTAACAGTCAGCCTTAGAAGGACAGACATGCCTACTGTTGTTTGCTTTCTTGTACTCCTTTGTACACAGGGTTTCAATGAATTTAATATATTAGTACCGCAAAAACACGCAACTTATACAACTTATTTTCCTACACATACTCGTGCTTTACAATCCACGTACAATATATCTAAACTTCACAGGGTATAAAATTCAGTTAAAGTCGTAATATATATTACAACATTTATGCTCTCCAATACTAAATAACGGCATAAATAATAAATATGGACCCCTAAGGTCAACGACGGCACTAAGCAGCGATTTCTGAAGAGAATCAGAGTCTCTGTTAAGCTCAATACATGAACAGCTTTCTTGGCTTTCGTTGCTACAGGGTCATTAATAATAGTATGTATTTGGTTATGAAGACCACCGTACTGTACATAAAACAATTGCTCAATTTTCTACGTATGTTTGAGCAAGGAAACAGTTAACCCCTTGCATCCGGTAACGTATTTATCTATTTTTGATGTCTCCACAAAGTTGGAAAGATCTCTTGCACAGACTTGATTACTGAGCGATATCTAACACTCCTAAGCTGAATAAAATCGTCTGTTGGCAGCAAGAATAGATTAAAAAAGAAAAGTAAATGGTTTGAGGGGGCTAATGAGGAATTTATCTATGGTCTATTGCTTCAATATAAGTCTAATTACACTGAATGTATTTAATATCTGCCAATATTCTATGCTTTTCTCAAAAAACAGTTAATGCCTGTAACTCACCTAATTTCTCGACACTTTGCTAAATGATGTTTCTCCACCGACGGTTTTATGTCCGTCGACCTGTTTAGCTCAAAGGATTCGAAGCAACATGATAAACTCGGCTAGGGAGGGTTCGAACAGCCGGAATCAACACCCTCACAACGATCCTTTTTTTTTTTTTTTTTTTAATGTCCTTGTTATCCCTAGACAATATTTCGAACTCCAAAGGTTAAAAAAAAAGTCTTCATCAACCCCTAAATTATAATAATCCTTTCCTAATTGAATAACAACGTCTGAATGGTGAGTTCAGCAACGGGGCAGTCGAACATGTTTATTTACTTATTCTCTGCCATGAAACTGTCCTATATTTCATTCTTGCTACCTCCAAATGACTTGACTTAGATCAGGAGAGATTCTGAACTGAAGGGGATATATAGTATAGTCTCATTAACCCTTCTGGCACCATTGAGGTCTTTCTTAATTGCCTGGAGGCAAAGTGATTAAAGAAGCCGTCTCCGTTTCGATAGTTGCCTCCCGAAGTGTGACTTACGAGGCAAAAACTGTACCCAGCCGGCTAAGTATATAAAACATCGTCCCCAGCGAAACAAGACTGCACCGTCAGCCAGTCCACATATTTAAATATCACAAAAGTATCAACATACTGCATCCACAACATGGCTACCCAATATTACAAAAACTTCTGTTACCTTCGTCAAACCACACCTAACATTCTGTACCAGCACTTTTCGACGATAGAGTCCAGTCATCATCCTCTTTACCTCTACAGTTTGATCACGTCATTTTCTTACATTTTTCTTGCTACAAACAGTCGTAATCACCTGTGGAGAAAACATGTAGTATAGGGTTAAAAACAGTCTCAGTTAATTACTCTAGTACCATGAATTTCTTTTTCATTATTTATCTGTTTACTTATATATTTTATCTTCCAGCCTCCTGACGCCTGGTAACTCAGTGCTAGAAACTATGGAGGGAACAACCATGCCATACGCACAACGGTTTGAATCCGTGAGGTGACTGAGGTGATTCCTGTCAAGTGAAAATGCTGCCTGTCCTCTACCACTAAAATAATCCCGACCACGAGTACCCTAACCCCGGCCTCCCTATGACCCAAAGAAGTTGTATGGGAGAGGTTGTTACCGTACCGATTTACCTTTCGATTACATTATTGCTATTTTCAGACGATTATAATTAGCTAAGGAGAGGCTTTCTGAAATGGAAGGGTTGCACATAGCCTTCATTAACCCTTTTCTGTACGAGATATCTTCCCTAAGTTGAATATAATCGTCTATAAATAAAAAGAATGTAATGGAAAATACGTCATCACTCTGAATAGATAAATGCTGAATAAGGGAGGCCTCTTGTAGTGAAGGGGTTACCACTGCTCCCAACACCCTGACCTCCACTACAACCACCACTGCCACCTCAAGCACTAGAAACAAACCAGTCTACACCAGTCACTATCACAATACACCAACACCACACGTCACACCACAACCCCAACATCACAACCATCAACATTCCGCAAATACCAGCACCACAACTTACACCACAACCACCAATACCCCAAAAGCACAACCTACACTGTACCACACACACACACACACACCACAGACGGAACTACCCCACCACCACAACCCACCTACAACCACCAGTAGTCCAGCACCACAACATACACCACAACGCAAATACCACAAACGACACACACACACACACCACAGACGGAACTACCCCACCACCACAACCCACCTACAACCACCAGTAGTCCAGCACCACAACATACACCACAACGCAAATACCACAAACTACACTACACCATATTAGTACAACATCCTACATCATAAGCCAAACTACCCAGCACCACAACATAACATACCGACACCAACACAACAACCTGCACCACAATCACAACCACCACCACCAACACCATAACATAACCATTATCACACCATCATCGCAACCAACACCCCACACCAACATCAACACTACACTCCATACCAACACTACAGACACAGCCACCAACACCACAACCACCATCACTCCATCACCACAACCGGCACCATGACC
The DNA here is from genome assembly GCF_032717465.1 of Coenobita brevimanus. Lineage (NCBI taxonomy): Eukaryota > Metazoa > Arthropoda > Malacostraca > Decapoda > Coenobitidae > Coenobita > Coenobita brevimanus. Next base: position 29,403,804 of record NC_137050.1, read on the forward strand.
AGAACACACCAGCACTACACCCTACACAAGCACCACCCAACATATCACACTAATTCTACACATGAGGGTATCCTTGCCGCGTCAGAGTGGGATGAGGACCAGATATAAACAACTCAGGCAGAGACAACACGCAACGGTAGCAGACTATAATAATCTAATGACACGCTGGTTTAACCCACTTTGTAACAACTGTGTCAAGACTAACTACAGCCTTGCACGGGGTACGAACCATGGAACCACTAAATCTCATGGGGCAGCCAGCACGGTCACCAGCTGACTTTTATGTATCTATTATTTTTCCTACTCTGGGCTTAGACATGACAGTCATTTACCTGAGGTCCAACAGTCCCCCTACGTGTCATGCGCCTTAACATGCCACCAGTGTCACCACTTTGACGTTAATACCCATCGTTCATACTGAATACATGCTAGGGCTGTCTTACTTAGGACTGGTAAGATGATTCCAGAAGGGGTGTTATTTATGGCACATCGGTGGGTCTTGTGCAAACTCAGTAAAGCCTGTTTTAATGAAATCCTGATCAATGTGTGCACTGACCCAGCATGGGATCGAATTCGTATCCTTTCAAACAGCAGATCACTTCCCTGACCACCATCTCTCACTGAGCTTGCTTTACTGTATTACAAACTACATTATTAATACTGTAAAGCATTATCATGTTATGGCCAGTCAAACCATGTTAACAATCAGGTTTTTATACTCTGTCTCAAGTGAATAAAATCATCTGGCGTTAGTGGGATATGAATACTGAGAGTTGTTCCCACCACGAATCAATTACTGGTACTGGCATTAACACACTCATACTCGGATACTCCTATACTCGTTCTCAGCTGGACAATAACGTCTGGAATTAGCTGGAATAAAATACGAGAAGACGTGACCATGATGAAGAATGGATAACAAGAGAATTAAATAAAACAAGAAGAACTTAGAGGATGCAACACCCGCACCGTGCAATCCGTCTACAGGCCCATCCACACCAACAATGGCCCGTGGGGATCTGTGGTTCTGGAGTATGGAAATGAAAAACTGTTAGGAAATAACCGTGTAAGTGTGATGAACTAAAGAACCTTCCCCGCTTCTGATCTAATGTTTCTAGCCTGATTCGTCATCATGATTAAAAACTGATGAGGAACGCGTATGGACACGACAGGTGTCCACTGATCGTGTGGAAAGATCTTAAGGTCGAGCCTTATATCCTGCCCTGTGCCCCTGACCTCTGACTGATTGTTCTCAAAATCAAACCTCATCTGACCCTAAACCACTAAGTTTGGTTCAAATCGGATTAGAAGTGTCAAGTTTTCTCTTGACCCTGACCACTGACCTATTGTTCTGAAAACAGAATTTCACCCTCGCCTAACCTTAAAACCATCCACCAAGTGTGATGCAATTTGAATCAGATATATTCAAGTTAAACAGCTGAAAATTGGCCGTTCCCTGTGACCTTTGACTCTGAGTGATTGCTCTCAAAATTTGATTCACTTCACCCTTTCTCATCCCTCAACCCTCCCACCAAGTTTGGTTAAAATCTGATCAATACTGTTTGGGAGATCTTGCCTGGAACTATTACCTGCAATATTTTCAGGCCCAAAGTAAATCGCCTGTTCCTCTGACGTTTCCAAATCATTCTGCCAAATTTGGTGCAATTCGTCCTTTTTTTATTTTTCATAATCAAGCTAACAGACAAACTTAATCACACACATTACCCCCAAGCGCTGTGCGCGCGGCTGAAATCATTATCCGGGGTCTCTCCCTCCAGCTGGGTTCTGTGTTCGCGTAACCTTACTCACACAATTTCTCCGCATAAGGCTGATGTGACATACTTTCTTCAAAACTGTCTGCCGCGATGGGTATTCATTCACTTTGGATATGCATTAGAAGCTGCAAGATCCACATTCTGGCATAGCTGTCATCTTTGAATTTTTTTTTTTTTTTCTGTAAAAGGCTAATATGCGTGAGGAAACCTTGAAGAAATTCTACAAACGCAAATCAAAGCAAGCTAGCTTTATATTTATACATACATATCTATCTGTATATCTATATCTATCTCTCTATCTATCTATATTTATATCTATATTTATACCTATCTATCTATCTATATACAGTAGAGAGAGAGAGAGAGAGAGAGAGTAAGGAGATAGCAAGAAAAACTGAAAATTACATTCTCGGGCTGAAAGAGTTAATGTATACATGAATAATTAACTGGTATAAGGGAAATCACAATGACGGTGTTTACCAACCAGCCGAGCATCAAATGAGGGAGATGTCAGATCAGGTTGCAGGGGGAGCAGCGACACTCACAGCCTCGGAATAATTTTAAGTCACTCACAGGCCGGACGACATAAATCTGGCGGGCTGTTCCCTGATATGTGAGGCAACAGGTGACGAGACTGCCGTAAATAAGAGGTTATCGCGATATACTGGGACAAGTATTTACAAAGGGACCTTGCCAATATTTACGATTAACAAATCTCCATAAGAGTTAGATATTATATTAAGTTGTTTTGCTTTTACTTAAATACAGACTCTAGTTTGACCGGAAGTGTCTGATATCTGTATCAGTGAAGGGAAGCGTATATAAGAGCAATCTTAAAAACAGCTTCATAAATACGGGTTCAGGTCGTTACACACTGGACGGAAACCAAGTGGAACTCATGTTGCACGCTCAAGTCTGAAAGATATCATAAATCACTCGAATGGGAGGAAGAATTAGTCGCTAAATGAGGCACTGTTGCAAAAGAGTAACAGTACTGTACTTGTGGGCAATAACAACGCTCACAGTCACATGACAATAAAACACGGTACTGTCAGGAATGCGCTGTAAATCACTCAAATGAGAAGCAAAGTTAGTCGCTAATTGAGACATCATTGCAAACAAAGTGACAGTTCTGTACTTGTGAGCAATAACAACGCTCACAATCACATGACAATAAAACACGGTACTGTTGGCAGGCGTGAGAGGGCGTGTCTGTTGGCAGGCCTGCGTGGCACATGTTTACAACCCCACCCTGTAATCATGACAACTCCAAAACCAGTAATGACCCATAATTACACCCCGGCGTGAAGGACTCAAGTTATTTTTTAGTCACCCAGTCCCTTTTTGAGTTACGAGTCGGTGTGTTTTTTGGGGAGTAACTTGAGACGACAGAGACATAACAGGCGGGTAGGACAGACGGGGAGGCTGGGGCGGGAGATGCTGCGGTGAGGGGAGTGGGAAGGGGAAGGTGTAGCGGGTTGGGGAATGGAGTGGAAGAGCTGCAGGGGACGAAGAGAGGGAAATTAGGTGAGCAAGGAGCTTTGGGGGGTGGATGGGGAGGGAAATGAGGGGAAAATGTCTGCGGAAGCAAAAAAAAATGAAGAGTGAAGAGAAAGGTGGCGAGGAGGGGTTGACACAGGAATAGGCTGAAACGGATGGTGGGATGTGTGAGGTGAACAGAATAAGAAAGATGGGAGGAAGCAGATGGATACGGGGAAGGAAGGGGAGACTGAGGATGAGACATAAAGAAGGGAGAAGCTTCCTGCAAAATGGGAAGCAGCAAGGAGGAAATGGCTAATGATAATAGTAAAAGCAATGTCGATTAACCTCCTAAGCCTAAGGACGTCTGGTATACTCTGGCTAACGGCAAATTATTATATTCAGTTTTAGGGAGACGTATTTGGCCTGAAGGGTGAGGGGAGTGAAGGAAGCCTGATAAACGAATTTTTACACAGTTTAAAATACACACGAATGAAACAATGGTTAAAAAAAATAGGGGGGAGGGGTAAAGAAACGATATGACTGAATTACGGATGCAGGTGGAAGAGACCGTGGTTGTAAAATGAGAGAAAATTAAATACAAGGGGTACATGGGAATCACCAGGGAGGTCCGTGATGCAGGGAAGGTGAACCGAATAATAGGGAAGAAGGTGAAGCAGGAGCGATATACAGACAGACGGGCCGAAGACAATAGGTAGACGAGACGGTAGCTGGGGAGGAGGGAGGGGGGCTGCAGAAGTATGAGGCAAAGAACTTGAAGGTAATGAAGACAAAAGAGGAAGGAGGAAGAGGCGATGAGGTTGAACAGGAAGCTTTCTAAGGCGAGGGAGACGAGAAAGAGTAATGGGGAGATGAGCAATAGGTTAAAGAAGGCATATAAGGTGAGACAGATAGACAGACACGAGAGAGAAATAATATGTTAACCCAGAAGCTATCTAAAGGAAGAGGAACAAACGAAAGAGCAAGATACGCGCTGAACAGGAACGTAACTAAGCATAGGAGGACATTCAAGTGAGACCATGATAAGTGCTAAGCTTAAGATGAATGATAAGTTTAACAGGAAGGTACCTATACGAAAAGGGAAGCATTCATGCAAAAAAAAAAAAAAAAAAAAAAAAAAGTAAGCTGAACAGGAAGGTACAGTTGCCACGAAAACTTCTATCGCCTCTCCTTCCCTCTCCATGAATCCGCAACACCTGACACTGATGACATTATTTTATAGCAGAACGGTGTCATCAGTGTCGGCTGCTGCGAAAACACCAAGCTAAATTTCAAAATCCGTGGAGAGAAAGGCAGGAGAGGCGGCAGGACTTTTGATGGCGACTGTACCTAAAGAGACGGATACGAACAAGAAAGCAAGAACAAGATTATTGTAAATGAAGAGGTAATGATAATGAAGAGAAGAGAAATGAAGAAAGGTAAGGCAGAGTTATATGGAAAGGAAGAGAAGACAAGACGCGAAGAAAGAAAACGAATGATGAGTATGGGATAGTATAGAAACGAAACGTAAGACTGAAAGAAGGAGAAAGGTAAGGATTTCAGAGGGTTAAGATGGGATGATGAAGAGAGGAGAGACGGAACAGAAAAAGAATGGTAAGTTGGAATGATGAAAGAAGAGAAATGGCAAGAAATGAAGAAAGGTAAGATGAAATGACAGGAAAAGGAGAGGAAGTGACGAACAGGGCGAAGACATGACTGATGACGTGAGAAGGGAGGTAAACGTAGACATGAAGAGAGGGGAGGGGAAGGAGGGAGGGAAGGCCAGGGTGAGGGGAAACAGATGGGAAGGGTGAGATGGGGACAGGAAGAAAGGTGAGAGGAGATGAAGATAGATGGAAAGGGAGGAGAGAAAGGAAGAAGAGATGGGAAGAGAAGACAGATGAATGTAAACAGAAACAGAAGATAGGATAGATGAAGGAAAGGAGACTATGGAGACAGGGAATAAGGAGGAGGAAGATTAGATGAGGAAGCGTGAAGAGAAGGCAGAAGACAGGTAGGTGAGAGTAGATACCAAGCAGAGAAGAAGAGGGAGAAAGGGGTTATGGTAGCTGCGGCAGCGGCGGCGGCGACGACGGCAGCAGCAGCAGAAGGTTCATCTGAAACGTGAACCCAGTGAACTGCAGGATGAAGCTGCCCCTCTCCTGCATCTCACCATCCTCAATTACGGGGGTAAGGAAGTTGCTGAAGGATATCTTTATAATCAGGTAGCTGAGCCGACCGGGTATATCAGTGTCACCGTAAGAAGGCGTCAGAGAAGGAAGCAGATGGAGGAAATAAAGACAGATATGGTGAAGGGAAAGAAGAGAGGAGAAATGAACGAAGGGGCGGGAAAGCAAAATGAGACGAGAGAGGAGAGGAATGGTAGAAGGAAGGAAAGAAGAGGCATGCCAAGATGGAAAGAAGACAGGACAGGAGAGTGGGAAAGGAAGAAGGAACAGGAGAGAGGGGAGGGAAGAAGGGTCAGGAAAGGAGGAAGGGAAGAAAGGGAAAAGGAAGGGAGAAGAGAAAGGGTAGAAGATGGAGGAAAGGAGGGGAGGAAGGGAGGCGGCGGCGCGTGTGATCACTGGGTATGACCTCTCCTGACCTGGGAGGGGAGTTGGGGGGGCAGGTCACCATGTGGGGGCTAGGCAGTGGGGTATAGGGGGAGGGGTGGATGAGCTGAGAGAGAGAGGGGGAAAGGGGGGGATGAGTTGAGAGAGAGGGGAAAGAGGAAAGTAGTATTGTACGGGCAGAGGCAAGAGTACTGTGGAAAGGAGTTGTGAGCGGAAGTTCAAGGATGCGTCGGAGGGAATAAGAGGAAACGGAAGGGGGTAGGGAGAGGGAATGAGGGAAAAGACATGGGAGGGGAAAGGGAAGGAGTGGAAAGACAAGGGTAAGGGGGAGAGAATGAGGGGAGAGGTAGGGGAAGGGGGAGGAAATGAGGGGAGAGACGGGGTAGGTGGAGGGGATGAAAGGAGAGATAGGGGAAGGGAAGGGAATGAGGGGAGAGACGGGTGGAGGGGAGGGAATAAAGGGAGGGACGGAGGTTGGGGGGAGGGAATGAGGGAAGAGACAGAGGTAAGGGGAAGGAATAAGTAAGATATAGGAGAAAGGGGAGTGAATGAGGGGTGAAGTCAGGGGTAAGGGAGGGGAAATGAGAGGGGTGAGGGCAGGGGTAAGGAAGGGGAATGAAGGGTGAGAGTAGGCGTAAGGGAGGGGGAATGAGGAGTGAGGAAAAGGGTATCGAAAAATGAGTAACAACAGCTAGTAATGGGAGCAATATGAGGAGAAAATAACTGATTACTATAAGGCATGCAGTGACATATGTATGAATTTTGTGGGTAATGTGAGAAGGGAGAAATAGCCAGTAAGGAAAACAGAAGGGGAGGACGAAGTGGTATGAAAAGAGTGAGGATACAGTCATGAGTGGCAACAGAGTGGAATGGGAGAAGGGTGAGACTGTAATGAGTTGCAGTGGAAAGTAGGGGAAGGGTGGGGAAGGTGTGGGGAGGTGAGGGAAAAGTGAGGGAGGTGAGAGGAAAAGGGGTGGGGAAGGGTAAGGGGAGGGGAAGGAAAGGATGAGGGAGGTATCAGGGGAAAGAGAGGGGACTGGTGAGGTGGAATGAGAAGAAGGGACATGGGAAGTGAGGGAAGGAGAGGAGAAGAGTGAGGGAGCTCTGAGGGGAGGGAGAGGAGAAGGGTGACGGACGCGAAACGGGAAAGTTGAAGAAGGTCTGAGGAGAAGGAAAGGGGAGAGGTGAGGGAAGAGCCAGGGGAAGGAGAGGGGAAAGAAAAAGAGTAGAGTGAAAGAGGGTTGAGGAGATGGAGAGGGGAAGAGTAAGGGGTTGCGAGGGGAAGGCAAAGGGCAGGGTGTAGAGGTGTGATGGGATAGGGTGATTTATGAGGGTCAAGCAAGGGTATTAGGGTGTGTTATTGGGGGAAAAAGTAAGAAGCACAAAAGGGAAGAGAAAATAGGGAAGATGCTACGAACAGGAAAATGAGGGAAACGAATGAGATGGACCAGGAAAGCAGAAAGAGGATGCAAATTAGGACTTGAGTGGGAGGGGAGAAGGGAAAAGGATGGGGAGGAAGGGCAAGATCGGGATGGAAAGAAAAAAGTAGGGAGGAAACTGAAGGATGGGGAGGAAAGGATAGGGCAGGGGGGAAAAGAGTAGGAAGGAAAGTGAAAAGTGGAGGGGAAAGTGAAGTGTGGGAAGGAAAGTGAAGGATAGGGAGGGAAGTAAAAGGTGGAGAGGAGAATGAAGCGTGGGTAGGAAAAAGAAGGGTGGAGAGAAATGGAATGGGAGAGGAGGAAGGGTAATGGTAAAGCCTGAAGAGATACAGTGATGGAAGGAAGATAGAGGAGGTATGCCGGAAGGAGACATAGAAAAGTCAAAGAATAATACTCGTGGGGTCAGAATATGGGAGACGTTCATCCATGTACTCTCACCAGACGATTTTACTCAGCTTAGGATACCCTTTAATACTGAATAAGTCAATGTAGGACGAGGCTCGAAATGTCTCGCCTAAACAGAACTAAACAGCTTGAGTGTGGCAAGATTTGATGAAAGGCACGTCCTAGGCCTGAAAAAGTCACAACAGGGAGAAAAATAATGATGGCAGAGAAGGGTTGAAAATGCGGCAAGGGAGAGACAACCAGCGGTAATTATGGCCTAGTGAGCAGCTATGCAGGCACACTGATGGGACATGAATGTAGGGGGAAACACACGACACAACTTTACAAGAACACACATGAGAGCAGTTCTATCATTAAGACGACGCCGCATTCACTTTATTCTTGGTACCTCATGACAATTTTGTTCATCCTACGAAAACTCTCGTATTGAAAGGGTTATCGAAGACTAAAACGAACCACGTCAGTTTGAAGTCCTTCCTACGCTGAGCAAACATAAAACAGACGTCGTCGATAAGAAGGGGCCAGAGCTATACATACACCAGAAGCACACACTGAAATGATCTGAATACATATAGTAGTGGATTCATGTTAAGAGCTACTGGTCCTTATTATCCTATCTCTTTCCTTCCCGTAGACGGCGACCTTTATGTTAATCTCATATATAAACTCGCACATTATCGAAATACACTGGCTAATTTTCACTAATGTTCTCAATTTCACTTTCATTAATTTTCGAACACTTTACACTTACAGGGACTCTCTCTCTCTCTCTCTCTCTCTCTCTCTCTCTCTCTCCCTCTCTTTACATCCGTCCTCCCCTGCCCCACCCCCTCACTCATGTTCCGGCTGGTGATCACAGTGGCTGCCGCTCCTGCCTCAACCCACATACACATCCATACACTCATCCCCTCACACACACACACACACACACACACACACACACACACACTTCCTCTTATTCCTGTATATCCACCAGTGAGACTGATATTCATACATATACTCATACTCACTCATAGCTCCAGACCTACGAGTCCACCCAACCCGACCCCCATCCATCTCCTTCCTACCTATACACTCGCAAAAGTCATAGGGGGGTTAGGAGGAGGGTAGGACACAGACAAGACAAAGACAGTGAAACAGAAGACAGTGGTACGGCGTAGGTCTGATTATTACTTCCGTCAATGAAGCTGGTTGGAGGTTATGTATTCACCAAAGTCTGTTTGTGTACAAGATGTCTCAGTACACTTGTTGTCGGATTTCGATGCAATCTGGTGGATAGGTGGGTAATGGTTTAAGAAAGAGTTTAGGTTTTTAGGTGAATCCGGAACCGGATGAAGAAATAAATAATTTTTACTGGCACTGGGGGAGGTATCTGAGACTGTGTAACAGGCCAGACTAAGACCATAGCATTAAGAGACTATGTAAAACAGCTTAAGTATTCGTCTGGTAGGAAAGATTAATTATATTAGTAAATCATAAATTTTACTGGCGTGGGTGAATATGTGCTCTCAAAGTGCTTTATATTTTGACTGTTGCGGCCTCCCCTACATCGCCCCCCCCCCCCACAATCTTTTTCAACCATTCACAAACCCACACTCTCACATCTCTGCAACCCCTCCCCCCACCTCCCTCCGGCCCTCCTCCCCTTATATCCATTCACACTTCCCTTCCGTATTAACATAAAATTATACTATACGGTAGTTCTTTCATTTTAACTTGGCTGAAGTTTTCTTCCTTCTGCACCTTATTTTCTATAACTCGATGACAGAATCAGATATTCCTACGGCTCTACATCCCTTATATAGCCCCTTTTCATGACTAAGCTATTTCTTGTGATAATCTATAATGTAAAAATCGGCTGTGCATCTCCCCCCCCCCTCTCTCTGTAACCTTGCAAGTTATCCTGCTGGTGGAGGGTGGTGACCAAGTGGGTAGGTTGGTAGATGGGTAGGGTGAGTGGGGTGAATGGACTGGAGTGGGCTTGGTAAGTGGAGTGGATAGGGATGGGAGAAGATTCGTAGGGTGAGCGGTGTAGGTGGTCACTGGATGGACTGGAAGGAGCTAATATATTATCACTTCTACAATGTTTAACTCCTTGCTGCAGCTTCATCACTGTCTAAATGCATTTTAATCATTTTCAATAATATGTGCACATGTCACATTAATAAATCTGCTGACGCTAAAATCCCTCTTAAGCTGATAAAATCATCTGGTGTTGCCCACACAAATATCTCTCGACAATGGTATTATGGAGACTGTATCTGAAAGCTTGTGGGATGGCAATCTCTTACTCCCAAAAGCAGGTGAATGTTGGGCTTGGGGTTAGGTCATACTGTATGTTTTAGATACGTCGTCTATGCAAAAAATTATAATTATTACATATCTGTACACTGTACTGGCCTAGTAAATGCCGTATGCATACATCTACTTTACATGTATCTGGTATGTAAAATTACATGAAAAAGATCTTAAATCATAATACAGTAATACAATTACAGTAACTCATGGTTTTGGCTGTGGTGAACTGTCAACTGGTGGCCGCCTCAATGCTTGGGATATCAGAGAGATGACCACTTCTCCAGTCCTCGGTAGTATAGTGGTTAGTATCCCCGCCTGTCACGCGGGAGACCGGGGTTCGATTCCCCGCCGGGGAGAAATAATGTTTTTTCCTCCTAAGGGAAAAAAAAAAAAATTACGTCACCTTAACGTCAACTAAATGTGACAATGATGAGAGATGGAACCCACCTTACTTATCATGGATACTTTTTAATTATCCAGAGTTATTTATTTGTTTTACTTGGTTTTGTATTTACTATGTTTAAGGTATATTTCTGCTTGTTCCTTTTCATTTTAGATTTTCTATTGTCACAACTGCTACTGGATGTAGAAGTTGACGCGTCTGATAATTTTCATAAAATATCGCGGCTGTTGTTGTTGTTGTTTCACTCCAGTCTGTCTGACCAAGCAGACCCGTCGACCATAGGTAAGCAACGGTTTCTCTGGGGTCGTCCTACAGGTACAGTATGGTGCATATACCGAGCAGATCCAACGCCCCCTTGTGGTAGCTGCAGTGCCTCCCACCAGCCCCGTGGTTTTTACGAAACAGGAAATGGAGCCGAACTGAGAACTTCCTTTCCTCTGATTAATGTTCGCCCCCTAACCAGAAAAGCTTGGATTTAGATCGCACTGTCACGTGTGTAAATGGGAGGCATGGCTGGTATGATGGCGTAAATCAGAACATTTTGTCGGCAAGGCGGGGCCCCATGTCTCGGTAGAGAGGTGGCCTGCAGTCCTTACGGACCCAGGTTCGAATCCTGGCTGGGGCAGGGAACAGTTTAAGGATTTGAATTTCATTTAATCAGGCTTTACTGATCTACCAGAAGACCCGCCGACATGTCGTGAAAATACCCCCGCTAATACCAATACACCAGTCCTGTATGAGACAGCCCTAGCATGTATTCAATATGGACGGTGGGTGTTAGCGCCGAAGTGGTGACATGTAGAGGTGTATGGTATGTAGGAGGACTGCTGGGCCTTGATAGCAGGCTGTGAAGCCTATGCCCAGAGTCGGACACATAAAAAAAAAAAAAAAAAAAAAAAAAAAATGTCACTGCCATGTTATCAGTGCTCTTCACAGGCTATACGACCCTGGTTGTGGGAATGAAGCTATTTCATGAAATTTCATAACTCCATTTCAGCACAGTTTCCACAATATGCACCTCGAATCAAATGCAGATTATTGTTGGGATATACCCATTCCTGATGACAGTTCATCATCGTCATCATCACCTTTTTAACTCAGCTCCCATATCAACGTGAAGATCCAAAACACAGCTTCTATTTTACTTGGGACATCATTTGGAATGAAAGCAAACTCTCAGGAATAATTCTGATTCATCTCCCTCCTTTAATGTAAAACGTATGGGGCTTCTTCCAGCACAAATGCTGGTCGGTGAGGTCGCCACAGACCTAAGCATCTACTAAAAAAAAAAAAAAAAAAAAAAAAAAAACTTTACAATAACATACACTGGCATCAGAACAGCTAAGAAGACTGATTATTTATGTGAAGTAGATGGTGACAAAAACAACTTTCAAGAGGTGGCACACAGTCGGCCTCATCACTGGCCAGCAAGACTATACTGTCATCACCAATTACTTTTCACTTTCCCTCCTCGGGTACCTGAATCAACACAGCCTCCAGCAAAATCCAGAATGACTAGATACGGTGCTCTGACAGCACAGCGACGCCGTAGCTGAACTTTGACCCTGACCCGCGACCTTGACTTTTGACTGATTTGCCCCCAAATCATATCAGTTTCTCCCATCGTCACATGCAATATAAGTGAAAGATTGACATAAAGTGGCCATGACTCATGCCTGCACCAAAACAGCATCACTTACTGCCAGCCCTATACCTAGTGTGTGTCAGTTTTGATCCAAAGGCGGATCAGGCATTCATGAATCGTGTTAACATATTCACGTTATTTTATTAACAAAGATACATATATAGAAACACATATAGCTATGTCTTCGGCGTCGCTAATAACAAGTTATGCTGTCACTCTCCCCCCTCCCCCTCAAAAGCAAAGAAACTACAAGGACGTTTTTACCACATAACACCAATATCTATGGATCATCGAGCAACGGTGCATGGAGGTGCGAGCGATGTGGAATGAAGAGAGGAAGGGAGGGGAGAGGGCAGGGGAGAGATGGGAGGGGATGGAATGGGAAGGGAAGAGGAGGAGAGGCGAGGGGAGGGATGGGATGGAGGGGGGACGAGGAGGAAGGTGACGGCAAAACGGGGAAGGCAGGCACATGCTAAGAAAAAGAATATGAGGAAATGAGGGAAAAGTGAGACAAGGAGAGGGAGAGAGGGAAGAGAAAGGGGCAAATGAACAGAGAAGAAAGGAAGTGGGAGGAGGGAGGGAAGCGAGGGTAAATGGGGGAAGGTGAGTGCGGAACTGGGAGAGAAAGAGCAGGAGGTGAGGAAAGGAATCACAGAAAGAAGTGACAAAATATAAAGCACAGGGATAATCAAAGCGGCATGGAATAATAAACATGAGAAGTAAATTTCTAATGGGGAAAATGACAGTACAAGGGGAAAATTACAGGAGGAAGATAATGATCTCTTCAACCGACGAATGTTTATAATAACTTATTCCTGCCACCGTTAGACGTATGTATTATGCCTAGTTGTGACCTTTGCAAATGAAAAGGTTACATACAGCCTTCATTAAGCCATTCACTCCTGGCATACTTTCTTAATCTGAATCAAATCGTTTGGTGCCTGCGAAAATTTAATACGCATGACATTCGTTAACTGAGGTGATATCATCCTACCGAATGAAGACAGTACTTTATATATACTGTATATATATATATATATATATATATATATATATACTGTATATATGAAGAGAGAGAGAGAGAGATTAAAGCTACCACCACCACACCACCTTGACTAACGAGCTGAACTATACACGTGGTCAAAGTATCTGAAGCCACGAACGCACACACAGCCTTTCCCTGGCCACACACGATGCTGTCTCTCTATCCTGCCCCCTCGTGGAAGGGTGGAGGCAAGGAGGTCACTGACAGAAAGCAGTGTGGACGGAGTAGATGGCAGAAAATATGGACAGAGAGGTACCGTAGACAGATAATGCTGACAAAAGTAACGAGGTGGAAAGTGTTGGCCGAAAGGCAGAGAGAAACTGAAGATAAGCACACAAAATTAGCAATGAGGCTGACGGAAAACATAAACAGGCAAACCACCAACACTGAAAGATCGGCATAAAGTACTGACTGAGAGAAAGGCAGACAAAAGAAAGTATATCAGTGGGAGGAGAGAGAGAGAGAGAGAGAGAGAGTCGACGTTGGGAGGAAGAGGGAGGGAGAAAAATACAGAAAAAGGAGAGAAAGAAGGACGGGAAAAGAGGGAGAGAAGATAAAGGAAGGCAGAGAAAGGGGATAATTAAGGAACACAGTAAGAGTAGAAAGGAAGAGGGAGAAGCAGGAAGACAGCGAGAAGAGGAAGAATGAATAAGGAGGAGGAATGAAAAGAGTACGAAGAAAGAGGTGCAGTGAGTGTGAAGAGAAACAAGGGAAGAGTGAAATGCCAGTGAGTGAAAATAACGTAGACAGAGGGTTGATATGGTGTAGCGTGGTGTTGTGTGGAGTGATGCTGGTGTAAGGGGGAGGGGCGGTGTGGTATGGTATGGTATGGTATGGTATGGTATGGTATGGTATGGTATGGTGTGGTATGGTATGGTGTAGTACTGTGTGGTGTTGTGTGCTGTGTTGTGGGGTGAGAAAGCAGTGAGTGAAAGGTGTGATGTGGTGTAATGTGGTGTGGTATGTTGTGGGGAGGTGTGCCTGTGAGTGGAAGGCAGGATGGGATAAGGTGCTATGGTGTGGTGTAGTATGCTGTGGGGTGGTGTGGCAGTGAGTGAGAAGCAGGGTGAGGCAGGGTGGTGTGGGGTGGGGTGGGAGTCAGTGAAGGAACAAGGGCAGCATTGTGAGGAGCCAGGTGTGTCGCCCCGCACCGCCAGGTAACTCCACCTAATGAGGCACCCCACTCTCATTAACACACATCAGGGGGCACCACGACCTATCCAATGCACACAGAAAGTTGAAGAGCTTGGATGAAATGTGGAAGGATGTGTATAGAAAGAGACAAAATATTTAAGTTGAAAGAGGAAGAGGACAGAAATAGAGAAAACATGCGAGATGAAATAAGGATGGAAGCGTACAGACAATGTATTACTTAAACTGTGAAAGTAGCATGTAGAATGGAAGAAAACTGTTAGATGAAGTATGGATGGAAGGGTGTACGATGAGACTGTAAATGTGAAGGGAGAGGAAAGAGGTGATGTCGTAATGTGGAAGTTTTCAGTTGAAATGAGGAAGCGTGCCTATAAAGAGAAAAATGTGAAATGAACAGACGATGGATGAACATTGAAAGTGTGCAAGCTGAGATGAGGACAGAAGAATGTAGACAGAAAAAAATGTGAGTTGAGGTGAGGAAGGGTGTGTGTGAACGAGACAACATATTTAAGTTCAAGCTATGGAGGAAGACGGTAGAGAGAGAATGTTTAATCTAAAGTAGGGAGGGGATAATGTTAAGAGAGAGAAAATTTGTAAGCTGAAGTGAGGATGGATTAAAAAGAATGGGGTAATATGAAATGAGAAGGAAAAGCGAAGAAAGAGGAAAATATAAATGTGAAGATATGGAAAGGGTAAGAAAAGAAGCCATTAAGGTGTTTAATGGAAGATTTGGACTGAAATAAGAAAGTCAGGGTGTACAAATGAATAAAACATGTGTACTAAAATAAGGAGGAGAAAAGGAGAAAATGTAAATAGGATGGGAATAAGGAAGGTAAAAGAGAAGTCATTATCCTTATCCAAATTACGATTCCTGTAGGTTTTCTTGCGATGTCCAGACAATTTTCCTTTTTTACTTAGGAGTGACCTTACGAGTTTAAGAGGAGAAGGAAGGCTATTTTTAATCTCTCTATTTCAGAAAATCTCTCCACGCTGAATACAACCATCTGGAATTAGCAAGCATATACTACTACTACTACTACTACTGCTACTACTACGACTACTACTACTACTACTGCTAAATACATCGGTAAGGTGGTGATGCTGAAAATCTGAGGTGATATATGGAAGGCAAGGAGTACACAGAAGAGAAAAACGTAAACTGAGGGGGGAAAAGAAGATGGGAAGCCATTAAGATTAAAGCGATAAGAAATATGAAACTGCTTGAGCGTTAGGAAAGAGATTAAGCGTTCAAGCAGTAAGTATATAAACAGAAAGGGGGTGAAGAAATTGGGTAAATGGAATAAACTGTTTAGGGGACTGTACGAGGTGTTGAGTAGGTGAGATAGTTCAGACGATACACTACACTACATTCCTCGAGACCTGGGCTTCTTGGCAGGAACACACATAGCAGTACTGTATATTGAGGGAATGTTAAAGGATTCAGTGTCACATTCTCTCTCTCTCTCTCTCTCTCTCTCACACACACACACACACACACACACACACACACACACACACACACACACGCACGCACGCACGCACGCACGCACGCACGCACGCACGCACGCACCGCTCGCTCGCTGGTGCAGTGGTAACGTTCTCCCTTGCCAACTGGTGGACGGGAGTTTGCGCCTCGCTCAGGTTGCGAAAAAGTTTCACTGACGAAGTGGGTGGTTACTGTCCCCCTCGAGCAAGGGGACGGGTGTGTGCGTGTGTGAAGGTCACAGCCTTGCCCTTAGATCGGACTATATGAGCTCTCAGCTCCCTTCCGGGAGGGTATAAGCTGACAATCACGACCATCAAGTGATCCTGACCGACCCGGTGAATTATAACTACACACACACATACACACACACACACTGAAGGCATTACACTATCTTTCTCTCTCTCTCTGCCTAAGGAGATCAAGAAAGGGGTAGACATTGTGATGCAGCAATAGAAAGAGGAAATAAGAGGCAGAGAAAGAGACCAGTGAAAATGGGAAAGAGGACGAGGAGGAAGAGGAAGAAGACGATGCAGAGATTGATAAAGAGGCAGATGAAGATGACCAGAAAACAGTAGAATAAAAGACGATAATAAAGATAATGGTGTACAGGAACAAGTTAAAGACAAGGTTAACGCCTATCCGATTAACATTTTTTCTTACAATCAACTACATAAGATTCTTTTTTTTTTTAGCTTAAGGAAGACGTCCTGTTAAACACGTCTTTTATAATCTAAGCAAAATAGTCTGGGTTGCAAGGGGAGAGAGAGAGAGAGAGAGAGAGAGAGAGAGAGAGAGAGAGAGAGAGAGAGGCGTCATCATGGTGAAGGAGGTAAAGACGTGGAAGATACTCGTAAACACACTTACTGAGGTGAAAAATAAATGATCAAGAAACAGATAAGGGAAATAAAAATGTAATGAATCAAATGAGATCAATAAAAGTGAGGAGTGATTAATGAATAGGCAAGTCAGAGACACGACATGACATGGAGAAAATAGGATGAGGGAAAAGAATATGAGATAGATAAAGACTACAAGTTGGAAGAGAAGACTAAGGACAGACGAACAGTAAAGGAATGGGAAGGGAGAGGGATGGATAAAGAGAGATGTATGAACTAGTACACATTTGAGGCTGGAATGGGCGGACGAAGAGTGAGATTACAGGTATCCTTACTGGTGAAAAATGTTATGCACGTGTCTCGCTTTTCCATATGACTGAGTTTTGGGAGAATGTCTGATCCGTGACATTTACTCCCGCCCTTTTTTGGCCTAAATTTTCCTCAGATCATTCTAACATGACTATAACCATGCCTATAAAATGTTACTTATTTCCGATGAAAACTTCTGCTGGTTATTTTTTCGGAGTAGCAAATCACGCAGTTTTTTACTTTAATGCACATTATGATGTTGCTGTTGGAGTGATTTTATTATTATTATTATTATTATTATTTTTTTTTTTTTTGTAATATCTGATACCTAGCTATTATGGGAAGGCTTCGAAGCATCAATGTCACATACACAAACAACTACGCGGAAAGACAGAATTGTGTCTCCTCTGTCAAAAGTGGACAGTAAACTGGAGAAAGGCATGAAAATAATGCAAGAGGGACAAGACAAAAGTGAGACGGATAGACGGAGGAAAAAAATAAAAGGGATGAGATAGGGAACACAAGAAGGGTAGGAGAAGGGTTGAAGGGTTACACGACTAAGTTAAAGGAGATGAGAGCGATATGGCAAAAAGATAATGAAATAAATAAACAATAAATAAATATAGATATAGACAGACAGACAGACACACACACACACATTTTATATATATATATATATATATATATATATATATATATATATATATATATATGTTAACTGAGATGGATGCAGTAAGGAAGAGATGGGCAGAGTATTTTGAAAGATTGTTAAATGTAGAGGAGGAAAGGGTGACTGAGATTGTGGCAGATAGAAGGGTGCAAGGAATAAATGTGTTGGGAGAGTTGAATGATTCTTTGATCACGAAGGAGGAAGTGGAGAAGGCAGTAAAGGAGATGAAAATAGGGAAAGCTGCAGGTATGGATGGTGTGCTATGGAATGTCTGAAGGGTGGTGGAGTGACTATTGTTGACTGGTTAGTAAGATTGTTGAATGTGTGCTTTGACAAAGGTATGGTGCCAATTGACTGGGCAAGTGCTTGTGTGGTCCCGCTGTATAAAGGCAAGGGTGATAAGTATGAATGTACTAGCTTTAGGGGTATAAGTCTGTTGAGTGTTGTAGGTAAGGTGTATGGTAGAGTGTTAATTATGAGAGTTAGAGAGGGTACAGAGGGAGTGATTGGTGATGAGCAGTGTGGCTTTAGAAAAGGGAGGGGATGCGTTGATCAGGTGTCTGCTGTGAGACAAGTGTGTGAAAAGTATTTAGCGAAAGGCAAGGATGTGTTTTGGGCATTTGTGGATTTAGAGAAAGCGTATGATAGAATTGATAGGGAGGCTTTGTGGACTGTTTTAAGATTGTATGGACTTGATGGTAGGTTACTAAAAGGGGTGAAAAGTTTTTATGTAAATAGTAAAGCGTGTGTAAGAGTGGGAAATGCTGTGAGTGATTGGTTTCCCGTGAGAGTGGGGCTGCGACAGGGATGTGTGATGTCGCCTTGGTTGTTTAATATTTACATGGATGGTGTTGTAAGGGAGGTGCATGCAAGAGTTTTAGGTGGAGGTCTGAGTCTGGTGAATGTTGATGGTGGAGAGTGGAATCTGAAGCAGCTGCTGTTTGCAGATGATACTGCACTGGTGACTGATTCAGAGGAGAGATTGAGACAGTTGGTAGAGGAGTTTGGAAGGGTGTGTGAAAGGAGGAAATTGAAAGTAAATGAGAATAAGAGTAAAGTGATGAAGTGTACGAGGTTGATAGATGGTAGGGGGATGAATATAGTTTTGAATGGTGAGTTGCTTGAGGAGGTAGATTGTTTTAAATATCTATGGTCACATGTTGCTGTGGATGGAAGAATAGATGCAGAAGTGAAGTTTAGAATAAATGAAGTGGGAAAGGTGCTGGGAGGAATGAAAAAAGTGTTTAAATGTCGTTCGCTTAGAATAGATGTAAAAAGAAGCCTGTATGAGGGTGTTGTGGTACCGACTGCTTTATATGGGGCTGAAACATGGAATATGGGTGTAGCAGAGAGGAAAAGTTTGAATGTAATGGAGATGAGGTGTCTGAGGAGTATGTGTGGAGTGACGCGTATGGATCGAGTGCGAAATGATGAAGTGCGAAGGAGAACTGGAGTTGTTCAGGAGATGGCTGGTAGAGTTGAGCAGAGGGTGTTGCGATGGTTTGGGCATATGGAGAGAATGGATAATGAGCGATTGGTGAAAAAGATAACTAGATCTGATGTGAGAGGTGTAAGGCTGAGAGGAAGACCATGAATAGGATGGATGGACAGTGTGAAGAGAGCGCTGGATGCGAGAGGGATGTCTGTTGAGCAAGGAAGAGTGGCTGTGCATGACAGAAATAAATGGAGAGAAATTGTGAATGAATAAGTGATGACGCGGCCCTGAGGGGATATTCTCCCATATTTGGTCTGATCAGCTAGTCAGGTCAGGTGCGGGTAAGGGGTCTGTCGGGCCCTGCTGCGGATGTCACTGATTGCATTGCGCAGTTGACCCTTGTGCGGTGTGGTGCGGTGAGGATCTGTCCGTTCTCCCCTTTGGGGCTAAGATGCGAATGAATGTGTTTGAATGGATGAGTAAATGGGGAGTGTGTCGTCCTGTCTCGGCTACCTCCCTTTCCTTGGGGGAAGCAGCCTAGGTATATATATATATATATATATATATATATATATATATATATATATATATATATATATATATATATATATATATATATATATGCGCATGTTTTCGGCATATAATTTTTCAGCATAATTAGAGAAAAGGGATCAAACAAGCCGAGTGTCAAGTACAAGGGACAAGGGAGTGATGAAAAGGTACAGGACACCAGAGACGTATATAAAATGAAAAAGGAAAGGGGTGAGGGTGAGAGCGAGGTGAGGGTGTGAGTGGCAGGGTGAAGGATGAGGCCTGAGCGTGGAGTGGACTGGGCCTGGTGTGAGCAAGGTATTGTTAGACCACTGGATTAATACCCAGCGTCCACACCACAACGGGGGGCGGCACTACTCACCTACCAGCCACACCAGCCTTCCTCTCATCGTATTCCACTTTTTTCACTTCTTTTCCCTCTTACTCCCCTTCCTCTACCTTCTCTTGTACTTCAATTCTAGAAACTTACACTCCCTCTTACGCCTATTTCCCACTCTTTGCATACACTTCTTCCAGTTTTATTCCCTCCATCTCTCTCTCTCTCTCTCTCTCTCTCTCTCTCTCTCTCTCTCCTTCACTTTCTTGATCTTTATTTTTCTGTTCCCTTATACTCATTTCCCCCCTCTCATCTCTTACATTTCTTCCTTTTAACTTCTCCCTTCTGTTTCCTTCTCCCTCCGACCCCCTGTCTTCGCTTACACTTTTTTCATCTTATCCTGCACACTCCTATTCCTCACCTCCTCTCACCTTTCCCCTCTACACTTTGCCTGCCTGTCTCTTAAGGGGACTTATACACGGCCAATCATGCCTGTGCAATCGTCAGTTATTGTGTGTGGCGCACCTCGTAACGATGAGTCCTGAAACCGCATGTATAGCAATAATACTTAATCCAGAGACCACAGACTCCAAGAAGAACAGAAAAAGTTTGGATGAAGGACGGACACAAGAAAAGATCAAAATTCACACATGAGACCCTTCCTAAGGAATTAGTGGTATCTTCTCGAGCAGATTACGAGTATAAAAATTTTCACCATGGAGCATTTCATAATTTATTGGGGATGGTCACACCACTCATAAAAAAAGACAACACACAGATAAGAGATGCAATATGTACGGTACAAATGAGAGACTGTCCAAGTGTGAGGAAGTGAGCTCTTTAAAATATCACAGCGATGGTATACTCGTATAAGTGTCATCCTTCCCGGCTCCTGACCTCGTTACTTATTTTTTGTTTTTCATTTCTCTCTGGTAGCTTTAACACAGAACATTATTATTTTTTTTTTAGTTATCATGCTCCTGATTACATTGGTTTCAGGTTTCTTTATTTTTCTATATAATTTTCCATAGTAATACCCTTTCAGTGTTTTGTTCTTATAATCCTTGACTTTTACTCTCAACACTACTGGGTATCCTTTGTAGAGTTCAATAAATTCCTGCCAAAACTCGTGTACCTCGCGCACTCGCCGTGGCTGCTGTGGTTAGACTGACTGTGATGCACAACCATTATCATACACAGTCAGGCAGGACTATAGTGTACAAGTGTCACGACTCACCAGAAAATATCAGTTAATGCTGGATACTCGTCAGTCACTTCAGCAAAGCCTTCAACCTTACCCATACACGACAGTTATATCTGCGCAATCACCATGTTTGGCAAGCATGGCTGGCGTGTATGGAACCCGTTAGTTTATCTGTCTGTCAGTCTGTTTGTCTGTCTGCCTGTCTGTCTTCCTTTACACATCACGTCCTCCTTTTCTTTTTTTCCCCTCTCAACTTCTATGTTTCGCCACCTCTTAAACATGTCCCATACCATCTATCTCTTTCCCTTTACCTTCTCAGACGCCTTTCAATCCTACTCTTTTCACATTTCCTCTTCATCCTAACCTTACCTCTCGCCTTCTTACTTACATCCTACTCCTAACATCCCATACCTCTCGATCCTATTCTTCCTCTCCCTACGAACACACTTCCTTCTCCCACCCCACCTTCTCCCGCCAAACACCCACGCTCTTCCCTCGTTTCTTTCCCCACCACAGCGCTCTCTCTCTCTCTCTCTCTCCACCACCTCATTATCCTCGTGTCCCCCCATGTACCACTCCATCACGCTCACCAACACCTCTCAGCCACCTCACTGCAATATCAATCACCAAATACCGTATCAGCCATTCACCATGAGCTAAGAACACTAAGACATAATTGCATAAAAACTGAAAACAGACATAATTATCTTAAGTACACAACCAAGAACTAGACATAAAAAACAGAAAGAAGACGCTGAACAGAAAAAAATGACAATCATCTGGGAACACACTTAAAAACTGAAGAAGGCATACCGTACTTATCGGAAAAATGAAACAAAAACAAGACATTATTATTAGAAGTAACACTAAACAAGAACAAGACATAATTGTTTATGAAAATGAACAATAAGACATTTGTCAGAAAAATAATAGAACACTGACCTAGAAAAAGGCGAAATAAAAACTTAAGAAGACACTATTATCGGTACATATATATATATATATATATATATATATATATACTGTATATATTCTATCTATCTATCTATCTATCTATCTATCTATCTATATATTCTATCTATCTATCTATCTATCTATATATATATATATATATATATATATATATATATTCTATCTATCTATCTATCTATCTATATTCTATCTATCTATCTATCTATATATATATATATATATATATATATATATATAAACTAAAGAAGACCGAGGCATAACTATCAGAAAGAATAATGGACAAAAACAATTATCAGGAAATAATACAGAAAAAGAACATGGCATACCTTTAAGAAACAATTATGATGCACTACATCCAGGAGCATCAGGGTCCAAATATGAGGCCTCTTTGAAGTCTACGGAAACTGAGCACCACGTTTCCGAAAATCCTTAGTGAGTGACTGACGGACAATCTGGCTGCTTGAGATACTCTTGCATCTATAACGAAATAATGGAAAAAAAAAAAAAAAACATAAGTATCCGGAAAAAACACCGAAAGAAAAAAAATACTGAGCAAGGCAAGGCATAATGAAGCTACCAGAGAGAAAAGAACAATATGAAGACACACACACACATACACACACACACACACACACACACACACACACACACACACACACACACAAGAACTGACATCAATAAAGGCTAATACAGATAAAGTTTACGATTACATGAAGAGTAAGAAGACGTAATACTGGTGCTGAGAGAACAGTAATTTATGAACGCCTCCTCTCTTTCTCCTCCCCTCCGTTCACCTTGGCTGGACTCTGGTAATAAATGAGTGCCGTACTGCTTCCCATCTCTCTCTCTCTCTCTCTGACAAAGTTCCACACGATAGACTCCTTCAGAGGCTAAATGCACATGATATCAAAGGGTGAATCGACAACTGACCTACAGGACAAAACAAAGAGTTGTGATAAATGGAAAATAAACAGAGTGGAAAAATGTTACACGCGGAGGATTATTTTGTAAGATTTCTAAATTCGCCGGTGATACAAACATTGGTCACACAGCAAACGCATAATCATAACTGCAAGCAATTCAGGGATATCTTGATCAACTGTTTAATTTGCCCTAAACATGGCAGATCGATGTCAATGTTGGTAAATATTAGTAGTAAAAACGTAAGGGCCACATATAAGACTAACACTCAGATTGATAATGTAAGCCATGAAAAAGACTTAGGTGTTATCGTAACAAACAATTTGACACCCAGCAGGCGGTACATAGGCTGTTAATAAAGTAAATAAATTAAATGGATTCACAGATACTGCACTCGAATATACTTCAGAAAATATTGTCATTGCCTGCCTGATCCTCCTGAGCGCCCATATTTAGAATACTGTGTTCAGTTCTGGTGACCTAATTACAAAAAAGGCATGAAGATATTTAGGGGGTGCTGCAAAGGATGACAAAAAAAAAAAAAAAAAAAAAATCGAGATTGGATTGAGAAATAAGCCATATGAGAAATGTTTACGAGAGATGAGTTTGTTTACCCTATTTATGCGCAGACTACGAGAGGATTTTAATTCAGGTGTACAAAATCTTCAAAGGATATGATAATACGGTTGTCGAAAAGTACTTCACAGTAGATGGGTTAAATTATACTACAGGCAATGGACATAAAATCGTTGGTATGCGTTTCCACTCACGTGAGGCTAAGCATTTCTTCAACAGGGTTGTGAACAGATGGAACAAGTTGCCTCCTAATGTGGTATACCCTGATACAGTTCTGATGGTCAAAAACCGCTTGGATAAAAATTGTTCGTCCCATACCTAGGTAGGCACGTTCACTTCTCAATAATACATTCCTTACGTTAACTAGATATGCTTCCCTTACAGATAACATTAGTGTAGAATATGACTGCCTTTCACCCTTTCCTATGAAATTTCCAAGACATCTTTCATGTGCTACATTGGAGTCCTTCTCATTATTTCCTGCCGGCCTAGGTTGGAGGGCTTGGTTGGTGGGGGAGGAGTCTTCGGGAATAAAATTCACCTCTTTTTCATCCGTGTTTCTTCCACCTCCTTCCCACACTTGTCTTATTGTTTCTACAATAATAATAATAATAATAATAATAATAATAATAATAATTATAACAAAAGTAATATCAATGATAATAATACAGATACTACTACTACTACTAATAATAATAATAATAATAATAATAAATAATGTCACTAATAATAATAATAATAATAATAATAATAATAATAATATCACTACTACTACTACTACTAACTAGAACACTGTAAAATTGTCCAAGGACAATTTTAATAAAGAAAAATTTTCCACAGCATGTGACCTTGACCTTAACGTCAAGGTCAGCCATCTTGTGCATGTCACCCAAGTCGTCAAGGTCTATAAACCCATTAAGTTTGGTGGCTCTAGCTTTGTTCTTTCATGGAAAATCAAGTGACGTCCGAAATATCCGGAAAGGCCCAATTATTTGACTCCAGGCGATCTTAGAAAATAATCAACCACTTGGAGTCATACTCCTTTCCGCACTGCGTCCACCTTAGAGCTATATTGTAGTAAAAGTTCAGTTTCCTAGCTTTGGTGGTTCTTGAGACAGCGTGGATGACTCACGTTTCCGTGTTCCGGATAATATCCGGAGATTCGGTAGACGGATTGCCATCACATTTGGCCAAAGAAAGCGGACAGCTGTCTGACTAAGCTGAAGAAGTTTGAAGGCTCTAGGCCAAACAGCCTCTGAAATATCGCAAATTTAAAATAAGTAATAATAATAATAATATTGACAAAAATATTAAAACTTCCCACAGGCATGTGGGAAGTTTTAATACTATTATTATTACTACTACTACTACTACTACGGTACTACTACTACAACAACAACAACTAATAATACTACTACTACTAATAATAAAGGACTGCATGATAAATATGAAAATCAAGTACAGTACACAAAATTACGAATGATATGTAACTTAATGGCTGCAGACAATGAGTATTTCTTTAATGTTACTTTGGACAATGACTTTCAAATCGGCTGTTAATGAAGTGCCTCTTCATTATGAGGAAAAAAGTTCATTGGAAAATAATTTATACTGACCCTAAAAGCTAAGCCAGTCCCACCCCAGACCCCACACCTCCATTAGGCAGACTTTACAAATATACGAGTAAAGTGAGATGGGACAGTAACAATAATAATAATAACAACAAACAACAAAAACAACAACAACAATAATAATAATAATAATAACAATAATAATAATAATAAAAATGAGGAATACATCATTCAAGGAATTTACTCCATGAAGAGGTTATGGCACTTTGATACAGAGTAAAATAAGTATGCCTATTCTTCCTAATTAACCACACACCACTCAGCGCATCGGTAGCAATAAAATGATACACTTTCACATGAAGATACAGTACGTTAAGTATTTGTTTATCATACATTTTAGTACTGATATTTTACCTCCTCCATCCCTATGGTTTTCTCATCGGCAGAATAAAATTGTTTAGTGTTAGCCGGAATAAAATACGAAGTACGTTCTCGAGCTGAAAGAAGTGAAAAAGTAATCAGGATACCTTTCATGTTACCTGCCTGCATTACTCTGTTATTATTATTATTATTATTATTGTTGTTCTTGTTGTTGTTGTTATAGTGGTTTTATCATTGACAGTACTCTTCCTCTCCTTCCATTCCCATACGTTTCCCTTTCTGTATTTCTCCCGCTCCCTTTCCCGCTCTGCCCCTGCTAATGGCCCTGCCCCTTGCCCATGCCTCTAACCCTGCTTCCCCGTCCATTTGCTATCCTTTCTTCCAATGCCCCCTCTTTCTATCGTGCTTTTCCTTCCCTTCCCCTGCCCCAACCCTGCCTCCTTGCCCATTCGCCTGAGACGCCCCCCTCACCCCTCAACCTTCCCCTCGCGGAAATCCTGACTCGAGTTGAAGAATACCTGCTTGTGTAAGTCGAGAGGGACGGTAGGGTGAGGGGATGGGAAGAGAGGGGACACGGGAGGGAAGGAGAGGAGGGGAGAGACGGCGACAGGGGAGGGAAGGAGAGGAGGGGAAGGGAGGGGAGAAGCGGGGTGAGAGGAGGGGTGGAATGGACGGAAAAAGAGCTGGGGTTAGTGAGGACGAGGGGAAACAGATGAGGGAGAAAAGGAGGAAATTGGTGCGAGGGAGAGAAGTTGCGGGAGAGTGGAAGGGAGAGTATGTGTAGGGAGAAAGAAACGAAGTGGAAGAAGAGGGAGAGAAGAAGGAAAGAAAGAGACTGGGAAGACGGGGAAGAAGGAACAGATGATGGCGGGAGGGGGGAGGAATTTAGTAAGATACGAGGAAGGGAGGGAGGGAGGAAGGGTGTGTAGAGGCGAATGAAGCAAAAAGTAAAAGGGAAACAGAAATGGACGGGGGAGAGAGGGAGGAAATTGGTAGGAGGGAAAAAAAAATGGAATTAAAGGGAGGTTGTGGAGGAGAACTGAACGGAAACGTATGTATATATTTACATACAGTGTAAAATAAATGAGTAGAAAGGGAGATGGGAAGGGGGGAAGAAGAAAATGAATGTGTGTGTGTGTGTGTGTGTGTGTGTGTGTGTGTGTGTGTGTGTGTGTGTGTGTGTGTGTGTGTGTGAAGAAAATAAGAAAAAAACTTTTTGATTTGATTTGTATCAAACGTGGTCGATGAGATGAGCATCACTCAGTGGGATAACTAACTGTTTTGAGAACCAAAGTTGAAAGAGCAAGGTCACATGACTAGATCAACTTCAACAGTTTAATGAATATCCGATTTAGAGCAAACTCTGTGGATGGGTTCAGGTTATGATAAGTATAGAAAGAGTCGATTCTATGAACAAAGGTGAAGGTCACAGAGAGAGGTCAAGGGTCAAAGTTACTGGACAAAGTCAACTCAAAGATATGATCTGATTTGGATCGAACGTGCCGGAAGGGTTAAGGGTAAGACAAGAATGAAATACCTTTAATTTGATTTTTTGAGCAGTGGGAGCGGATGTTGCATTCTCTGAATGCTCCTTCTTGCCATTATTATTATTATTATTATTATTATTATTATTATCATCATCATCATCACCATTCTCATTATTATTATTATTGTTACTATTATTATTATTATTATTGCAGAAAATCCCCCAAGCAGAGATGAAAGTGCACAACTACTACAGATTAACATAGTAACCCCGTCAATAATCACAAGCACCAAGACCATAAAGAATACCTGAACAGTTATGAACGAAGGACTGAAAATCTATTAAGTCCAGAGAAAAGGAGAAAGAGGAGATGAGGGCAAACGGGAGAAGGAAAAACGGTGTAATAAAAATTATCGATATGAGCAATAGGGAAGAAAAGAAGGAGGGAGGATGATAAAGAAGGAAGAGTGGGTGTGAGAGGAACTGAGTACGAAGAAGAAGTAGACGAAGGAAAAAAAAAAATGAATAAGAGGATGGGGATGAACGACGGGGGAGGGAAAAAAGGAATTATGGGAGGGATGATTAAGGAGAAGGTAAAAACTAACCCCGGGGGAATTAAGACGAATGAGAATAGACATGAAAACAAATAAGAAGGGAGGGAGGAATGGATGACGAGAGAGAGAGAGAGAGAGAGAGAGAGAGAATGGGGGGAGAATGGCATATTGTAAAGGTACTAACAGATTACTACAAATATACTAATTACCAGTTAGACCATTTGACAGGAAATGCGCCATATACTGTAGTGATCCTCTTTTCATATAAAATTCTTTCCATCTACGTCTCCCTCGCCACCCTCAACTATTCTAATCCCTCCCTAAAATACAACTGAACTCAACCGCCCACATTTTTCCACTTCTGGCATCATCAACACCATCATCAATGTTCATATTTCCAAACTCATCCACCTTCTTCCCTCATTCATCCTCGCTTCACCCACCGTCTTCCTCTTCCTTCCCACCAGATCTCCTCACATTTCCGTTCCTCACACTATCCAGATCATTCATCATGCTCATCTACTCAGTCCTGTCCTGACTTCATACTAAACATACATCACCGTAATTCAGTTCCCCCCTCCCCATGAGTAGCTGTAATCTCAACTTCAATACCAGCAAATTAACCAGACAACCCTACAGATGAAACAGATACATACAGCTGCATCCCACACCATACATCAGATAATGTCACACGTCCGACAATAATTCAGCAGAAAATACAACACAAAACTACGCATGTACTGGCCCTGTGGTCTGCCTCACTTTAACCAGTCGGCAACCTCCATGACTGAGGTTTGTTTAGAGCATATTATTAAGCTGTCCAACAACAGCTTAACGCAAGTTAGCTTAGATATACAGTATTTACATGAAAATGAATAATTTGTCTGTAACCAGTTAAGTTAATCAAGTGTCACAGCGAAAATGGAACAGCTGAGTATTAATGAAAACCAACACAACTAAAAAGTACTCGAAACATCGTTTCTGAACTCCAGTGGGTACTCTTGAACATTTCCCATGGACCTTAAGAAATTATACGAGGTCAAACTTCTTCATTTCGAATCATGTGCACTCTGCTCTTGCATGCACTTTAACACGCAAACGTTCACTCGCCCACACATCCTTTTATCCAAATGTCATTAATTTCCTCACACATCTAAAGGCTTTTACTCTTAAAACTCTTTCACACACCCTCACATTCTTCACACGCAACCTTCACTCCCACATGCAGCCTCACTCCTCGTCTCTCACGGGGGCTGACAAGTGTGGAGGATCAGGCAGCAATCACACCATCATCATCATCTGCACATGGCGGACACACGGCGCTGCAACACAACATCTCGTGAGGTAACCCGACGCTCCAGCCTCCCTCTCTACTTACCGCGCACCGCCATCTTGGATCGCTGCCACATCTACACGCACTTCCGCCTCTTCAATCCTCATATTTTTTTATATTTTACCGTCAGGCTCATAGCTTCCCTTCGCTACTCATCTTGGCAGATTTAAGTAATTATGATGCTCTCCATATGAAGCACAGATGAGGTGGATATGGGAGAGTATGAAAGGTGGCACCGTGGGGCAGCTACGGGCAGAAGACAAGCAGAAGATCCTCATCTTGATTAACGACTGCCGCCTGGCATCACGGGAGGTTGCTGGAATCACAGGGAAATACAGTAAGTTTTCAGTTTCAAAGAAATTTATGTCACTGAAGTTTGTAAAATATCCGAAAAAGAGGTAAAAATTATATCGTTAGTAATAATGCGAATGAAAAGGCCAAAAATCATAATGTATATTATGTTGTCAGGTATAGTGTAATGGAAGAGTTTTCTTTCCATATCAGTAACTACTAACATATTCGCCATTAATGGTAAATAAAATGCCAGATTTCCTGAGATGCGAGGATAAATAAAATGTTGAATCGAAGTCGATTGTCAAAGTTGACAGCACTGCAAAATATCCTTCCCTCTCATCTCCCAAATTTAAATGAAAAACTTTGCTTACAAGTAGACTGAAAATTAAAAAGAAAAGGCTTCAAATACAATACTCTGAAAACACAGGGTATATACTGAAGTCTGAACTATCATTTTGATATCTCAGCTAAATGTACAAAACTAGCTCGTCTTTTGTGGGTTACTTGTAGCCCTTGAGAGATGTGACTGAGATATCTAAGGATATTACTAATCTGACATTGAAGAGTCTGACCTCTAACCTCTTTATGATCATTAACGACACTGCACTGTGGCTGTGATCCCCAGCTAAGACGAAAACTTAGGCACAATACCTTTCTCACTGAACAGGCAAACATTACGCAAGGTGTTACGTATTAACAGCATGATCGTAGCTAAAAAAAAAATCAATATCGACTTCTGGAACTAAAAGCACTTCACAGAACAGTATGTAAGCAATATCTAGAAAGTCAAAGAATTATTGGGTGGGCGTGGGCTAACTTCTGATGGGATGAGATGGGAAGGGGAAATTCAATCTTCGACTGACACATTTTCATCCATAAAACACAAATAATGTCATGTCTGCTGCCCATTCATCAAATCCACAAGTTTGGCAGCTCCTTCCACACTTCCTTCCCTCACCAACACAGCCCTGCCACGTCCTCCCCCTTCCCAGTACATCCCAATGAGTGACGTGTTGGGAGGGGCGGCACCTCAGGTAAATAGTGACCCGTGGTGACCTGACCAGAGGGCGGGCCTCGGGTGCTAACTGGCTGACGGGTCACCTACCACAAACAAGTGTCCTGCCACTTCCGCTGCTCCACTGCTGATGGGTGAGGGGGTAGCGGTGGGGAGGGGGTAAAGGATGAAATGGTGAAGTAAGGAGAGGAGAGGGGAGGGGAGGGAGTAAAGGATGAAGTGGTGAAGTAAGGAGGAGGGATATCAATACGAACTAATATTTGCAAGACTCAAATAAATAGTTATATAATTACGTCATAAAGGTGTTTGTTCGCAAGTCGCTTTAAAAGTACGTATATGACCTTCATTACACTGATTATGTTAGCATGTTTGTAGTTTTGCCTTCATGTGCAAATTACAGTGTCATGTGCCTATGAAATATGAAATCACGGTTGAGCTAAAAATGATAACCGTTATATCCAGTGAATTTAAGACTCATACTACAGGTCTACAGTTAAAATGTAAGCAATGTATACGTATTATAGCATACAACTAAATAAAGGTGGGTAATGCGTATGTATGATGCAGAGGGAAAATCAACACTACACACCAAGAAAGAAGTGCACTGGGCCGAGCGTGACAGGAGGTGGAGTGATGGGGGTGAGGGGTGGAGGGCCAGGTGGTGATACAGGGCTGCAGCTTAATGTGATGTGTGATGCACGACAAACACCAGCATGGTTAACTGAGGAGAGTCTTTGTGTTGCGCACGATATACTAAGGCTCAGGTTGTCATGGTTAAAAGCTAAGAGTACTATACGGTAATGAGGTAATTAGAAGTGAAATATCAGATGTAATTTGTCAACCTGTACACAGTATCCTTAACATGAAAAAGAAGTAACGTATACAAAATCGAGAGGTGTACAAGTGAAAAAGGAGTATAAGTAAAAAGGAAATGTAAAAATAAAAAAAAAGGAAGATAACAGGCAGTGTATATGTTACTTAATAACACACACACACACACACACACACACACACACACACACACACACACACACACACACACACACACTACCAGAATATCGTCAACTCACACCCAGCATCCGGCAACATCTAAGTCTTCATCAAATTTTCCTTCCCTTCCATCACATGTAACCACTTATTTTTACACTGCTCCTCTTCACCCCCCTCCACAACACCTGCACCCTACCCCACTACATCCCTACTCAACACCGCTTTCACACAAAATCCACTCCACACTCCTTTATCCCTGCTTCCAAACGGTATCATTTAAAATCAGTGTAACTAACTTCATTCTATCTTGTTACCCTTGCCAACGAAGTTTAAGGAGGTTATGTACTCACCTACGTTTGTCTGTTTGTTTGTCCACACGATATCTCCAAAAGTTCTCAATGAATTTCAATTATATTTTGTGGAAGGGTGGGCCATGGGCCAAGAAAGAAATGATAAAATTTTCGGGGGGATCCGAATCCTATTATCCAGCACATTATAAGTTCTCAATGAATTTCAATGAAATTTTGTGGAAGGATGGGTCGTGAGCAAAGAATGAATTGATTAACTTTTGGAGCGGATCCGGATCCGGCACTGGCGGAAGTATGTGTTCTCTGAGTGCTTTCTAGTTATATCCTGCTTCCATCACAACACCCACATCCTCATTACACACCATTAGCTACATCGTCATCCAGATTCATCACGCCATCATTCCTATTTCCATACAGCAACCTTATTATTATTTAGTCACCACAATTAACCACTGTTACCTCCGCAAACGGAGCTTTAGGAGGTAACATATTCACCCTAATTTGTCTGTTTGTCCACAAGATATCTCAAAATGTTATTGATGGATTTCAATTCCCGATGTCACTAACCAAGGAAAAACTGCCACTCTTCACCAATTATTTAATTTTCGACATCAAAATCGGTCTACTAAACTCCGTTCATTTTATGTGCCCTCTGTGTCACTAAAAGGAAGAGAGAAATTATAACAACATTATTTTAGTCACTACTACAAGGATGAGAGGCTGTATTATAGTCAAGGAAAATAAAGAAATGGTGGGCTGAGTCTACAGTCTCGGTTTGGGGACGGTTATTATTCTTTCCTTCCTTAAATATCGATAAGCTTTATTTTACATCCATTTCATGCATGTGTCAATCAAAACAAAATAAACAGAGTTATGAGAAACATGTAATGATTCTTCATTAAGAAATATTAGCACGACACGGCTGAAGATCGTAAGTTATGATTATAAACAACAAACTCACGTGTGTCTGCTGCCCTGCTGGACCTACTGTACAAAGATCATGGAAAACCGTTGCAGAGAAAAATGGACAGTGCCTAGACTGAAGTATTTCCTGAAGCCTAGAGGAATACCCTGTTCAGGGTACACCACTGGCGTGTTGAGTTTCTGTACGGTATTTTGGAGCCCTCGGCATCGTCGGATTTCGGCCGGCGGTCTCGTCTCTGCACGATTTCGGCTTTAAACATTGTACAATTTTCATATGGAAAACTTTGTAGATATTCTTCAGCATTTTGGAGATGAGGCATTGTTCTTTTAGAAAGCTACATTATATAGGTTTCAAACGAAATGTGCACCTAGAGACTTGTAAATATGTGATGAATGCTGTCACACCCGGTGTCCTTTCACGGCGGCTATAGTAACGTTTTCCTGCATTTACCGCATTAAAGCATATCTAGGAAATTAGTATAACTACTAATGAATAATATCATGAAGAACTTACGTACGGTATATCATTAAATATCACGGGAGAGATTTTTAAAGATATGCGATTTCCGTGGTCTCTGCATGAGTAGCCCGACTTCCATATTGAACTAGCTGGCGATCAGTGGCAACTCTTGAGTTAGTGACGAAGGGAATTAGACAAGGAGGAGTTGACTAAATTTTGCTGATCTGAATTGTCTGCTGAAGACGTTGCCGGAGGTATGCACTCTCTGAGTACTGTCTCCTTGTTGTTCATTACCTCCGCCAACGAAATCGGAGGAGGTTATGTATTCACCTATGTTTGCCTGTTTGTCTGTCTGCCCACACGATACCTCCAAAAGTTCTCAATGAATTTCAATAAAATTTTATGAAAGAGTGGGTCATACGCCAAAAAAGAAATGATTAAATTTGAGGGCGGATCCTGATCCTATGAATCCTCCAAGAGTTCTTAATGAATTTCAACAAAATGTTGAGGAAGAGTGGGCCATGGGTCAAGGAACAATTAATTAAATTTTGAGGCGGATCCGGATCCTATGTATTCCACACAATATCTCCAAGGATCCAGATCCTTTTTAATGGTAATGGCACTGGCGAACGTATGCGCTCTCTGAGTGCTTTCTATCTTGTGACCCTTTATATATCTACTGTTAACAATGCCCACATCCTCATCCTACGCCAACCTTACTCTTAACACCATCCATATCATCAGTGCCACTCCTACGAAGAATATGATTTACACACAGTTCCCTTCAGTCGACTCCATCTTTTAATTCCTAATAGTACCTCCGTCATCATTTAACTTCGCTAAAACTCACCATCGCTCTGCCTTGTTATACCCTGCCTATCAGAAAACATCCGTTCTCACACAACAGCCACACCATCCTTAACCATCAACAACATCCCTATCCCTATCATCATTTATTTTCACTACAACTCACCATCCCTCTGCCTTGCTACACTCTGCCTCTTACAACATCCCTTCCTCATCCCACTCCATCAGCCGTAACGCCCAACAACTTTCCTTTCATGATCTACACTCCCTGCAACTCACCATCACTATTTTGTTACACTCTACCTCTAACAATACCCCGATCTTCATCTCTAAGTTTTCACATTGT
Source organism: Coenobita brevimanus (assembly GCF_032717465.1). Taxonomy (NCBI): domain Eukaryota; kingdom Metazoa; phylum Arthropoda; class Malacostraca; order Decapoda; family Coenobitidae; genus Coenobita; species Coenobita brevimanus. The sequence continues at coordinate 29,437,764 of NC_137050.1, forward strand.
TGCTCGCCACACCTCTACCCCCATCCCAGTAACCCACTCCGTCCCTTAACACCACCACCATTCCTCTTATTAATTACTACTCTCTCACTGTCGAACTCTCCATCGTTTCCCTCTGTCCTCACATTCCCACTAAAACTAATATCTTTTTACTCACTCATTCTATCCCTTGCTCCCACCACCATCCATCTTATTAACTGCATACTCTCACTCACCACCGACACCATTCAAATCCTGCACCATCCTTTTCCTTCCTCAAGAAGCCCTTTATTTATTTTTTCTTAAATCCACTCCCGTTCATCTGTAGGCTACACTACACTGACTCTACCATCGTTACTGACAACTATCAATTATTCATTCTCATCTTTCCTCGCAATCCGCCCATCTCACTAACCCTCCCCCTCCATCCCCATCCCGGGCTTCACCTCTTCCATCCCCATCTCACCACCACTCCCTCTATTCCACTCACCCCAACACCCCGCCTGCCATGCCCAACACTCCACGCCTCTCCTCCCACCATTAATGTTGTCCATATAAATGAAGTCTGCACAAAAAGCGCCACTTGGCGGAGCATCGGGCCGGGGAAGACAACAATGGCGCTCTGTTCTCGCTGCGGAAGACCTGCCCCCCCTCCCATTCCTCCCTCTCTCCCCTCGCCCTCTCCTCTTTCCTCTCCAACTTTTCTCCCATTCCCTTCACGTCTGCTTGGCTGTGGCTACAACTTCATATAAAAGAAAAATGCCACAGAAAAAATCAGCATGTGTCCTGAATGCTGAGGTGCAAGGCATAAATATGCAATGAGCTTGAAAGCAGGACGATGACCGACTGCAAATACGATGTTGAGTTTACGCAAGGTTACCCTTACGTTCTTAGTTTTCTCTTTTGCACTGCAGTAGAAGATGAGTTCAGCTTGAGGGTAACTAAGTTAAATAAAAATATTTTTGTAGGTTCACCTTGGCATCAAAATGGGAAGGAAGGAAGGAATAATGAAGAACTAACACCAAGCCATAATATGGCTATATGGCACTGTAGGATTAGAGGGAAATAAAGGCTGAAAGAAACACGGCAATATCGAAAAAAGGACACGAGCAGAAGAGGACAGTAAGGAGAGAGACTGAAGACAAAAAGGCCCCTTTTAGTCATCTCTTACAAGCAGGGATACTGGGGAAGTATTCTCCCCCTCCCCTCCTTAGGGGAATGGCATCACAATGGTGAAACCTAGGTACGTGCACAGGCAATTTTGGGGTCAGGGACTCATGCTAAAAAAAGAAGGGAGACACCACACCCCACCCCTTGCTGGTTACTATCCAAATTGCTTAACGACGATGTCCAAAACGACACTTTGCAACCAACAGGGAAAAGGGACAAGAGCTCTAGCTCCTTTAAGCCTTACCTGTGCACACCCCAGGTGAAGTCGATTATTAAATATCGAAAAACTGCAGCAGGTAAGCCATTTTATGACAACAGATGTCAGAACTTATAAGACTATTCTCTCAAGTACAGTACTACTTATATATAAAGGGTGGTCCATATGCAGTATAACGTTCCTCTTCCACTCCGCCTAACGATATCTCATGTGTTACAGAGAACTGCTCAATCAGCGTTACCCATGTCTACTTTGCATCATTTATTCATTTCCTACCGCCACCGCGACACCAAACCAGCAGAGAAAGCCATCCCCGCATCACATAATATTATATCATCAGGCGAGTATCTTGTGGAGTGTTAATCAATTTGTCGTGCTTTTGTTAATACACGATATCGTGGCTTGTTGACCTCCATAAATTATCTGGATGACTATAGCCTACGTTTAAAATGACCAAGAAAATAAAAACGTGTCACTCCCAAACACCTGGCGACCAAATTAAGATGCTTCAGAGTAGTAATTCAAGAAACTCTGTCACGACGTACATTAACACTGTTCTAAATGCTTGTGTCGTATCTTTGTGTATGCTGGTCACATTCGGGCAAAAATGAACATTAGTATAGATTTCCTGCTTTCGTCTGATATACTTAAAACAGTGCTATATAGATACTTTACTCACTGTCTTTCAGGTTAGGGGGTAAACTTTCTGATCTCTTGATAAAAACAGACTGCATTAAGTGTACGTAATCTACCTTCCAACGCTGCAATGAGCTCAGCCAACACTTAAGTCATTATTCTCAGTTAGTCTATGTCATCTGCACGTTTAGTCAGCCACAGGTCCCGTATTTGGACCACTGGAGTCTGGGGCTGCTTCAGGAACGGGGTGACCAGACTTTCACAACGGTCCTTCCAGGTGACCCCCCGTTCCATGTTAGGACACAGCCAGCACCTCTCAGCACCATGGGGCTCTAAAAGAATACTTTCCGTACCGACGTCCAGCTGTTACTGTGTGTGTGTGTGTGTGTGTGTGTGTGTGTGTGTGTGTGTGTGTGTGTGTGTGTGTGTGTGTGTGTGTGTGTGTGTGTGTGTGTGTGTGTGTGTGTGTGTGTGTGTGTGTGTGTGAATATGAGCTGTATCCCCCCATCAGCGGGATGGCATAAGCGCTGTAATCATCGACACACAACTCATTTCACCTTAATTCGTCCTGAGGTGCCATCTGTCTATCTTAAATGCTGATCTAGAATACGGCGCTGGGCAAAAAGCAGTGTTATGGAAGGGGTGTTGAGCCTTAAGCTTCCCTATTCTGCTACTGAGCTGCGGGAAATGAATTGTAAAAGGACAAAAATCTCTGCCAAGCTAAGGAGGATGAACTACTGTCACATTCACCCTCATAATAGCACAAATGTTGGCCATCAGTAATTTTATAGTGGAATGAGATACCTTAAAGACGTTGTAACTGCTTTCGCTTCATCGAGGATAATTTTTGGGTGTGGGAATCTCTGGGAGCGGCGCAAAGCCATCGGTCCCTCACGAACAATTTTCGGACTCGAGGTAATTCACTTCCATAGGCACTAGCGACTTTTGCTAAGCTGCACCACACCACACCACACCACCTTCTCACACTACACCATACAAAATCACCCTCCCACACCACATAGCATTAAACGAAGTGCCCTTAAGTTCCTACGTTATTACTTTTGCTTTGATTTGTCGGTAGCTTATGGTAGAATACTATTAACTCCTCCAAGCCAAATACATGTTTTTGTTATTCTTGTTATATACAGACAGCGTTATCAAACTTATGACAGACTGATATTGAATGGGTTAATGAAGGCTGTATTTAACTATTACAGATCGAAAAGCCTCAAAGGCTCAATAAAAATTGTTTGGTAGCAGCAAAAACAGAATGTATATCATGGGAGTATAGTGGTTGTTGTTGCTGCTTACCTCTGGTCTGTCTCGCCTGGCAGACCCTTCGACCACAGGTAAACAACTGTCATTGTGAGGCCGTCCTACAGGTACAATACGTTACCTGCATGTTGGGATCCGGTGTTTCCTTGCGGTAGACAGACCTGACCAGGGTCCTTCCTCATATATGAGGAGGTTTGGTTCCTGCGTGGAAACCACAACTGATCCACCCAAGGCGCACAGCGACACCTCATGTGGGTTCCTCGTCAGCGCCAGTAGAGTGGTTAAATTCTAAGGCTGTCTGTTGCGGTATGTGAACAGTTAACCACCAGGTAATTAGTCCAGACCTTGATCAAGCAAAGCCTCAGACCTGGTCAGCCCCTTCATCGAAACGTCATATTATTCTTTCTACCTGCAGACGATATCATTCAGTTTACGGGAGACCATTTTATTTACTGCATCCGCATTTCGTGGAGCGAGAGCAGGTATTATATTTTTAGCCCGCGCGCGTGTGTGTGTGTGTGTGTGTGTGTGTGTGTGTGTGTGTGTGTGTGTGTGTGTGTGTGTGTGTGTGTGTGTGTGTGTGTGTGTGTGATGGTAAACTGAACACTGACACATATAGGTGTGAAAGTCAAACAGTTTTAACCGATTTCAGACAAACTTGGTGGAAGGGCGCGGGGACAATCCAAATAGACATATTATTTTTAGAGCAGTAAGTCAAAGGCCAAGATTACAGTTTTCATTACCCAACGAAATTAACTTAAACAGGTCTTATCCAATTTTGACCAACCTTGGGAAATTGAGCGTAAGGTAAGAATGAAGCGATTTAGTTTTGAGAACAATTAAGCTACGGTCAAGGTCACAGGTCAAGGTGGAAATTCGACCCGTGTGAAATGTTCGTTAAAGTAAATCACTCTGTTTTAATCGGTTTTAGTCAAACTTGATGGAAGGGATGAAGATCTACCATGGAGTAACCTATTTTTTTTTTTTCTTCTTTTTTTACAATAAGTCAGAGGTCAGGGTCAACTCAACGTTTCACCTGATTTACACCAAACACTGCGAAAGGGTTAAGGATCGGGGACGTGCAAAGAAATTCTGTTTTTTAAAAAGTGTCAAAGGTTAAGGTCACAGGGCAAGATCAAACCTCGAACCGAATGTGCGAGTGTTAACAAAATAAATCAAACAGTTTTCATCTAAACTCAGCCAAACTTGGTGGAAGGCATGAAGTGAACCAAACATTTTTTTTTTAATTATTATTATTATTATTTTTTTTTTAACGACGACAGGTCAGAAGTCAGGGTCACATAATCAGTTTTTCACAGATTTACATCAAAGTCTGGGAATGGGTTAAGGATCAGGGAAGAACCATGTGATTCACTGTTGAGGACAATCAGTCAGAGGTTAAAGTCACAGGGCAAGGACAAAGTTCAACCTCTGTGTCTGTGGGTGAACAAAATAACAAAATTGTTTTGATCATCTGGATCAACTTGGAGGATGAGCTGAACATCATCCAAGAATATGACTTGTTCCATTTGAGATATAAGTCAAAGGTTAAAGTCCCACGATGTAGACTATGGATGGAGGTGGGATAAAGCAAGTAAAAAGAAATTCGATATTGAAAACAATCGATAAAATATCAAAGTCACGGGTAAAGGTCAGGGTTCAAGATCACTAAACAAAGTCAACTCAAACAAATCTGACTTTATTTAAACCAAAGCTGGTGGGAGGGTTCAGGGCTAGGCAAGAATGAAGTAATATGATTTTTGAAGTGTTCTGTCGAACATCAAGGACACAAGGCAATGTCGAAAATTCGACCCTGTGTATAATGAACAGTGGTGCTGCACTCTCAGAGGGCTCCTTCTTGTTTGTCTATTTTTAATGGAAAGTTTTACTAAGCTCTCTGTCTAACCTCTCCATTTCAAAAAATCTCGCCAATAAGGTGAGTCAAATCGTCAGGTGGAAGCAAGAATAAAACAAATCCCCACGGTCTCTGGCGAAAGAGGTTAACCACAGTCGTGAAACTTGAGCATAACTAAGATGTTTACATAACAGTCTATGACCTACTTTACATCCCTTAACACCGCAGAATTACCGTGGTATTTATGAGGAATGTCCCACATAGTGTTAGGAAACACGCGCTGGTGTGTGGCTGTGGTAGGGGGTGTGGGTGTGGGTGATGGCGAAACTGGACCTAAGTACTGCTGGGGACCAACATTCGTCTAATAATCCCTCTCTTCAGCATTTCACCTTCTGCGCACTAACATCCTAAGATAAAAGAGGTTTGATCTGCTTCTCTGCTCACAGAGGAACATGATGGAACAAAGCAGACAAGCTTTAGCCCCTGATTATATCAGAGGTAGGAGCAACGTGCAAAAGCACGGTCAAACCATCACTTCTGCATGTTCTGTACACCACTACACCATACAGCACGACACTACACTAGACGCCGTTTACTCGCTAGTACACAGTACTTCGCAGCATTTCTTACTTAGCAACTTATCTTACATACAATACTCTATTATTTCCTTGTATGTTTTTTTTTTTTTTTTTTTTTTCCCGCTGACAGGGGCTACATTGTATAAGGAACATACAGTAACATATTGAAGTACCAGATACAAGATTTAATTGGTAAGGAAGGTGTGTTATGAAGCTTTGTTACTCGACAGAATACAGGCCCCGGCAATATTCTCAGTGGCACAGGAGACTTCACATCACTTCCTCCTTAGCGATACATTTGGTTAGTCTAAATATTCTCTTGTGTGTAGTCTGCATCTTTTTAAATATCGATATAATTTTGCATCAAAAACAAACAAGCAGAAAATAAGGTGCAATAAGCAAAGTAAATGGCCGAGGAAAACGTGGCACAAAAATTTAAAAGACAACAAAAAAACGATCGACTACCCCAGCACAAGACTCGCAGGCACAGGCACGCGGCTCAGACAGGATTAACACGCTGAGGAAAGAGGCAGAGACAGCAGCAGCAGGGGCATGGTGCGGCGAGGGGGAAGGGAGACAGCCAGACAGAGGGAGAGGGTCGGGGTCATCCCTCCTGCCACTCCCTCACCCACATAACAAGCCTGGGCCAGAATTTACACATTTCCAAGCGACTCACCACTTCAGGCACATAACATATCGCTTTTCTTCTTTCTACCCCATACCCTCTGTAGAGAAGGGATTAATGAAGGCTAGATTTAACTCCTCAAGCTGAATAAAAATGTCTGGTGGGAGCAATAATAGAATGCATAATACGTACTCGGAGTGAGACCTAAGTCGTGTACAAGACTGTTTATACATTTTTCTTCACTCATACAGCTACCAAACAGCTCGCAACACTTCAGCTAGCGTGACTATTGGAGTAGCTAATATGAGAGAGAGAGAAAAAAAATCCAGCCACAAATGAACTGCCATGGATATTTAGTCCGCAAACAACTGGCTGAGATCCTTTATAAAGACGACCCCGGTACTGCGGTCAAATGCAAGGCTAGACACTTCTCCCCTCGATGCCCCTCCTCTGCCTTCCCCTCTACTCCTCCCCTCGATGCCCCTCCTCTGAATTCCCCTCCACTCCTCCTCTCGATGCCCCTCCACTCCTCCCCTCGATGTCCCTATTCTGCATTTCCCTCCACTCCGCTCCACTCCTCCCCTCGATGTCCCTATTCTGCATTTCCCTCCACTCCGCTCCACTCCTCCCCTCGATGTCCCTCCATTCCTTCCCTCGATGCCTCTCCTCTGTCTTCCCCTCCACTCCGCTCCACTCCTCCCCTCGATGCCTCTCCTCTGTCTTCCCCTCCACTCCGCTCCACTCCTCCCCTCGATGCCTCTCCTCTGTCTTCCCCTCCACTCCGCTCCACTCCTCCCCTCGATGCCTCTCCTCTGTCTTCCCCTCCACTCCGCTCCACTCCTTCCCTCGATGCCCCTCCTCTGCTTTTCCTTCCACCCCTCTCGTCCACTCTTCTCCTCTGCCTTCCCCTCCACTCTGCTCCACCCCTCCCATTTCCTCTCCTCTCCTTCACTCCACTCTCTCTCCTCCCCTCCTCTCACCTACCCTCCCCTTTCACTCTACTCCACTCCCCTCCCATCCCCTCACCAGGATGAGTCAGGCTTCAATCGTAAAAACTAAAACTAAAATAAAACACCATAATGGAGGCTGATTTAACCTCTTTAATGGAGTGTGGTACATTATTTATTTACTCTTGCTACTCTCAGACGATTCTACGTTGTTTCAGAATGGCTTCTATTACTGAAGGAGCTAATGAAGCCTATCTCCAACCCCCCAAGCCTGCCTAATATTTAAAAAAAAAAAAAAAAGTCTGGAGATAAAGTGAGTGAAAGAAGTAAGACATCTTCCAAGTAAAAGTGCTACACAACAAATGCCTCACCATGCGTGAAAATCATGACGCTGAATAACAAACAGTAGCATAATTACGAGGAAGCGAGCAAGGCGAGCAAGCGATGTTTACTTTCAGTCGTTTGGAAATGAGCGGGCCGGTCCGACCCGACCGTCATGCTATGCAGAAGCTAATAATTTACTATGTGAAGCAGAACTGAACTGTGATAACATGGCGCACGCTCGTCACGCACTCGCAAAGCGCACTTTACTGGTATTAATGCCCATTTGGTTAAAAGTCAACGCTGGAATAAACTTCGAAAGTCTTGTGGTCTACTGTGGTGTAGATACTGTACAGCTGCTGGTGGTGGTGGTGGTGATGATGATGATTATGATGATGATCATGATGATGGTGATGATCATGATGACAGGGTGATGATAACTGATACAATACAGATTTTAGTCACATTTAAAACATTCTAAAGAACGGCTAAAGTAAGTGTTTTAAGTCATTGTTATCATTAAATACCCGTATCAAGTCTATGAACCATACAGAACAACATACTAAACGAAAGGGGAGAGGCACAAATATCTCAAGCATCGATAAACTGAATGCAAATAACAAGAAAACTCCCGCTAGCTTAACCTTTGAAACAGAACGAAAAGCTTTGAAATACTGTACTGCATGTCCTGTTTATGCTCTGTTCTATATTGTTTTGTCACTTACTAACCCCCTGCTGGTAAGGACAAACCGGCTTTCAAGTCCGCCTGACACCAGATAATCGCACTGAAAACGTTGACATGACGACCTGATGTGACCCTAACTTAATTTATCGCTATGAAGGGCAACCCTAATAAGAGAGAGCAGTGTTTGGAAACTCCCTGTACTATTATTTACAGATGATAATGTACTGATAAGTGCCGACGAAAGGGAACTGCAAGGCCTGGTGAATGAGTCTGCATGTGTAAGAAACGGAGTCTAAAGATGAATGTAGGGAAGAGTAATGTTATGGTCTTTGAGAGAAATTAAGTCACTGAATGTACGGTGAGGCTGGATGAGGAGGAAACAGAAAATGTGAGTGCGTTTAAGTACTGTACTTGGGTAGTGTGATGAATAAGGATGGAAGTCTAGAGGGTGAAGTGCTTGAAAGGATACAGCAAGGAAGAAAGGTTGCTGGTTCTTTGAAAGCAGTGATAAGGAACAGGGAAGTGAACATTGAAGTAAAAAAAGTCGCTGCATGTCAGTATTGTGATGCCAACTCTAACTAATGGAAGTGAAGCTTGGACCTTGCTGGAAGGACACAAGTCAAGAGTGAAAGCAATAGAAATGAGTTGTTTGAGAGAAGCATGTGGAGATACATGGAGAGACAGACTGACAAATGAGGAAGTGAAGGAGCGTTGTGGTGTGGATGTGGATGTGATAAAAAGCGTTAGAAGAAATACACTGAGGTGGTTTGGTCATGTGGAGAGGATGGAGAGCGAAAGACTAACGAGGAGAGTGTATGTGAGTAAGATGAAGGGGGAGGCCGAGGAAGAAATGGAGGGATGGAGTGGAGAAGTATATGAAAGAGGGGTGTTTGAGCTGGGAGCAAGGCAGTGAAATAGGTTCGGACAGGGTAACATGGAGGTGATTTGTTTGTTGCCACTCCTTACGGAATCGAGGGCGTCTGGCAATGAAAAAAAAAAAAATAAGCTGCTCTTCTTATCTCCTGACGATTCTGACGATTTTTTCCTCTTCTCCTGACGATTTTGACGATTTTCCCATCTATCTCCAGACGATTCTCATATTTTTCTTATATCCACACGATTTCCTTAAACCCCCTGAGTCCGGAGGCACATTTTATCGGTACGTTCTTGCTATCTCCACACGATTCTATGCGACCTGAGGGAGCTTTATTCTAGTGGATGGATTACACGAGGACTATTATTATTATTATTATTATTATTATTTAATGTGTCCGACTCTGGGCATAGGCTTCACAGCCTGCTATCAAGGCCCAGCGGTCCTCCTACATACCATACACCTCTAAATGTCACCACTTCGGCGTTAACACCCACCGTCCATATTGAATACATGCTAGGGCTGTCTCATACAGGACTGGTGTATTGGTAGTAGTGGGGGTATTTTTACGACATGTCGGCGGGTCTTCTGGTAGATCAGTAAAGCGTGATTTAATGAAATTCAAATCCTTAAACTGTTCCCTGCCCCAGCGGGGATTTGATCCTGGGTCCGTTAGAACGGACAGGCCACCTCTCTACTGACTGAGCCACGCCTCCCCCTAAGTGTCACACCACCAGTTCGAAAAATCCCCCCATATTTGAAGAGAATCGTCTGAAGGTAGAAATAATTAACCCCCTATGTGTTTTTCTTATTCTTGCTACCTCCAGACGATTTTATTCAGTTTAAAGTAGATCTGCATTACTGAAGGGATTAATGAAGACTGTACCTCATTTTCAGTGTTCAAAAGGCCACTCCTAAGTTGAAAAAATCGTCTGAAAATACCAAGAGTACACCCGACTGAAGGAGCTTAATTTTTGGAGATAAGTTTCGAACGGGAGGGGTTGGTCAGGATTTCTCACATGTACCCCTGTTAAGCCGAGGAAAATCGTCTGGTCGTAGACTGACTGATGTGCTAGTACGACTGACTAATGTGCTAATGATGCTGTCGTAGTGATGGGGTTAGGAAACTACACAAAATGAGATGGAGATTTTAATAAGTTGAATAAAATCGTCTGGTTGGACAGAGAGAGAGAGAGAGAGAGAGAGAGAGAGAGAGGAACATCGTAATGAAGATATACTATTTATTTCTAAAACATTTTGCCTGTCATAAATTCAGCAGCTGTTGACGTGATTCTGCACAAATAAACACAAACACATCCGAGGGTAAACAAACATATCAACACTGGGCTTACCACAAATCCCCGACATATAAACAGCAAATAATAACCTACACCAAGAAAAACACACGCAAGCCCACTCCCTTGACCTCTGACTTACAAGTTATAGTAAAAAAAATGATAGTGAAAGGTGAACAAACACACCAAATCGAGTGTTGACCAAAAATTCTGTACGCTCACTACTACTACGACTACTTTTAAATAATAATAATAATAATAATAATAATAATAATAATAACACTACTATTACAATTTCAACTACTGATGATAATAATAGTAATAACCGTACAAGAATAAATGTTCATAGAGTGCTACACCAACGCAAGCCAACTGGTCTGTGGCCCAAATGCCAGAACTTGGCCAGAACGTGGTCTGAGCCGAACCTGGAAGTCGGGCTTGAGAAGGTACCAAGCCCACTCAGAGGTGGCTTGGGCCTGAGAGCATCGGATCGGCCTGTCAGATGCTCAGGACTTGTTTCCACATAACAGTTTTTCGGGCGCGTTTCAAGTCTGACTTAAGACCGACTCAAGCCCCAGGCCCGGTTCAAGGCACGATTTTGCTTTCGGGTTTTAAGGGTCGAACATCAAACATTGCTCTGTGACCTTGACCATCGACCGACTGTTCTCAAAATCGAATTTATTCATGCATGACCCTTAACCCTTCCACTGAGTTTGGTTCAAATCGGATCAAAACTGTCAGTGTTGACTGTGCTCTGTTATCTTTCCATGTGACCTTAACCACTGATTGACTGTTCAGAAAATCGAATCCTCTGTCCTTGTCTTACCCTGGTCCCTTACTCAAAGTTGGGTTTAAACAGGATAAATAATAATAACAATAATAATAATAATAATAATAATAATAATCCTTCCGCCAAGTTTGGTGTGAATCAGACAAAAACTTGCCAGGCCAAACTTTGACCAAATTTGTGAGCTTGACCTTTGACATATTGCTCTCCAGAACAATAGGTCAGCCCTTTGTCTGACCCTCGACACCTCCATCAAGCTTCCTTAAAATAGGATGAAAATCATTTTTATTACTATGTTCACAGACAGACAGAAAGACAGACAGAAAGACAGACAGACAGACAGACAGACAGACAGACAGACAGACACACACACACACACACACACACACACACACACACACACACACACACACACACACACACCGATCAAAACATAACACCTGTTCTTCCATCGCAAACGAGGGTATAATACTGCACACGTTAACACCACTCCCCTAACCACTGACTAGTAGTATTATTCCCTTCAGTATGAGATCGCCTTTTACTATTCTGTTCCTGTATTTCCTGTCAATTTTACTTTACTTGCATTCCTGTTGACACTATTCTTTGGAGGGGTTCCGCTAACTTCCACAAAATGGCTTGCAGTGGTAGGAATGAAAGCCAAAATATGAGGCCCAGGTGGTTACCCCTTCAGGCCAAGGACGTCTCTTATATTTCATTCTTGCTATTTCCGAACGGCTTAGTCAACTCGGAGTGATGTATGGAGCTGGAGGCGTTATTTTATAGCCCTCAGTAACCCTGCAATGCGAGAGTTTATTCCCAAGTTAAATAAAGTCGTCTGAAGAAAGCAAGGAAAAAAAAATACTCAGACTGAGGTGGTTGATCCTTTCAATAAGGTGGTGTCATTTATATCTATCTATCTATGTATCTATCTATGTGTGGGTACTTTCAAACGATTTAATTCAGTTTAAGAGAGACCCTCGTCTTGAAAGGTAACTAAATGCTATTTCAAACAACAGAAGAAGTTCTGAACCTAATAAAATCGTCTGTAGATAGAAGGGCCAATTAAAAGAAAGAAAAGAAAGAAAGAAAAAAAAAGCCGTCAACATGCTGGCGACGTAAAGCCGAGGTCGTGGCCTGAGTGAAGGGTCGGGAGGCAGGGGGACGGATGGGATTTCCTCGCCTTAATTATGATGAGGACACGCCGACTCCCTCAGTCCTCACCCTCGCTCGCTGGCTTCACACGCAATGCCAGTCTTCTTTGATTATTTCCTAGTTCTAAGCCATCTTCCTAGGTCTTAAGGAATATCTATCACTCTTTTTAAGCAGTTTTTCAGTATCTACAACATCTATCATTCTTTTTCATCCACGTCTTAAGCAATGTCTACTGCCATCCTTGAGCAATGTCTGTTATCGTCTTTTTTGTTACTTACGAATAATTCCGCTAACATTTTAAGCAGTTTCTTCCATCAAATTCTCTTATATTAAAGTATTTCTCTGCATATCTAACAATTCATAGTATTATTCTTTTATAATGGCAGTTTATACTACAATTAATCTCTCAATGCTGACTTTTAATACATCCCACTTCGTCATAAACAAATTCTAATACTCGCATTTTTTTTTTCATCTTCTCCGGAAATGCTTAAAAGGACATTACAGATCATTTTATTTCATACTGCAGTGATCTTGCCTTTAATAACTACTCTTTTTCCTTCTTTACTAATCCTTAATTTTAGGTCACGTTTTGAACAATTTCTTCAGTAATATTTCAAGTGGTCTTTAAGTTTTATTTTGCTTTCTTCTGATTTAACTCTTGTTCTTATTAGCTATCTATTTTATCTTTTTTACCTAATTCTTCTGTGTCTGTTTTCGTTCTTCTCCAATATTACTTCAGACAGTCTTTACGTCTTATTCTGCTTTCTGGCTGCTTCAATATTTTCCCTCTTTTTTGCTGGTTCTTCTTGTCTGCTTTTTTCTTCACATTTTTTTTTAGCGCCATTATCCTGCTTCTGCCTCCTTCAAGTGTCAGTCTTAGCTTGTTTGGCTACTGTGGCCTAAACTCTACTTGCTTCACTGTTCCTTCTCTCTCTCTCTCTCTCTCTCTCTCTCTCTCTCTCTCACCACAGCAACCACACCACTACACCAGTCCACAATTAAACAAATCCCACTTCACCCCGTCAACTATGGGCGTCTTGGGATTATGGCAAAGTCGTGTTTGGCAATTGCAGAGGACCCGGATGTTGCAGCTTAGACCGGGGGGACGGGGGGAGGGGGGAATTCAAGATGGCGGCGGGTTAGCTGAAAATCCTGGCTTGACTTGTCGAGTAAATGGACTGATAATGAAGGCTGGGGGAGGGGAGCGGAGGGGAGGGGGAGGAGACGGGAGCAGGGGAAGAGGGGAGGGGAAAGGAAAGTATGGGAGGGGAATGAGGAAGGGAACTCGAGAGACGAAATGGGAGAGTGATGAAGGGAAGGATAAAGAAGAGGAGGAACAGGAAAGAAGGGAAGGTACGGCAAGGAGAGGAGCAGGAAGGGGAGAGAGGATGGAGAAGGAAAAGAAAGGCAAGGATGGGAAAGGAAAGAAGACACAGAAAAAGGTAAAGTTACACAGATGGGGCAAGGAGCAGACAGGGATAGAGAAGAGGAATGGAGACGAGGACCATGGATGGACTCAGAAGGAAGACAGAGGGAGAACGGAGAGATGAAGGGAATGGGCGGAGGTCGGGATAGGAAGGATGGACGGAAGGGTGGAATGGGATACATGGATGAAAGGGAAGGATGGACAGACGTAAGCGATGCTAAAAGATAGGAAAATCGGAATGGATAAAAGGAAATGGGAGAGGGCATCATGACAGGAAGGAGGAGGACAGGGAGGAGGAGAGAGAATGGAAAGCAAACAGTGATAAGGAAGCTGAGGGAAACGGAAGAGGAATGAAGTGGTGGTGAAAAGAGAAGGGAGGAAGTGAAGGAGAGGAAGGGATGACGAGGCATGCCAAGGATTTTTCACCGGGAAGGGAGGGACTCCAAAGGGGGGGGGGGTTACTAAGCCTTGAGGATATCTGAACATTTACGGTACGTGGTCTTCCTTCATTTTCATGGCAGCAGCGGCAATTCAGAAAGAATGCGATGGCGTGAATGCATCAGGCTTTTGTGAACTTCAAGACATTACTGAATGCAATTTTTCCTATGCTGGTAGGAAACGCCTATAAACTATCAGCATATTACAATCATCGCCTAATCATGTACGAGTACAATCTTAGGTACTGGCCAAACAGTCTGCTTATCGGTAAATGAACCGATGATATCAGTCTATTACTATATAGTAGAATGGTGAATTCTTGAAAAAATGATGTATATGTTGTATAACTTTAAGCAACGAATGTAAACACGCACAATCCCCGCTAAAACAAATTAATATTAACATGCGAGTACAGGCAAACTCACACATTCCCCCAGAAAACAAATGCAAATTTTAGCCATATTAAAATAATACGGGGTCCTTACAATCAACCTGAAGTTATTTACTCTACATCTGTGCTGAACCTCCCTATTTTTTACCCAGCCCTCCCTGCACACACAGCATGCATTCCTTACTGGTCCTATTTATACTGCACTCAGCGTTATTTTTTTTTATCCTATGCCATGCCAAAGTCTCACACCCATGTGTTTATGTGGGCACTATAAATTTCACTAAGTCTATTTTTGCAGCCTCCATACTCAGACTCTCACCCTTTTCTCATACCTGGGTTCTGATAAATATAAATACAGGAATAATTAAAAGTATATGGTTTCTACACGCCGGATTTCACACCTAACATTGGGAGCATTTAACTGAAACTGGAATGACAAAATCGCAGCTCTTCAACCATTTCGGGGACACAGATGGTGATGACGGGAAGCTGATACTGTATATATATTTTTCTTGTTTTTACTACGTGACTGATGAGGTTAAACACACACACACACACACACACACACACACACACACACACACACACACACACTTTAACATCACAGAAATCGTACCCACTGCAGTTCTTTTACTCCTTTTAGGATTCGAGTAATAAAAAATGATGCTAAAATAACAGAATTACCTATGTTCTATGTTGCTGTATTAAACTATGTTAAGGAAGCGGTGGCGTGAGGTGGGGATAGGGAGGGATGTGTATAAACGGATGGGGAAAATAAGGGTGTGAGGAACTAAAACCTGAGAGCACAATGAAGAGAAGTGGGAACATAAAAGACAATACGTCAATACTGGGGTTACCTGTATACTTAAAGGGTGGACGAGGTACGATGTGGAGTGTGCGTCAGGAAATATGTATGGTGAAGGAAGGAAAATGAAAATGACGTGGATATTAGATCTGAGTGACAAGATGGAATGGCAGGCAGGATGGAAGGAAGGATGAGTGGGAGAGAGGGAGGAAAAACGGAAGGAGGGAGGCAGAGAGAGAGAGAGAGAGAGAGAGAGAGAGAGAGAGAGAGACAGTATATATATATATATATATATATATATATATATATATATATATATATATATATATATATATATATATATATATATATAAAGAAATGAAGGGGATAAGGGCAAAGAGACAGAGGTACAGGAAAAGAGGGACTGATGATATTTCAAAATTGCGACGTGACGAGTGAGAGAGATGGAAAGGCCAAATAAACCACAGAGACTAAAACACACTCGTGGATTTGGCGGGTGAGGGCAGGGAAGGATAAGCAGATCGTGGAAATGGACACGATGAGAGGGAAGTGATACAGAAGATGCCAGAATTGAAAGATCGTATAGTTAACAGATATTCGGACAGCTTCCACTACTGCCGTGTGTGTCATCCGCCCACCATATTAGTGTGCCTTGATTCAAAGTGCTGTGAATTATTAAAATGTGTGAATTATATATTACATCATCATCACCAATCATCATCATCATCATTTTCATCATCCAATCCCTTTTTTGTCCGAGCAAGAGCGTAATGGCCCGGTGCAAGGTTACTCAGTTCCGACATATAAGGCTAAGGTGACCAGCCTCGCTCTTCTCTGAATGGCATTGTGTAAGGAATAAATTCTAACTACCCCTAGGATATAAACCCTTATAGGCCACATCAGAATGGAGCGTCTTAACTCACTAGACCACCAGGCGTCTATTTAGCTTTATAGTTATCATACAGGGTAGTAAATGGCTCCCCACATCACTCTTTTAGAAGCTTATGGGGCATGGTTTTCGTGGCAGCGTGCTTAGGTGGATCGATAATTGCCTTCTAAGAGGTCAACAAAAACACGTAATAAATGGAAAATAAACAGCCTGGACTGACATTACAAGCGTAGTGCCAGAGGGTTGTGTTGGGTTCTATTCTGTTTGTCAGTACGAGTAAATAAAAACGATACTGGCGAAAGCTTGTTTTATAAAACTTCCAAATTTGCCGATGATACAAAAACTGATGAGAGCAGACACACGGGTACAAAGATCAGCAATAAAGAGATCTTGATCAAGTATACAATTGGGCCCAATCATGGCAGTTGGATGTGAATATTACTTAATGGAAAATCCTTAACAGTGACAGTAAAAATTAAAATCTACCTATACTATGAATGGAAATGTAAACCAAGAAAAAGACACACGAATTATTTTAACAAATGATCTGAAACAATGCAAACAGACAACGTGAGGCTGTTAAGAAGCTAAAACATTAATTGGATTCACAGGCAGATCATTTAAGCATTAATGGAAAACATCATCCTCACCTTGCATAATGCCCTTGCACGTCCATATTAAGGTTATTACTTACAGTTCTTGTCACGTCATTACAATAAAAAGGATATAGAAAAACTTGCGACAATACAGCGATGGGTGACAAAAACGATACCTAAACAAGGAAAAAGATACAATGAACTCCCAGAAGCGCTGAATGTTTACCATAACTAAACGCAGACTCCGTGGGGATAATCATAAAATTCAAAATCGTTATGGGAAATAAATAACTGACAGTAGATCGATCGAAGTATACTAGAATTTATGGGCACAGAACTGTCAGCAAACGCTGCCAATCACATGAAGCCGAGCATGCCTGGTTTAACAGAGTTGTAAATATATGGAACTCTTCTAATGTGATAAACTGTGATAGTGTTAACATTGAAAAATCGCTCGGATAAATATTTGTCTTCTAATCCCCAGCGATACATATTCATTCCTGAATAAAATTTACCTAAAGTTTAATTGCCCTTAGATTACAAATCGTGAAGGACACAATTGTAGAATCACGTCAGTACATACCGGTACCTTAGTTACAGGAAACCATTTGGCCTGTCAAATAAAGGCAGCACTACATCGAGCGAGTGGATGGTTAGCGCTACCATATACCACGAATATATTACACACATATGGAAAAGCTGCCTATTTCGACGATACAATAGTTTCGGTCATACTTAGACTGTATCGGACCGAAAATGTTGCAGCTGCAGAATTACTGTAACATCATCTTCATACCTGGATGTAATTCTTCAGCGTAAACACTAACACCTGTGACTTATTGTCTGTTAAAAAAAAAAGAAAAAAAAAGAAAAAAAAAAGATGTTCTAGTTTTAAGTACGACATACCTGTGAGCTCCACACAACAGAACTCCATATCCCCCCCCCCCCATTCTAAGAAACTTTGGTCTCCCAGTCAGTCACCTGTCTTAATCTAATCGTTAAGCTCGAATTATGACACAGAACTGCATAAGAATAATACCGTCCAAGTTTAGTACCTTCATTTAACTGGAAAAATGTGAGGAATTCGAGACAAAGGAAATCTTTGGTAGCCGGACCCACCCCTGCAGTGTTCTTAGGAGAAAGAATATTTATTTACAAGTGAAACACTTTAATGGCTTCCATTGGTTCACAAGACGTCTAGGCAATGCTAAGTGCTAACTACCCAGTGCTCTGCCCTGCGCCTCTGTGCCATATTTACGGTTACTCTGGCACAACACAGTTACCTGGTCGACTAGATGCACACCACATGCACCTCAGTGCTTTGTCACGTCCCTTTGTCATATTATGAGTATTCTGGCATGACGCAGATGCGCAGTAGACTGGATTCATACCATACAAACTTCAAGTGCACCCCAGACGCGCAACCCAATGCTTATGCCTACTCCTTTGTCATATTTAAGGCTATTCTGGCACGACGCAGGTACACGGTCAACAGATTCATACCACACGCGTCTCGGAAACACCCAATACACGCCGCGGGCGTACCCCCCATTAAGGCACGATGCAAGTACGCGGTCGACTAGATGCAAGTCACACGCACCTCAGACACACCCCAGACACGCCTCGGACGCACACCAAACACTTCTTCAATACCCCCATCCCTCAACACCCCCCATAAGGTATAGTACAGTGACACAATGAGTGAATGAATGAATGTGTGACACAATTAGGGGCATACATTTGGTTTGCGCCCCCCCCCCTCCCCTGGGCGAGCAACAGAAAATAAGCGACAGACTTTGAGAGAGAGAGACAGAGACAGAGACAGAGACAGAGAGAGAGAGAGTTAAGATTAGTGTGAAGTTATCTACGCTGAGTAGCTTTGTCGCATTGAGGAATTTTATTCTAGTTAATATATGAAGATTCCATCCAGGTGAGTGAAGCCCTGTCACTGAAATGCTGTACAGTAAAGTCCTTGTTAGGTCACTTTTCTTATGCTACTTTTGCAGGCTCAACCACCTCTAGGACCCGCCCTGTTCGTCTGGCACTAACTAACGTTTTCCTGAAACGAAGTGCTTCATTCCCGTAGAGTTTATAGCCTTTAGCGAAGTCAGTATTAGGGTCCTAAAACTCCCACATCACGTCCCTAAGAGTTTATCCACGCCCTGTGATAGGCCCTGAAGCTCCTGCATCTGTACCGCAGCACATACTTTTGTACTTGACTGTTATTAGGCCCTTCAAATTGATGACGCATTTTGTTATATTATTCTTGCCATCTCCAGACGAATTGTTCAACTCAAGATAGACCTCTGCTTATAAAAGGGTTAATGAAGGTGATATCTAAAACCTTCAGTTCGGAAAGACTCCGAAGCTGAATAAAATCGTCTGGATGTTGCAATAAGCAACTACAAAGTACGTTATTACAGTCAGAGGGTTAAATCTACAGTATATATAAGAGAAACTGCCTGGTAAAGTTCCACTATTACTTATAAAGCTGATGAGCCAGTTTCCCAAGCTATAAGGGAAAAGATGCACATTTACTTTGGAACATATCCCCGATTATTAATGACGACAGACTTAATTCCCTTCCTCACTAAAAATATGGCAGTTGGAAAAAAAAAAAAATGCTGTCCTCGTGATAGTTTATGGGGTTACTGGGAGATGAAAAGGCCGGTGAAAGTAACAGAAGGTCAGAGAAGGAATGGGAGCGACGGTTCTTCTTCCCGTTGCAAACTGCCTGCCCCGTCTGCTGCCGGTCTGATACTTCCCAGAATCACAGTGTATTTTTGACCCCTTCACTACGGCTTACTTTACGTCGTTTCTATTTCATTCGTGCTACCTCATGACGGTTTAGCTATGGAGAAATCATTTGTGGTGGGAGGCTAGAAACTGTCTCCATGAACCCCTTCCTAACTTGATTTCACTTCCTATGCTGAATACGATTGGGTAGCGGTAATAAGAATAAAATTTTGAAAGTCATCGGAGTGGTGGATTTAAGGAAATACTCATAAAACTATACTGCGAATATAAAGGTTTTCATAAATCAGAGCAGCTTTAATAACATGAAAAAAATCCAGTAAATAATAAAAACAACAACAGCAAAACACAGCAGCAACAACAACACTAAAGTATTACTAAAACCTTGGAAAGCAGCAACCTAAGCCTGACCCTTCACCCTGAGATGAATGTGTCTCTTCTTACAGCCAGTGTCCTTCATTCACTTTAAAATGATATGACCCTATGTAAACACTCCTCCTCTTTTTTTCCCCTTCTCTCTACCCTCACCCTTATATTTCTCCTCGACCAGGGACTCTCCTCTTCTCCACCTCTCTCTGTTTTTTGCTCCACGCACATTTTCTCCACACTCATTTCTCCCTTCTACATCCTCACTCACCTCTTCCTTCCGTCTTCTCGAACTTTTCCTTTCTCTACATTTCGTTCGTTCCTATTCCTTATCACCCTATGCTGATCCGCTCCCCTTGCTCATATATGACCTAACCCTTGACTTTCTATTTCCCCCACTCTACAGAGTGGGTGATGCACGGTGACTTTATATTTTCCCCGTTCAACAGAGTGGGTGATGCACGGTATTTCTCCAGACTGGAGGAGAAGGAGGAGGAGGAAGAGGAGAAGGTTCTCTGAGAACGTGTTTTCTGGCATTCGGGAGCGTCAAGAAGAGCCTTGGAAAAGGAAGTTTTGCATAGTGATAGACCTACATCAGCACCAACTGACAGGACGAGTGGAGCACCGACGGCGGCCCCCGGAGGTCCCAGACAATGCCGTTATGCACGGTCATACTTTTTTTTTTTTCCCTAAGAGACCAAAATCTTGCATGGTAGTAAATATCCACCCAGACTAAGTTTTAGGCAGGCTTCCCCACACAGGGAGCAGCCCCGAGGGGTCCCTGGGCGTTGCCAGCATGCACAGTCATAGGTTTATTTTTTCCCCTTGCAATATGAGATTTTGCCACACCAGGTTTTAGGCAGGGTGGGACTCCTGTTGTGGAGTGAGGCTGCACAGTTATGCTGTGTTCGGTAGATGCAAATGCATCTCTAGAAGAGGCACGGTCAGTCAGGCACACCCAACGGACTATGACACGCAAACTGCTTAAATTGAGCAGTGCCCCATTTGGTGTGTCAATGAACAGTACCTCCCTAAGGATTTTCACATACAAAGGGCTTCACTTAGGCGAAGCCTCTTACAGTACTTCATTGTAGCTATTTGATACCTTAGGATATTCACAACTTCACACCCACGGTGCTTTACTCTAGCGAAACCCTGTATGGTATATCAATTAAGCAAAGCCCCATATGGTCCCGTTGTTGCGAACCTGAAGTTCCCCCATGTCAGAAATTCCTAAATGACAACTACCACGAGCCGATGATGACGTCACGCTTAGGTTCCGCCCACCGCATCCCGTGGTGGCCCTTTGCACAGACACTAGGTGTGGGAAGATTAACACATGTATTCCCCTCCCTAACTGAACCCCCCCCAAGTTATAAATCTAACCTAACTTGGTATCTTTATGAAGAGCCGACAAAAGAGGCGTACTCGTGACGCTGTGTGACGTCATCAGCCGAATACGCACATACTTCCTTTAGGAACTTCTGGTCAGGATAATTTCTAGTCCGCCACACCGCATCTGTCTAGTTCTTGTGTACTTATATTTTCCCTCTTTCTCACCTACACCCTTTCTTCCCTCTTCATTCACCACCTTTCCATCTCCTATTTATCTCTGTTTACTCCTAGTCTGTTTTTCTTTTTTCTCCTTTTCCCATCATTTTAAATATCCTCCTTCCTCCTTAACTTCCATTCCCAGCCACTCCACCACCCCGATGAACACGGCGATGACACAAGGGTCGGGTGAAGTACAGCGTTGGTGATGTATACCTCCTCCCCCCGTCTCCTTACACCCCCCCTTCCCCTATCCCTCCCCTGACGCCACGCATCCCTCCCCCTATTTTGACCCCCTCATTCCTCACAACCTTTTGAGTATTTGGCGACAACTGCTCGTGTCCCACGTTGATTCTCCGTCCTTTCATCGACAGTCAGTGAAATATTACACCATCGACTGTCAACTTCTTCAGTAATAAAATCATACACATCTATAGAGGAACTACGAGTACAAGCGCTATGTCAGTATCGTTGAGCGCGCGCGCGCACACACGCACGCACACACACGCGCACGCACACACACACACACACACACACACACACACACACACACACACACGCACGCACGCACGCACGCACGCACGCACGCGCACACACGCGCACACACGCACACACACACACACACACATGCGTAAGCATGCACACAATCGCTCTTTAACTATAATTATCTCTTTATCTAGCCAACGATCAAACACGAACATTATCTGAATATATTGGTTTAAAATGAACAACTAAGAGTACGACTTTAATGCTACACGATAAGGTTTCCAACGCTCTATTTATCAGAGGTTTCTCTCAGTATAACAATATCGTCTGGTGGTATCCTAAACAAAATTCTTTAAAAACTGATAGCTACTTAGGATGGTGACAGTATTCTGGTTACTGCTAGACAATTTTATTCAGCGTAGGTGACCTCTGGTAAAACTAGGGTTAGTAGGACCAATTATACACAGCCATAATTAAAATACCTGATATGAGAAAACACTGCCTTTAACTTTACCGTTGGTCTGGTTGAGTGCAGGAGCGGGTCTCTCCCCTGACGCGTGACCTGCTACATCTCACTAAGCTGGCATATCTCTGATGGGCATGCTACTGGGGAAAACTAAAATTCCCCAGCACACAGCTATCCCATCGGAAGATAGATCGCTGATCCTGTTCTCACTAGTCACCGCTGCTCTGCACACCGAACTAGACCAGTGCGTCATTTTGCAGTATTTACCTGAAAATTAAGCACGATCGCCTGAACCCTTCATCCTCGGAATACTGTCTGACACCGACCCAAGCAACAAAATAAATTTATGAAAACATATTTTACTATTCTTAAAATTCCAATTATTAGCTCAATATTACAAAATTCTATGTTCAAACAAGTAAGCATAATCTAACAGTGTGACTCTGGCAACACTAACAATGTGATGGATGAAGGTGGCGGCGGTTCTGCGGCGCCGGGTGAACCAGAACAATTTACTGTAGCGAAATGCATCCTACAAAGCTGCAACTCTGTATGTCTACATAAACTGAGCTGCCGAACAGATTATAACAGCTTCTGGGATGCAGTAAAGGCTGAACTAAAGCCATAGCATTTTACCCCAAAGCTCTGCCACCACCCCATGTCACAAACACTGTCCGGCACATCACACTGGGCGGTGGACACAGCTGCACACGTCATTCACAACCGTCTGGACACTTGAACGATCTAAGTGTTTCCCATTGGTTGTAATATATATGGCGATGACGGGAAGCCTACACGTGGTGGGGCTGTGCACGTGTGCAGTGTGTGCACCCTGGGTGGAGCAGCTGTGGCGTCTACCCAGGAGTCAAAACTCCTCATATCTCCCTACGCTTCGCTGAGGGAGGGACCCAAATTCGACCCTAGCGAGACATTGTCTACCACAAGGGGGCGCTGGATCGGTGTAGGTATTGTACTGTACCTGTAGGACGGCTCCACCGTAGCAGTTGCTTACTTGTGGTCGATGGGTCTGCTCGGCCAAACAGACCTAGATTAAGTGGCAGCAGCAGCAAGAACAACAACATAATAAATACTCATTTTTAATGGTACGTGTCACAGCTAAATACACACGATTTAGCCACACTCTTCACTTCATTTTTAGTAACGTTCATCCTTCAATTCGTGAGAGGACAGAGTGTAGTTCCTAAACTTTATACTGTACTTCTGTGGCCCCCCTGGACTAATTGCGATAACATGTGTGACTCCCATGGACTTAAAACTATAACATCTCTAGCTTCCATCTACATCTTCATTTGAGGAAACACACAAGCGACATACTCGAATAAGTAAGTTGGGTATGAGATTAAAACGATTCAAGTGATTGAAATAATGATGCAATGCCTGTACACAAGCGAAGAATTAAAAAGTGAATTGAAAACTTAGTAGTATGGCTGAATTTAAATTTCTGCTACACACTCGAGTATGTTTGAGACAAAAATATACTGTACAGTAGAGATCATCTTCCATGTTGAACCGATCATGTTTTTTTTCAGTTTGATGCTTTACCTAAGTCTGAAAAATAGTTTTCCAAAGAAAGATTGACAAGACTGCCAGAAACAACCAGACAGTCAATTTGCTCATACCAGGATGGCGTCCCAGTCTTATACTAAACTCTGCCAAACTCTTCTTGTGAAAGTGTTTATAGTTATGGAATCGCATTTATGTTTCAGGAATTGATCTTGCACTGGTTCCAGGAATGGTCTCCGGAAGATTCCCCATAAATACTGCCTCCGGAAATATTAGAAAATTATTATAAAATGATCAGAAAATGGTTCTCCTGAAAATGCCCCGTGGCCCCCAGTTTAGGACACACTGGACTGGGACAGAGACATCAACATGAATGACACAAAACGCAAGGTGCTTATGTCACATGTGCCATCACTATGCACAAACATATGGTGGAAAAGTGTTATAAAACTGTTACTTCATTTATATCAACTGCGCTACATAGTCGAGCATTTTTTTTTTTTATAGGTGGTGTGGCAAGGTGTGGGAATAACACCAAGGTGGAAACATGGTAAATGATGATAAAGTGGAGTTAGAGAAAGGCTGCACTGAGGAGAAAGGTGACGGCAGGTAAAGTGTACGTGACTGATGTCGCGTATGGTTTCCCAGACCCACAAGAGAAACTATACGAAGGGTTGCAGAAGTAGTGCATATCCGTCCGGTTTTATATAGCTTCCACTGATTGCAGTGTGGAGAGACTGAGACTCGTACTATGGAAGTGTGGGTTGTCGAGAAGTTGTGTGCTCTGGATGGAATGGGGGGGAGGTTGGGGAGGCAGGGAAGAAAAGTATAAAAAAGTAAAGACGAAGTAAAGAAAGGGGAAAAAACGAGGGATGAAGAACCGAACGAAAGAATGAAAACTGGAGAATGAGTTAAGTGGGAAGGATAAAGAGGGGACAACGTCAAGGGGCAGGCATACCACAGTAACTTGAGACGATGGCTGGCATCAAGGAAGGAAGGCGGTGATGAGAAGATAAAGTATGATTAAGACTCATAAAACCAACAGCCTGGAAAACAAGAAAGCTGAAAGGAAGGAGGGAAAAAGATGGAAGACATTCGGTTATAGCAAACGAGTTTTGGAGAGCGACAAGGAGTTTAGGGTAACTTACATAAAATAAAATAGATTGGACATGGTAGGATACAGGGATTCGAGGACAGTAGTTCCAGAAAGAGATCATTTAATGGTTCGGGTATATGAGCTGCAGAGGTGAAATGATGAATACCGCACACTATGTTCATCCCTTTGACGGTGTCCTTACGATAAAACACCGAGAGTAACAACTGACTTTTCAGGCTTGCTTCCTTTGATACCTTATTTCAGCCTGTCCAAAATGAGTAACATCCACAGCTAAGAAAGTTGCAGGTTAAAGCTCTCACCTGAATTAAACTGTCTGTCAGGCGTTAGTTGTAATAGAATACTAGAGTTGTTGCCAGCATCAAAAGGTTAATGGTAACAATATTAACGTCCTGGCTCACAAGGATAACTTTAAGCTGAATACAATCGTCTGGCGGTGGCTGGAGTAGAATATCTGCGTCATTCCAGCTATGAGAGGGTTAACACGGCAGGCAGGGAGGGGAGCAAGCTGAGCAAAGGGAGGAAGGGTAAGACGCACAGAGGGAGGTAAGAAGCAGAAGCGGAGGAATGCAGAGAATAAGAGGCACAGGAGGGCAGGAAGGGCGGCAGTACAGGCAGCGACGGCGGCCTGTAGCATCGCGCCCTCACGTTCCTCCCGGGGGATCAAATTAGCACCACACCACCTTCAGCCCCGGCACACGTACACACTCGTATCCAGCCAAGTATTCTCGAAGGTTTGGGAAGTCTTGCATCTCCTCCTTGGCGACTTATTTTGCTTGTTACACCTCATTACGATAATCTCTTGTATGTTATTTTTTGTGATTTTCATCTTTTGAATTTTGACATGGAGTGCATAAATTAACATACGAAAATACAGTAAAGTACCAGACAGGGAAATAACTTTTAAGAAAGAGGTTCCAGGGAGCCTCCTAAACCAATGAGAATATGGTCTTCAAGCACACTTAACACAAGCACACACATTAACCAGCTACACAGACTAACACCCCAAACCAACAGACGTACACTGAACAGACTGACGGGGCGGTTGCTGGGGACAAAGTAGGGATAATGGGAGGACGGAGTGGCACTGTAATGTGTGATTAGTGCAGCCAGTGTGTGTGTGTGGCCAAGTGTAATGTGATAGTGTTAAAGGGCAGCGATGATACCAGTTACAATGCAAGAGGGAGTGTTGCCAAGATGGTGAACGTGAGGTATGAATCACTTTGTAAGAAATGATATATACAAGTTAGGTGTATCGTTCACTGCCAACAAGTGACAAACTTACGAGGCATTATCATCTTCATTTACCTGCACTGTCCGACGTCAGGTAAATAGCAGCAACTTAAGCTTACTGTCTTTTTGTCCTTGGAGAAAGTTTTATTTTAAATCTTCTCATCTCCATATCGTCTAACCTAGATCACCCAACGCAACAGACTGTATCATAGCATATCCTTGCCCTGTTTTCAGCACCTGTCACGATCCCAGCCGATCCCGCCTATTTCTTTCCGCCCAACCCACCTTTCCTGCTCCCCCACATAATATTTCCATTAGAAATTTCCTCTCCATTGTGAATACCGCCCCTTATACAATGCCCGTTTTCAGTGGGTGTATTGCTCTGCTCTGCTTCAGTACCAACAAAGGCCCTCTCACCCACTCTGCTAATTTTTTCATCGACTTCCCTTGTAGGGTTCTCTGACTTACACTATCAAAAGCCTTACATCGCCCATTTTCACAATATACACACCTATCCCAAATTCATTAACATCCCATCCCGTCAGTGCTCTGCTCACCCAGTTCGTATTTAAAAGCCCTGATATGACGACTAAAATCCACTGCACCGACTGGACTGGTATCAAAGCACTCCTTCATACGCAAGACCTGAAGCTATATATATTAGTTGACCTGATACAGTATGACAGACCTGAAGTGGCAAACCATGCAAAAGGAAACAGACTGACTGAAATGCGTCTGAAATTATCAACTGTACTTGGTAAAAATGTGGCTAAAATGAACTACAATGACTTGAATGGGTCTTGGTTGTTATGAATGATTGCTAATGGATCCAAAGTTCGCTACATTGATTTGATGTTGGCCAGGTGGAGCTGAAGTTTTCTGGCATGACCACTGGCTAAATATGTTCCCAATTAGGTGATGTAGGCAAGTAGTAAGCCATCTCGATAGTTTTTCTCTTGACGGTAGTGCCAGCTAAGCGTTTTGCCGACACGAAGCAGGAACGCCATAGACGGACTGGGCGTGTTACTTATACATTCACTTGCATTTAATAATTACCTCTGCCACCCAAGCTGAATGGAGGTTACATTTTCATCCTAATCTATAATTATTTATGTCTGCCAACTGGTTTACGGAAATGTTATGGATCAAGGTGAGTATTTGTGACAATGTTTGTACTGACCCACAACGAGGTGATTAAATATTGGTAAAAATAATGTTAAAATGGCTAGAATGCAATGGTAACCTCACCCAAGTGGTTTTAGTTAATCAGTCGTGCGAAAAAGGAGAGTATCATTTTCGGCAAATCGTCCTTTACCGATACGCGTGATTGTGTGTGTGTGTGTGTGTGTGTGTGTGTGTGTGTGTGTGTGTGTGTGTGTGTGTGTGTGTGTGTGTGTGTGTGTGTGTGTGTGTGTAAGTACATATGGCTACTGGGAAGGTCTTCCACTGTATAAAATTTTCCAACCATGATTTGTTAGAGGTAGTCAGCCCCCCCCCGCCTTACCAAATTAAAAATTCTCAGAAACAGTGAAGACAGGGCAGATATGGCTTTGATATCTTAGTACATGTTATACAACGGACTTTCATACGCAATGCAATATTTGGGGAGCGTAACCTCCTCACCAATTATTCTTGAGCAGGTTAGCCCCCTCCCAAAAATCAAAACGATCAGAAATACGAGAAATTGAGCACATGCATTTTTACGAAACATATCAGGTCCGTTCGTCTGCTTTCTTGATAATGTCGTCCACTGCATGAAATCTTCCACCACTCTTTTTAGGGGGGTCAGCCCCCGTCCAAAACTTGTAAAGGATGCAAAATAGCGGAAGGAGGGTAGACATCGCCTTGATATATAGTGCATGTTGTACAATGGATTCTCATCTGTAATGCGATATTTGGGGAGTGCGACCCCCCATTAATTCTTCGGGGGATCAGCCCCCTCCCAAAATGAAAATGATCAGAAATAAGGAAAAAATTTGAATGAGATATCCCAGGTGAGTTCGTCTGAAAACTCCGAAGGGCTTCCACGATATACAATTTTTCAAGCATGATTTTTAGTGGGGCAGCCCCCTGACAAATCAAAAATTCTCAGAAACAGCGAAAGGAGAGCAGATATGGCTTTGGTATCTTAGTACATGTTGTACAATGGACTTTCATCCGTAAGGCGATATTAGGGGAGCGTGACCCCACCCCAATGATTTGGGGGGGGGGGAGTCAGACCCCTCATAAAAAAAAAATAATAATAATAAGAAATAGGAAAGTGAGCGCACGGATGTAAACGAAATCGGCATACATACTGCAGGACTGGGTGTGCAGTTTCCATTTTTCTCTGAATGCACAGGAGGAGCTTCATATTTACTTTATTACTGGTCTTATTCGCACTGACCTCGAACAGATTCCATGCCTGCTCTAAATACATCTAACGCTACACATCCCTGGCATCCTTTTGTTCAACATTCTTTGAAAACGACAAGCGCTGCAAGAGCTCGGCCTTTGCTTCTTTCATTATTGCATAAGTAAATGCTTACGCCCTGCACCTAACATGTAAGTACGGTACTACTGCAGAACAGCCTGCAAGTATACTCGTAATATTATCAGCCCACAAATTATAGCTTTCCCACAGAATGAAGGAATAAATTTAATAATCATTTTTTCATATATATCAACTTGAATTGTTGCATGATGTTAATATTATATAGAGCATTTGTTTCACGCTATGGAATATTCTTAAACCCTCTCAGTCCCGATGATGTCCAGGCGTTGTCACACCGGAAGGCCTGTCTGACTCTGTAAAGGAGACTTTTTTTATTTTTCCATAAAACACAGAATTTTGTGCAGCCGCAACATGCTAATAAGGTTGTGGGCATAACTCAGTTCCGTCAGATGAAAACCTGCTGATTATCATAACACGCGGTTTGCATAAATAAAATGCACGAGAACATAAACGTGCTATTTGCAGAAACAAACTGGTAAGGAAAAGGAGCTGGGAAGCTTTCTAACCCAACCAAAAACGGACCCCATGAGTTACTGAGAGAGAGAGAGAGAGAGAGAGAAAGGCATCATGCAGCAGAGGTCATGTAGGGTGGAGTTACAGGGCAGGAGGTGGGTGTGCCAGGATATAACCATGGCAGTGGGTGATGTCAGGTTCTCGTTATTTCCATACACCTTACTCGAAATACTTAGAACAGCTTAACCTTTTCCCACGGACGGTTGCTCTCTGCTATATTACGTCGTCTGGAGCTGGCTAGAAAAACGTATATGAGTTCACCCATTACTCTTAGGGTAACACAGTATATAATCTTTTTGACCTATAGTGTTTTTTTCACCTGAATAAAATCGCATAGCAGCAGTGAAAAATCTTTACCTCAGTCTGACCATTTCAGTGACAGGGTTTGAAGGACGTGGTGGAGCCAGGAAACTAGCAACCAAATTTTCTTTAACAATTTTGCGTGTTTCATTCACTTGACACGATCTTCTTAACATGAGGAATAATAAATAAAATATAACCGGCTAGCTCCATGACGATAACGCTTATGAATGCAAACAAAATCAGTAGTTATAATATTTACGGTCGCATGTGACCCAACAAAAATTCAGCATCCTTGTAGAAGTATAGGTAACGATAAGGACACATCTGCAGTGTTACCGTAACGCATGTAAGTCCTTCACAAAACTCTGAAAATGTTGTCAAGTTTGTATGGTCTGGGCACCGCCTTTGAAAACTGTCTACTGTAGTTCTATTCCAGTATTAGGCTAGATATACCTTTGAGACACGAGAAAATATTTTAGAGTAAGCTTGGAAACTGATGTCACAAGCAGTACAATGAACGGTGGCATTAAAACCACTCTCATCTGATGTCAAGAGCCACTAGCCTAATCTTCGTCAGAGTATGTTGGACAATAATTTTTACATCTGTTGGCAACATGACAGAAAAACGGCTGAATGAAATTATATGAAACTTTCAGGATATGTGGGCACTGGTCCCCAAAGAAAGATATTAGATTTTGGATGAAACTGAGTGACCCTGAAAGGTCAAAATCAAAGTCACGGATTTTCGGAGGGCTGTAACTTGAAAACGGTTGAAGATAGAGATAATTACTATTAGGAACATACAGAAACTCATAATATGGGCTTCATTTAGCATCAAGACCTTTGACCTTGAATGACCCTGAAAGGTCAAACTCAAGGTCACGGATACTCAGGGGACTATAACTCGAAACTGGTTGAAGATACAGATATTTACTATTATCAACATATAGGAAATCCCTTATAGGTTTTTAATTGGTACCTTAACCTCTGACTGTAAGTGACCCTGACAGGTCAAACTTAAGGCCACGCATATGGGTTATAACTCGAAACTCGTTGAAGATAAAAATATTTACCACTACCGAGATATATGAAGTATCATATGGGCTTTCATTTGGCTACATGACCTTTGACCTTGAGTGATCCTGAAAGGTCAAACGCAAGATCGCGGATTTTCAGAGGGGGTAAGTTGAAAACATTTGGGCCATTACCTTAGACTTTATTTGTGCACTGACGCTAAATGCCAGAAACGAGTCCTTACGTGATAGCAATATAGTAGCTGCTGTCTGGCAAGGTTTGTTGTGCCTGGCATCACTTGTCAACAAATTTTCCACTTCAAAAACACAGTAAATCACAACAAAATCACTTTCACGTGAAACGATGAAACATAAAAATAACTGCCAAACTCCCGTGTGTCATGCTTTCTCTCCAAAGCTGGAATATATACTCATCACAAATATTTAGTTTAATTCGCAAATAAACCCTCCTCCGGCCATACCCACATATTTTCCCCTTGGACTTAATTTCTCCATGAACCCACGTTTCCCCTTGCACCTGTTTACCCCATGTGCCTATTTTACCCTCGGAACCTATTTTCCCATGAACCAATTTTTTTGTTCATGGAGATATTTTTCACCAAAGACCTAGTTTACCATAGACCTGTTTCCACCATGAACCTATTTTACAGACCTATTTTTCCCTGTATAAGCCTAGTTCCTCCTTGGAACTATTTCATCCACGGACCTATTTCCTCCCCATAGGCAAACACAGGATCTGCACTCTATATTCCACCCTATCTGCCCACCAACTCACCCCGCAACATTCCCTCCCCACCATCTCCACCCATCCCACCCACACCCTATCCATCTGGTCTCTAACCTATCCACCTGGCCACCATCCTCCACCAGCAGGATAAATTGCAAGTTTACACACACACACACACACACACACACACACACACACACAGGGGGGGGGCTTTATATGGATCTACAGCTATAGTCTTTTCACCTCAACCTGGCCCGGATTTTCGTCCTTTTGCTGGTTATTTCATGTAGCTCCATGGCAAAAAACAATGCTGTGGTACTACATCCTTTCGTTAGCACTTCTTCGTGACTAGCACCATATTCTAGTATTAATCTACCGTTACAATTCGGCATATACGATGGGGAGATGGTAGTTTTAGGCCTAGTTAGAGCAAAATGAGCATTGTAGCACCTTTCATCGGCCAGTATGCTAACACTGGCACTTACCGTCAAGAATGTGCTATGCGCTAGACAGCTATTTCGTTAAGACTAATGTAACTGTATCAGCAAGGGCTTAGTGTACCATCAAAGCACATGTCAGTAACATCAGCGCCGACGCCGACTTTCGTCCATTCCCAACATTTTTTTCCATTCCCCTATTTTTTCTTTTTTATGTGTCCGATTCTGGGCATAGGCTTCACAGCCTGCTCACAAGGCCCAGCAGTCCTCCTACATACCATACACCTCTGCATGTCGCCACTTCGGTGCTAACACCCACCGTCCATACTGAATACATGCTAGGGCAGTCTCATACAGGACTGCTGCATTGGTATTAGCGGGAGTATTTTTACGACATGTCGGCGGGTCTTCTGGTAGATCTGTAAAGTCTGATTTTAAGACATTCAAATCCTTAAACAGTTCCCTCCCCCAGCGGGGATTTGAATCTGTGTCCGGTAGGACTGCAGGCCACCTCTCTACCGAATGAGCCACCGAGAACGTCATTTTGTACTCTAATCTTAATTTTACCAGACAACGTTATTGAGATTAGAACATCTCAATAGTAAAGGGGTTAAGGTGGACTACATCTAACCCCTAAGATCTGAAAGTCTTAAAAAAAAAAAAAAAAAAAAAATCATCCGACTGTAGAAGCATTAAAATTACAATGGCATTCTCGGGGTGAAGGGCTAACACCTCCCCACACTTCCTGCCTGCCTCCCAATGAAGGAAGCGTCGCGTCGGGTGGTGGGCAGCGATTATGCTTGGTTGTTTGTTATTCAATGAACTTGATTGTGTGTGTACATCACGCTCTCAATTTCCTGTCCTGGGTGATGGTGTAGCCAAGGCCAGGGTGAAAAATATACAATGTGGTGTTCGATAAACTTAAAATCACTACGTTGTTGTTGTTGCTGTCCAATAACCCCGATCTGTCTGGCCGTGCGGACTCATAAACCACAGGCAGGCAACTGCCCTTGCAAGGCCGTCCCGTGCTGTGAAATCACTAGGCTACGGTCCGTAAATCGTAAGAGGGAAATTTCATTTTTTAAAAGCTAAATGTAAACTCATCTCTACCACTAAACGAACAAAGATCAAGCTTGTGGACTCTCTAGTTTTCGCTGCCACCAGACGCACCTATCTAGAATGGCAGATTATCGTGACATATAATGGGAAAATGAAGGCTATTAACAAACCACTCCAATTCGGAAAGGCTCTCCTAAGATAAATGAAATCGTTTGGAGATGAGAATGAAACCACTGATTTCCTCGGGTATACTGGGATATCGCCTGTTATGTCTCTACAATACACGATGCTTCATGCAGAATGTGTCACAAGATGGCAGTAAGACCTGTGCATTACTCAGGACCATTCAAAGCTACAGTCGTCTATATACTGAAAAGTATTAGAAACCTTATTCACCAGCACCTCTTTCAGTCTTTTGGGTCGTATTCTCGCTGACATGTAACTACTGACTCTTCAGCGATGAAT
Source organism: Coenobita brevimanus (assembly GCF_032717465.1). NCBI lineage: Eukaryota > Metazoa > Arthropoda > Malacostraca > Decapoda > Coenobitidae > Coenobita > Coenobita brevimanus. The sequence continues at coordinate 29,471,234 of NC_137050.1, forward strand.
CTGCAGGCAATACTTTAAATATTCTCTTGTATGTTATTCGTATCTTTCTAACAGCGATACGGTTAGCATCGGTAACCTATAATAGGAAATTAGAGTGTAAAGAGAATATGTCCCTGAGTATGAGGTTAAGAAAGATGTTACACTTGCATGAATAAAAGCCACTGTCAGACGTAAGTCAGCAACTTTTTTTTTTTCCCCTTAATGCAAAAGTGAGAAAAAAAATGGAAGTTAAAAGTTAGCAAAAAAGTTTTTCTTTCTGAGATACCAAAACACGTTTTGTTTAAAAGACTTGCAATCATAGACATAGGGAAATACAGACTGAGGAAGACAGTTCCAGAGTTGACTTGTTGCATACATAAAGGTGTGGGAGTATCGGTTAACTCTTGCATTTGAGAGATGGACAGAAATGGGGTGAGACTGCGCTATCTGATGGGTGCTACGCGCCCGCCGTTATGAAGGAATACAAGAGGACAAGTCAGAAAAGCAGTGGTCACTGAAATAATGGCAGTAAAAAGACAAAGATGCAATAGTGAAGCAAACAGAGAGGGTTGAAGGAAGTCAGTGAGAGGAGGGGTGTTGATGAATGAAAAGCTTTTGACTCCAGCCTGTTTAGAAGAGCTGAACATCAGGAACTCCCCCTCCCCACATACATGAGAGTTGTACTCCATACAGGGACTAGTAGATCCCTTGTACAAAGTCAACAGCTGTGCTGAGATAATGAAAGCACTGAGTCGGCTTAGCGCACCCACGCTCTTGGAAGCGGATTTTGCACGGAAAGTAATGATACCTTTCCATGCTACATTCCAAGAAAGAAACCCCAGGGATATTATGAGATGACGAAGGAGTGAGTTGTATATTGCTGAATCATAAGCGATATTCCTGTGGAAGATCTTGACAGGTCGAAAAATGTAGGCACTGAGTTTCTGATGCAATTAAAACTTTTTTTTTTCTCGATCAGAAATTATAGTAAAGTCAGATATTAGGTGTGAGATAGCCTCACTCCGTGTTTATTTTAGAAACTGCTGTGATGGTCAGTGTGAGGAGCGAATGGAAATGTCAAAGGTGGTGTTATGAGAATATGAGTGGACAGTGTCAGAGGTGAAGCTCTGGGGATCTTTGATGAAAAGAAGGAAGAGAACCGGTGACAGCACAGAGCACTGACGCACCACTGCTGATGGTTCTACAAGAATATTGGCTGTCTACAACAGCAGCTGTAGAACGACCAGAAAGGAAGCTAGAGATAATGGTACAGAGAAGGACAGGAATCATAAGAAGGCAGTTTGGAAGCTGAAAATCAAACTCGTCGGAAGCTTCTGAGCAAAGATTTCGGTAAAGTACCGAAAAGGATGATGACAAAGAATAAGAAAGGAATGCGAGAAAATAACTATTGGTGCGCCCCCGACGAGGTCAGGAAGATGGTTATGATAGGAAATATGCTTTAAAATCTTCCTACTGACGACAGATTCAAAGATTTTTGAAGTACCAAGACACTGATGCGACTGGGCGATAGTTAGAGGGTTGGGAGCTAACCATCCTTCTTCGGAACAGGCTGAGAGTTAGGCAGGGTATCAATGAGGAAGCACAGTTCCTAAAAACAACAGGAGGGGGCCTCACCAGGATTCTACATCATATTGGTACTATGGCCTATGAGAACAAGAAAAAAAATGAAGAAAATATAACTACAGGCATGAGGAACTCAGAGGAAGAGGAGATGGAGGGATAGCACGGTATCGTTCTAAGGGGAATCAGACGAGAGAGTTTGGACAAATTAAGAGTTAAAAGTTGTCTTTAGAAAAAACAGCTACAGTGTCATTAAAATGGACAATCGGAAGGAAGGAGGAAGAAATAAAGTTATGTAAGAAGCTGTTGGCTTTAGTTGCTACAAGACTCGGGTGGATTTTGAGTTTGAGCATTTATGGCGAATGAAGGAATTCTCATCAAGACAAAAGCAGATTTGGCAGCGCTCCGGGTAGCAGTGCAGGATAAACGTGATTCAGGCGTATGTTGGCGCCGGCACCTTTTGAGAGCCATACCCTTGTTGTGAACATCATCAGAACAAGAGTGATGGAAGCATTTATTTTTTCATTAGTCGAAGGGCAAGGTAATGAAAATATATGCTTCTATGCCCGGAATAATAAACTCCGTAATGCGAGAAGCGCACGCAGATTGTTCTCGGCCACTGAAGCAGTAATCATCCCGGGGAATATAGATACATATATATATATATATATATATATATATATATATATATATATATATATATAAAGTACTGTCTGAGGCCCTCCTAATCCGAAGCGGCAAAATATCAAAGACGTCGCTTCTTGGAAGGATCCACAGACCATCCTGGAGCGATGGAACAAATTACTGATATATGCTTGTGATTGGGGTAGTCCCCTCAAAGTGAAAAGACTGACAGAGGAAGCTAGAGCGTGAGTTTTAAGATTAAGGCCAAGTATGTTGCAGCTCTCTCCAAGACGATCTGGTATACGGGTACCAACTGCTATAGGCCATTAAATACAGAAAAGATGTTGGTGTTTTCACTAAATGAATCAATGAATGGAGAGAGGAATACTGCATAAACTCAATATTTTCATCAGTTATGGTGTAACAGATAAAAACATTCAAGAGAATACACGAGTACTTATTGCATGGCGTTTTTTTTCCTTTAATCAAAATTTCTGACTTTTTCATATGATCATACTAACATCCACAGTGACAGGTCAATCTTGCTTTCTGACACTTTAAAGATTCCTGATGATAAAACACTTTTAATTGCTGCACGCGAATGGATCCACTTTCCCAGCTTTTAAAACTATTCATTGCCCTACCGACTACAATGACTTTATTCAAGAACTCATTTTAACACTGTCTGTCTGTCCGTGTCTGTATGTCTGCCTGTCTGTCTGTTTGTCTGTCTCTCTCTCTCTCATTATTTATTCCTACCATCAGTTATAAAAACAAAACAACAACAAAAACTCCCAAGACATCCTTTTACACAATTTGAACACACACACACACACACACACACACACACACACACACACACACACACACACACACACAGCACCATATCTCGTTCCTGTCACTCACACTAACACCCCCTCGCCTTCACACTGACACACTGCCTGTACCCGATTAATCATTCACCACTCACACTTTGCGCCCCCCCCCTCTCTCTCTCTCACACACACACACACACACACACACACACACACAGCTGTCCCTCACTGTGCTTGGCTCCTGGATGAGATGGACAATGTTTTGAAGTGTGGGGCTGTGACGGAGTGTGATGGATGACCAGCTGAGGAGGAGGAGGAGGAGGTGGGGGGCGGCCATGGGGGGAAGGACGAAGGAAAATGGGTGAGGGTAACAAGGGGAGGGAAAAGGGGGAGGACGAGGGGAAGAGGAAGGAGAGACTGAGGGAAAGAGGGGGACGAGGGTCGAGAGGTTGTAGAGAAAGAGGGGCGGGGAGGAAGGGAAGGGAAGAAATGATGGGTCGCGAGTAGAGAAAGGGGAATGATGAGAAAGAAATGGAGGAGGGGAGACAACGGAAAGAGATGGGGATTAAGCATGAGGGGAGAAAGGGGAGGAAGTAAGGGAGACAGGGACATGGAGTGACAAAGAAAAGACAAGTACGAGAAGAGGACACTGAAGAAAACACAGATTCGGGAAAAGAAGAAGGAACAGGAGGGGGAGGAACAGGGGAGAGGAGAAGACGATGGGATATAAGGGTAAGGAGAGAAGGAAAAAAAGGAGCTAATAAGAAGGGAGCGAGATGGAGGGAAGGGGGAGATGGAGTGGAGGATCAAGGAAAGAGGTGGGGTGAGAATGGGAGGATGACAAGGAGAGGGAAATGTAGGGATGAGAGAGAATTAGTTCGATGATGGATAGGGGAGAGGTTGAGAGGAGGGAAAGAGTGGAAGGACAAGAGATGCTGGGCTGGATGATAAGGAGGTGGGGGGAATGAACAAGAGAAGAGTTGATGGGAAGAGAGGTAATCATGAAGAACAACTAATGAAAGGAGAGAGATGGGAAAGAAGGACAAAAAGAAGGAAAGAGAAAATTAAGAAAATTATAGTAGGGAAGAGGAAAATGAAAGGGGAAAAAGAGGAGCGAGGACAGAAAAGAAGGAGAGAAAGGAGAGAGAAAAGGAGTAAAGCAGAGTGAGAAATGGTATGTGGAGAAAGAAAGGAAATAGAGATGGGATGGAAAAGGAAGCGGAAAGAGTCGAGAAAAAAAAAAAGGCAGAGTGAGGGAGAAAAAGAGTAATTGAAAAAGAAAATCAGTGTAAGGAGAGAAAAGAGGAGTAGAGAGGACGGAGAAAAGGAGTGAGAAGAGAGAAAACAAGTAGAGATGAAAGAAAATATTACAAAAAAAAAGAAAGGAAAAGAAAAACGGAGGCCTGAGGAGAGAGAAATGAGGTGAGGTACATGCAGAAGTAGGTAAGGGCTGACACTACACAAAGAATGATGGGGAGACTGAGTTACACGGCAGACTGGACACACAGCCTCTGACCATTCTCACCAGGGGGTGTGACCATCCGGCAACCAAGGATACTATGGCAGAGATAAGGACAAGGCCACTTCACCAACACTCCTTGTATACACAGGAAGATGACAACAAGAGATAAGAGATGTAGAACTGGAGAAGGCATATCTGTAGACGAGACTGAAAGGGAAAGAGAGGGGAAAGCGAGACTGAGAGTGACGGGAGTGGGAGCTAGGGAGTGAGGAAAGAGTGATTTGGAGGGAACAGGGAGACTGAGGGGGTGAAATAAGAGAGTGCGGGAATATGGGGACAGGAAAACAAGAGAGTGAGGGAATATGGGGACAGGGAAACAAGAGCAAAGGGAAGATAGATTTTAAGCCAGGGAGAGGAAGTGTGTAAGGAGAGAGAAACAGAAAGTACGGCGAGAATGGAGAAAGGGGTAAGGAAGTACGACAAGGGGAAGAACGAAGGAGTGGGGATAGAGACTGAAGGTGCGAAGGGAAATGAAGATCGAAGGGAGAGTGAAGCGTGAGGGAAACTGAGGGCGTGAGGGGAGACTAAAACAGAATGAGTCGACAACAATATGGTAATGGAGGAAGAAAACTGAGCGAATGAGAGGAACGGGAAACTTTAAGAAGGAAACTGAAAGTAAGACGAGAAGACCAAGGATAGAAGGCAAGAGGAACTCTGAGGAAGAGAGGGGTGAACGAAAGTGAGGAAGTGATGAGAAAGGAAGAGACAAAAGGAGGAGTAAGAGGAGAAACAAAGAGGAGAGGGAAAGCGAGAGGAAAGGAGGCTGAATGCAGAGGGCCAAACAGAACGGGGGAGTGGGAGAAGCAGAAGGATGGGTGCTTCAATTAAGTAACTAGTTATTATAGGCTTAACTTAATAGCATTTAATTACGATCATCGCGAATACAAACTGAGAGGTGCCGGAGAGGGACGCCATCTTGCGGTGGCACTGATATAATCCGGCAGCTCCATTGCCCAACTGTTACGAGCGAGCGAGAGAGCGATGTTTACCCTCAGTTAAGTTTGGAAAAGAGAGGCCCGGCCCAGCCCGACCAGACCGTCATACTAAGCAGAAGCTATTAACTTAACTCTTATGTGAAGTAGAGTAGAAATTCTTCCTGTACGTGAGACATTCATTCAATAAATTTTGCTATCAACTAAAAACTCACCCATAAAGGCGTAGGAACCCCTTGGCATCTCCATTTTTCCAAGGACTGTGTGTGTGTTTCTGTGTCTGTGTAGGTGTATGTAAGAGAATGTCTTTCGTTCCAGTTTATTTTTCACTGTTCATCTCCCATCATCAAGAAATAATATATCAGAGGAAAACTGTGATGACATGGCGCTCGCTCGCTCGCCACGCGCTCGCAAGGCGCACTTTACTGGTACAAAAGTCTCGCAAATTCTCCCCTATTCTTCGACAGGAGGATGGTGGACTGCGGGAGAAGGGTGTATGCAATCTACAGTCCACCGGGTTCATGTTCAGATAACCTGGGGTAACAATAACATACGGCCTTAGTCTGAGTGTGTGTGTGTGTGTGTGTGTGTGTGTGTGTGTGTGTGTGTGTGTGTGTGTGTGTGTGTGTGTGTGTGTGTGTGTGTGTGTGTGTGTGTGTGTGTGTGTGTGTGTGTGTGTGTGTGTGTGTGTGTGTGTGTGTGTTTGTTTGTTTCAACGAGAATAGATTACAGTATTTGTCCCGGCTATTAAAAAAAAAAAAAAAAAAAAAAAAAAAAAAATCCATGTTTTCTCCAAAAATCATGCCTTGTTTTCGTTTTTCCCGCCAGTTGTTGTACAGGAGAGAATGGTACCCGGGGGATTGCCTTCTTCTTTATTAACCTTCTCTCAGATCTTTAGTGTAAGTAGCTCTACCCAAATAAATGACCTTGTTGAAGTCATTGTGAGGTCAACTGCAGGATTGGCCACATATGAAACGCCTCCATGTCACTCTGTCATCTGGCTGCCTTCTCTTAAACTCACACCACCTTCTCCCTCATACTCCTGTACCTCTCCACCCCATCCCTCAGTTACAACATCGGTCTCCCCCTCCTCATCCCCCCTTCTACCTCACACACATACTGTACACTGCTAGATAGTCTCAATCTTGTTATATCTGCTTGTGTCACAGGGTTTAATCAACAAGCTGTGAACATATGCTACCACATGAAAGAACATACTACCAGCACCCACTGTGAAAGTCTGCTTAGATCTGGCTGTCGAACCTCAGACTCAGGGCACACACAGACTGAGAGGGGAATACAGTAACCACAGATCCTATGCGGCTCCATTTCCTCCATACACCGATGTAAATTATATACATCCAGACAATACTTTCTATCTATCTATCTATCTACCTATCAATCTATGTGTGTGTGTGGGGGGGGGGGAACAAAAATGGAAGGAGTAAGCATAGTGGTGGTGGTTGGTAGGGCATGACGTGGGGAATATACCCTGTGAAAAGTGGGTGTTAAGATAGGTCGGTAAGGGCTAAGTCACAGATTTCCCCTCAGATTTACTGTGGTGCAGTGGATGAGGAGAGGTATAAGAAATGGGTGGAATAGGTGGAAAGGAGTAGGCGGAACGGACTGGGATGGTGGTGGGTGGTGGTGATGAAGGACGGGTGTGGGTATGAGCGGCAAAAATTTACCATTAAGGGGGAGAGAGAGAGAGAGAGAGAGAGAGAGAGACGAAGGAGAGCGGCCACAGGAGCTCAAAGCGTCAAAGGGGAGACGCGTGAGGAATGAGGTCGAGGGAAGTGCTCACTCCTTTCACCACCACCACCACCACCACCTCTGTCTCCCCCACTCACTCATCTCTCCACACCTCTACGCAACACACGCAACTCTAACACATATATCTCTCCCTTACTTTTATCTTGTCATCCCTTAATTACACTTGTTAGGTTTTGTTCCTTATAAGACTCACTCAACCCGTAAATCTTTCTGACACTACCATATTTTCAGCTGGGAATGCCTGTGTCGGTCTGGAATTACTGCGAAAGCGGAGAACTCCATATCAAACTTCCTCTCTGTCTGCCAGTCTGTCAATCGTCTTATATCTCACTTTGACTCACTCATTCTTTTTTTCCCTCACAATATATGTTCACCATTAATAGGAAAAAACAGGATACTATTGGCACATGTCCTCTCTTATCCTGTTTCTCAGCTTATCTTCATTTTTTTTCATTATTTCCACGTATGTCCATCATTATTAACCTCTGACTCACTCCGAACCCATAATGTGATCGATCTGGCTTGTCTGTGTGTCTATGAATGTTGGAAAGAGAGAGAGAACTTGACAGCATCATTTGTTTCTCGTACCTTGCCTACCAACTTCCCTCACACACTTTCTTTTCCTTTTCCATGCATGTCCAGTCACCAATCCTTCACTCACTCATAATACTGTCATCGGTAGCGTCTGTCTGTGTCTGCCTTGGAAGTGTTGGGAAGGCTGACAACTTCATCACATTATTTTTCCCTCTTATCTGCAAGTCTCTCAGCTTTCCTCAGTCCCTCCTCCCCCTCCTCTCTCTCTCTCTCTCTCTCTCTCTCTCTCTCTCTCTCTCTCTCTCTCTCTCTCTCTCTCTCTCTCTCATGCATCTGTTATCATTCCCGCGCCTCTTATCTTGAGTTGCTGGGTCGCACCGCATACTTCACCACACCTCCCTCCACAGCCAACCCATCTTTTTTCATATTTCCTTTATCTCGCCTCTTCACTCCTCACTCCATCTCGTGCACTCCTTATCTTCACATCCGCCTCACTCTCTCCTCTTAACTATCTTATCTTAGCGTGTACCTTACTTGTTACCACAATTTATGAGAGAGAGAGAGAGAGAGAGAGAGAGAGAGAGAGAGAGAGAGAGGAGGTAAACCAGAAGATGAGGGAAGAGATGTGGGGATCTAGAGTGCGACAGAAAGGAAGAAAAATTAATTCACTTAGCACCTGATAGGCTGTATTTTGCTTCTGTTTCTCCTCTTTATTTCTCCGATTCTTCTCTTGCTTGATAAAAATTTCCTCTTCCTTCTTCCTGTCAGTACTCCTCTTCCCCTTATCTCCGTCCATGATCACTCACCCTTAATCCTCAAGCTAATCCCACACACCTTCCAGCCACTCTTCCTTCCGTCCAAAGATACCCTCTCTCTCTCTCTCTCTCTCTCAACCACCTGAGTACGGTTTCTGGGATCTGTCCACTTATCCCCTCAGAACAATAACGTTTTTAAAAATCCATAATTCGCAAGGTACATGGCAGAGCCGTTTGCTTATTGGTTTGTTACCTCCGCCAACTAAGTTGGAGCAGGTTATGTATTCACCCCTTTTGTCTGTTTGTCCACATATCTCAAAAAGTTATCGATGGATTTCAACGAAATTTTGTGGATATGTGGGACACGAGTCAAGAAGGAGTTCATTAAATTTTGGTGAAGATCTGAGTTCGAGTCCCGGTTCAAGACTGCTTTTTATTTGTTTGTGCACAAGATATCTCAAAAAAGTTATTGATGGAGTGTCATGATCTTTTGTCGATATGTGGGTAATGGGCCAAGGAAGAGAATAAAAGTTTGGTGGTGATATGATTTGTCTGGTATAGGCGTTCGAAGAGGTATGCAATCTGTGAGTGCTGACGACTTGTTTAATTCTTGTTACTATTAGAGTGTTACGTCTAGTTTATGGGAGACTTTTCCTAGTGATGGGCTGTTAGTGTTGTTGTAGCCCTACGCTCATCTCAGTGTGAACTCAATGGACTGCAGGATGCAGCTGTTTCCTACAATCCACCATCTTCCATTTAAGCGATGGAGATGGGGTTGGGGGACTTTTGGATAACTGGGCAGTATCTCCAGTTATATCGGTGTCACCACGTGAAGGCGTCCCTCCCCAGCACCGTAGTGATGGGTGATCCCACACAGTGACGGCGTCCCTGAAATGAGTAAAACTGCCTTTTGTGTGACACCATAAATCCATTAGCTTCGTCCTTGTGGTCAAAGGGTAGGTTTTACTAATTCCTCATAAAATTTTAGCTTCTTTATGTAATGTGACCAATCTTTTATAATTAATCCATACTACATTTCCTGGTATCCTGCTTCTCCGTTAGGTTATCATGTTATCATGAAGTCCATTTGGGTCGTATGCTCGTTGGCTCAAGACGCTTTCAGCAGCACCTCTTTTTCGGTTTCCACGACAAACTGTGGCGAACCACTGTACATCCCTCGTGTCTTTCTTCTTTCCTGTAAAAGCTTTTTTCACCTTGGCGACGTTCCTTTATTTCCTCCCCACTTCGCTTCAAACTTGGCCAAACTGTTTGTTCCCTGAGCCAGTAGTCCCAGGCATCATTTTTTTTTTTTATTGAGGCCTTTTAAAGGGACTTATGAATAGTCCCAGGCATATATATTTATATATATATATATATATATATATATATATATATATATATATATATATATATATATATATATTTTTTTTTTTTTTTTTTTTTGAGGCTTTTTTAAAGGGAAAAAAATATAGAAACAGGAGAGTTGAGGCTTGCAGAAGTGGAGAAAGCAGTAAAACAGTTAAAGAATAATAAGGCACCAGGGGAGGATGGTTTATTTCCGGAAATGTTTAAAGTGGAGGGGGATAGATTAATAATGATCTTGACCAAGCTATTCAATAAGATATGGGTGACGGGGTTACTACCATCAGTTTGGAAGAATTGTGTAATTGTTAAAGTTCCGAAGAAAGGAGACCTGAGTGAATGTGGTAATTGGAGGGGAATCTCTTTGTCACCGATAGCTTTGAAAGTTTTCAGTAGAGTGTTGTTAAATAGGTTGGAGCCGGTGGTTGAGGGTATTCTGAGGGATGAACAGGCTGGTTTTAGAAAGGGACGTGGTTGCAATGATCAGATCTTTATAGTTAGGCATTTGATGCAGCAAGTTAATGAAATGAGAGTACCGTTAAGTCTTTGTTTTGTTGATTTTGAAAAGGCTTTTGATAGTGTTTCGAAAGAGTCTATGGGGAAGATCATGAGACATTATGGAATACCAGAGGAGTTTGTGAGGGTCATTATGAACATGCATGAGGACACATTTTGTAAAGTGATGGTTGATGGTTGTCTGAGTGATTCGTTTGAAGTCAAGTCCGGAGTAATTCAAGGTGGTGTTCTATCGCCTTTACTATTTATATTGGTCATTGATTACATTATGAAACGTGTTGGAACAGAAACCGGTGCAGGTATACTTTGGGGAGAGAACAGGAAACTTTTGGATTTAGATTATGCAGATGATATAGTTTTGATTTGTGATGGGCCAGAAGAGATGCAGAGAGTGTTGGACTGTTTGGTGAGTGAAGGTCGCAAGGTGGGTTTGGTTATTAATTGTGGAAAAACTGAAATAATCAATATGAATATGGAAAATGCGCAGGAATGTGTAATTGGAGGTATGGTTGTAAAGCAAGTTGATAGGTTTAAATATTTAGGTACTTATTTAGCCAAGGATGGTTCTTTGAACTTTGAATTCGAGGAAAGGTTAAAGAAGGCTAATCAGGCAATGGGAATGCTTAAAAATATTTGGAATAATAACAATTTCTCTGTGCATACAAAAATCAAACTTTATAAGGTAATGGTTAGGAGTATTTTAATTTATGGACACGAGTCTTGGTACAGCACAGTGACTATGGAAAATAAATTCTTGGTGTTTGAAAATAAAGCACTTAGAAGAATATTAGGAGTTAAGTGGTGGGAAAGGATACCAAATAGTAGAATTAGAGAAATAACGGGAGTGCAGCCGATCGATGAATATGTTAGATTCTCACGATGGAAGTGGCTAGGACATGTGTATAGGAGACAGGGAATAGTACGAGGTACACCAGGGTGGGTGGCACCTGGTAGGAGAGGTAGAGGAAGGCCAAAAGAGACGTGGGTGAGGACAATGAGACGGGAAGCTGGAGATGAGTGTTGGGGAGATCTTGAGGAGTTAGCACAAGATAGGATGTGGTGGTGTGAGTTCATCGAGGCCCTATGCATCCCCGAGGGTGCCACAGGAAATGATTGATTGATTGATTGATTTTTTAAAGGGACTTATGAACAGTCCCAGCCATATTTTGTTTTTTTTCCTGAGGCCTTTTAAAGGGACTTATGGGGTTAAACGTCAAATCATGTAAACACGCAAATTCTGAGGTCCCAAGTTTTTCTATGGTAATTAGTCATGATGGCAATATGCACAGAAACACATCAGTGCACTGTAGCTTTGTGGCGACCATTTTGTATTCTCTCGGGATGTTGACATTTGTTTTGTTCTTTTGCATACTGTATATCAGGATCTTATTTATTTTAAAATATCGACATACACGAAACACTACCAAGAGACTCAACCCTTTCATGGTCGGTCGAACTCATAGTATGTTTTTTCAGCTAATGCTAGACAATTTTCATCAGCTGAGTGAGTTACAGGAGGCTGAGTTAATACTTTCACCACTAACTTTCCCATGGTCGGAACAACTCTTGTACTCATTTCCGCTAATGCCAGAGGATTCAGTTAGTGAGTCCTAGAAGCCCCAGTTACCGCGCAGTGAAATCGTAAGGATGTGTAACAAAACCCCAAAATCCTCAAGTTCTCTCTCTCTCTCTCTCTCTCTCTCTCTCTCTCTCTCTCTCTCTCTCTCTCTCTCTCCTTGTCACATTACACCCTCAGTGACCTCCCTTTCACCCCCAAATTAACTCACCCTCGCTGACCTTATTCTCCCTCACTCTCCCTTCCTCCATCTTTTCATATTCTTTCTTGGCTTTTCTCTCTCTGCATCATCGTTAAATCACCACGTTTTCTCAATCAAACATAACGTAACGCTAACACTGCTGAATCCTTTAATACGAAAGGTCTCTGCGCTACATACAATAAATGTTGGTGGTGGTACAAATGACACATGACGTCAAGGTACTAAAGGAATTCATGAAGGTTTTCTGAAACATATTCAGTATTAATGGTCACCCCTAAACTGAACAGTTAATCAACAGAGGATAGCAATATAACAAAAGTAAATTCCTTTGTAGTGAGAGTTAACGATGACACAACCAGTGGTCACTCAGAACATCATGCCATGAAGGATGCGTCAAAATCTCTCCTCCCAACCTCCCACCACCTTACCCTTACCCCACTCCACACCACAGTACACCAGGTCGGGGGGGGAAGGAGTCAGGGGCCGTGACATACACCTGTTCACTTAGGAGGACAGGACAGGGCAGGTGAGCCGTGCCGGAAGGTAAAAGACAGGTAGCCGAATGTCTCTTAATTACGTTGAGATTGAAGCAGCCGAAAAACACAAACACAACAAGAGATCGGAAGCCACGCCCCCGACCGGAATTCCCGCGCGGCCAATGAGAGGATCGGAGACTGGGGATTGGTTGGGCGAGATGGCGGTAGGTGGGGCGAGACAGCGGGCGAGGGCCAGTGGCGGGGGACAAGGAGGGTCTGTGTGCCGCCAGCAGTCACTGAAGTAAGACTAATCTATCTGGGAGGGGGACAAGGCCAGGCTTTAGTGAGGCCAGAGTCGTGAGCGGTACTCGTGACGCGCCCCGCCGCCGCCGCCGCCGCCACGTGCCGCCCCAAAACGTCATTTTTTCTCTGTCTCCAGACGACTTTATTTGGGTTCGGAGAGACTTTTGGAACTGAAGGGATTTGATATAGTCTTCATTAACCCCTTCACTGCAATAGTTCCCGCTTTACAAGCCAAAGGAAATCGTCTGGTGGTGGTCTGATTAAAATGAGAAATACGTCACCGGACTGAACTGAGAGGCTTTTGTTCCTGCTGACAATACCGTGGTGCCGCGGGTGAAGTGCGGGATTGTCGCTCACACTAGGGGGGGTTTCTGGCAGCGTCTGGAGCCCCGCTGAGTTAAGCCCCAGGCTATAACAGGACTGGAAAAAAATGGAATCTGTGAAGAAGGAAAGAGTGTCCCCGCTGCTGGGCGAGGGCGGAGGGAGCACCGACCTCTCGTCCTCCCGACCGCCCGTGCTTCCCGACAGCAGCAGCGTGGCCAAGACCTACCACCACCACAACCCTGTCCCCCAAGCCCCTGCTCCCAACCCCCCTGTGGGTCTGGTGAATAGCGAGGACGCGGACGTAGCTTCTGTACTGATGTCCGGCGGCGTCAACAATACCTTCTCCGGTGAAATCAGCGACGCCGTCACCAAGATCCTGGAAGACTACGACTGGTCCAAGATACCTCTGGCTAACAAGTAGGTCACCCGAACTCCTTCCGATGCCTCCTTCGTGTACAGCTGCGGACATAAATACTGATACACTCCAGAACGATAAAGTATGAGGCAACGAACAATGATTTTCGGTACCCTTTAAAGTGGTTTTAACAGCTCAATTAACTTTTCAGAATATCATATAAGTTCCGTAATTGTCAGACTAAAAACAGGAGTAATATTAATGTCCACAGCTGTACCGTAGTGTTAAGTATTCATCCTTATACACCCATCATGAGTCTGTACGGTGGGGAACAAATGTTCGCTAATATTTCATCTCATCTACTTCTCACTTCCCTCGGTTACATAATATTCCTAAGCTGAGAGAGTCTTACAATATTTCTTTACCGATGGGTTAACCTCTCTGATATGACGCGTCGGGGAGGAAAGTGACGGACGTGGCCTGAATGCGAAATGACGCACTAGACAAATAGGCGAACATTTGTCCTTGACTGTACTTTCCTCGCACCTGTCAAGCACACCTGTATGCTCATGACATTACTTCTGCCCACCTTTTACCCCTACCCTGGCTGAGAGAAAGCATTCAGGGTTTCATACCAAACGAAGACCAGGTGTTCAGTGTCAAGGTGCTTGTGCGAAGCTTTGTTAGACTATACTCGAAAAATGATGGCACTGACTCTGCTGCCTGTAAAGTCTGGAAAAGCTTCTGACTACCGATAATAGGTCTTCTTCCGGTGTGAGTCCCTGGTTATGACTTCCCTCCAGCCATGGGTAGGATAAAAGGGTGAGCTGAAACTATAGCTTACGATTGTTGCGACCCACACGCTCGGGGGAGAAAAAAAAAATGTTTTTGTCCATTTCGCACCATATTACACAGCTTACATCAAAACTGTCATATCTATCTCTTTTACACTTCCTGACATGACATGAGCGTGCAGTTCATTCACAAGGCCTCAGAGCTGTGCCAGAACGCTTCGAGATCGTGGTACTCATGCTAGTAATGTTCAGGCGGGTTGGAGGAGCTGGAACCTTGCTTTATTAATTCCTAACCTCGGATATATGTACAAGGATTATTAACCTAAACTCTCTCTCTCTTCTCTCTCTCTCTCTCTGACACCTGTTGCACGTGTTGCGTGTCTCCTACAGCAATTATCCGCTTACCCCTCACTCAGCTCTCCGTTTTTCTTTGTGCTCCCGTATCATATTGCTCTCCACTTAAGCTCATAAAATTTTATCTCACACGTGTCATGGCTTCTACAATGCACGCGTCTGCCATGAGAACTGTCGCATGTTACGTCTCTCTCTCTCTCTCTCTCTCTCTCCCCTGCATCATTTACGCTTGATTACTACACTTATTGCGTCAGTCTATCTTATTAATACTACACTCTTTACAACTATCATACAACACTCCTTACACCTCACACACCACGCTCTCTGTCTCTCGCACCACTCTCCTTATGCCTGATCATACCACTCTCCTTACACCTGTCTCGCATACCACTACCCTTACACTTCTCTCGCACACCACTATCCTTGCTCCTATACCTCACACACCACTCCCCATACTCCTATCTCTCACACCACACTCCTTACGCCTGCCTCTCACACCGCTCTCCACGCACCTGTCTCGCACACCACTCAACTTATAGCTGACCATACCAGTCTCCCTACACTTGTCTCACACGCCACTCTCCTCTCCTTCCCCCTGTTTCTCACACCACTCTCCTAACACCTGTCTCTCGCATCATTTTCATGTCTCTCACACTGCTCCTTTACACCTGTCTCATGCTGAGAGAGAGAGAGAGAGAGAGAGAGAGAGAATGCAGGTGAATAACACAGGATAACCCCTACCGAGAGACCAACCCTAAGAGATAACATATTCTTGGCCAAACCACTGAGGGAAGCTCTGTGCACTCAACATGTCCGTCACTCTCACGTAGCAAAGATGAAGTAGGGTAACATCTTTCACCATTTTCTCATAAAATTTCACCGCCTTTACCACGCTCTTTATCACCATCACCAGCGGCATCATTACCATTTTATTCCAATCTGTCAATTCACACACACACACACACACACACACACACACACACACACACACACACACACACACACACACTGATCGGAAGTTTGAAATATACACTGTGCACTGCTGACAAACTCTACATCTGCTTTTAAATAATCGCCATGACGACTAAAACTATTCGCAAACGGGGGCGGGGGATTACGACGACAACCTGAAAGCGAAGAGAAAGTAAGCTAACTCTGTTCTTCCTATTTTCTTTCTTTCTTTTCTTGCTCTCCTCTGTCTTCTGCTTTTGTCTTCTTCTTCTTCATCCTATTCTCTTTTATACTGGCGAGGGATAATCTTTTTTCAAACTGGTGATATTATGCGACGTCCATAAACTTTTCTCTCTCAGGGTCCTCTAAATAATATAAAAATAAATAAAATGGTCGACGGGCATGAATACGTCCTCGGGCTAGGAGTGTTAATCGAATCACAAGTATATTCTGAGTGTAAAATAGTGAAAGATAAGGGCTACGGTATGAGCTGGTCTGTCGCGGTTAATCTCACGGCAGCTAGGGGTCTTAGAGGAACAATTCACGCAGTCTAGGGAAGTTTTGGAAGGTGTGATAAATTATACGGTGGTGCGGGGTGGTGGTGGGTTGGAACGGGAAAGACGGTGCTGGAAGGAGCGGTGGTTGTTATGGTCGTGATGGTGGTAATTTTAGTGGTGATAAAAATATTACTGGTGGAAATGGTAGCAGTTATAATGAGACTGATGGTGATAGCAAAGGCTGTGGTGACTAATAATTATGCAGGTGGTGGAAATGGTGCCAGTAATAATGGTGGCGGTAGCTGTGATGGTCATGACTTGGCAGTGGTGATAACAGTGAAGGTGGTATACAAGCAAAGAAACAGCAAGGATGAAAAAAAAGATTCGCCTTATCAGTTCGACAGTTCCTTTCAAGAAACAATTAGAAAAAAAAAAAAACTGACAACCATATACACTCGCTTCCTGAAAAATGTAGCTTTGTGTGTGTGTGTGTGTGTGTGTGTGTGTGTGTGTGTGTGTGTGTGTGTACCGGTAATATGACCACACAAATGACCCTCGTTAAAAAAAAAAAAAAAAGATTAATGTTTACATGCAGTTCTTGAAGGGCGTGTGTATGTGTATTTTACGGGATGCTAGAATGATGATGACGACTGGCTAGGTATTATAGTCTGTTCACCTTAACTTGGCGGAGATTTTCGTCCTTTAGAAGCTTAGTCCCGTAGCTCAATGGCAGAAAAGGCAATACCACGGCTGTATATCCTTCTTATAACACTTCTTCGTGACTAGCGCCATGTAGTGTTAATCTCATGTTACGGTACAGAATTGAAGATGGAGAGATGGCAACTTTAGGCCAATTTAAAGTGAACATACTGTATTGCAATATTCCAGTGAGTGAGGAAACGCGGTGGGGAAAGTGAGAGTGAAAGTGGAGTCTGGGGTGGCAGAGATAACGCGCTTGTGGTCAGCTTTATAAATGAAACCAACTAATTTTTCCGATACGCAAGTCTTTATAACATTTAACATGGAGCATTTGGTTTTATGTTTTCTTTCCACATTAATATTCATTCTCATGCGATTGCGATGTGTTTGGCAGGTACATGAATGACGAAAAACGCATACACACGCAACTTTACACACAACTTAGGCTTAGGAGTGCTTATAAATTCTGTTTCTCGCGTGGTGAGAGCAGCACCGTATCTGTATCAAGGTCCCGCTGATATCACTGGCCTGTCTACGCTCACCACTGTTTTTTTTTTTTACCTTCTACTTTATCTATCTGTCTTTATATATTCGTGTGTGTGTGTGTGTGTGTGTGTGTGTGTGTGTGTGTGTGTGTGTGTGTGTGTGTGTGTGTGTGTGTGTGTGTGTGTGTGTGTGTGTGTGTGTGTGTGTGTGTGTGTGTGTGTGTGTGTGTGTGTGTGTGTGTGTGTAGTCGAGATACTACTGTTTAATATGCAACTGATGGCCCTATTTATAAAAGAGCTTAACCAACTTTCACGATACACGTCCCCATTACGGTTAGCTACTGACAGAAATAATGTTAAGCACTTTTTTTTCTGATAGTCGTTATACCCTAGCGATTTTTTTTTTTTTTTTTTTTTTTTTTTTGCACTTTGGTTTAATCCTTGTATGTGATTTATATCCTCATAATACTAATATATCTTGCAGCAGTAGCATATAAGACGATATCAAAGCGTAATATGCAAAATAAATCGCTGAAGAGGAGGCGTTATGAGGTCTCTTATTATCGAGACTACGGTCCTAATACCGAGCCGTCTATATTGAAGCATTCTATGATTATCTCATTTAAATATGTGTACACAGCGCTTTCATTTTTCTGTTTACGACGTGACGGTGAGTTTGCGGAAGATCGACTCAAGGAAAATCAAATCCCCATACTATTCTCTGCATGGCCGATTTTGTGATATAGAAATGATAAATGCAATCCCTTATTACCCCCCCTCCCCCTCAAGGTGCAGGGCTCGCGGCTATACCGCCTTTACTCTAACTTGGACCAAAACTTGAGATCTCTCCATCTTGAGGGCCGAGTTGTAATACTAGATTAATACTAGAATATGATGTGGTCACGAAGAAGTGCTATGGTAAGGAGGTAGGGCAGCAGCCTTGTCCATTTCTGCCACTGAGCTACGTGAAATAAGCTGTGAAAGGACGAAACTCAGGGCCAAGTTAAACATGGTATAGGACATTATGAAGTGCTGCCATGGAAAGGATATAGAGTCGTAGCCTTGTTTTTTTCTGCCACTTTGCTACGTGAAATAAGCTGCGAAAGGACGTAAATCGGGGCCAAGTTATAGGGTAGAAGCGATATAGGACAAAGAGTAAATGACCAGCCTAACCCCCGTACGGCATTACATGATTGACAAACCTACCTTCACCTGTTAGGGATAGAGTCTATATGCGCACGGCTCTATGGCTCTACTCTCACTCCGGCCGGGACAAGAACCACACTCAACCACCAGGCCACTCATACTCCACTTCTCCACTCGTGAATACCGTCAACCAATTCATTCAATAACTTTCATTCAGCAGAACACCACCTCACACAACCAATAAATAAACACATAAAATAAATAGGGTGTTGGAAAGTGGGCATCCATAGTATAAATTCATCCGTTATTTATTCACCAAACAGTACAATCACCGCTATCGTTTATATTGCTATTGTTAGACGTCCATGGCTATTAATTAACACGGAGAAGATGGCGAGAAGACTAACAAGCCCACAAAAGATGAACTGGCTGCAAAAATAAGGAGCTTTGTATTGATTTTCCTGCACACGTTATTACATTTCCTTGCCTCTGTTTATGTTTATTGCCCAATTCGTATATTACCTTCAATGCTACAAATATTCCCATTTCCAAAAGTATTGAAATTCCCGGTGTTTCACTTAACAAAGCCCTCAGCTGGACCTCTAATGTCGGACCACTTGCTAAAACCGCCTCGAAGAAACTTGGATTATTGTACAAAGTCCGTAACTTATCTTCACTAGCGAGCAGTTAGCTATGAGTCATGTGCACTCTCAGTTAGAATATTGCTCACCCTTGCGGAATGGATGTGCAGAGGTTGCACTAAAACAACCAGACAAAATTCAGAACAAAGCTGTTGGAATTATTAACAACCCTGCCATTACAAATAAACTACCTCCCCTACAGGTAAGAAGGAATGTTGCCTCCCTTGCATTATTTTACAGATACTTTTATGGCAAATGCTCAGGCGAAGTTGCATCACCTCTCCATGCCTTCCCTCGTGCTACCCGGGCATCTAGTAGCGCTCATGACTGGAATGTCCCACAGCCATACTGCAGAACTTCTACCTATTAGAAGTCTTTTATTCCCCGAACTGCATCTCTCTGGAATTTGCTTCTCCTGAGTTGTTTCCCCCCAAACTTCAACCTACTGTACAGCTGTTCAAGTTCAACTGTTACAGAGTTTTTATGAATGGAGGACGCCAGTAATCTGCTGTATGGATTTTTTTTTTTTTATTCATTTGTTTCTCCCGCATCTGTTCTGTTATTTGAAAAAAAAAAAAAAAAAAAAAAAATGGTAGCGGAGTTCAGTAATAATATGATCAAATCGCCACACCTTCCTCAAATCAACTAACACACTGA